>NC_133617.1:413353328-413681661 GCF_048593235.1 Sminthopsis crassicaudata | reverse complement strand
CAATCTCCTTAATGAATATTGATGCTAAAATCTTAAATAAGATATTAGCAAAAAGACTTCAGAAAATCATCTCCAGGATAATACACTATGATCAAGTAGGATTTATTCCAGGAATGAAGGGCTGGTTTAATATTAGGAAAACTATTAATATAATTGACCATATTAATAATCAAATTAATAAGAACCATATGATCATCTCAATAGATGCAGAAAAAGCATTTGATAAAATCCAACATCCATTCCTACTAAAAACTCTTGAAAGTATAGGAATAAATGGACTATTCCTTAGAATAATCAGGAGCATATATTTAAGACCTTCAGTAAGCATAATATGCAATAGAAATAAACTGCAACCTTTCCCAGTAAGATCAGGAGTGAAACAAGGTTGCCCACTATCACCATTACTATTCAATATAGTACTAGAAACGCTAGCCTCGGCAATAAGAGCCGAGAAAGAGATTCAAGGAATTAGAGTAGGAAATGAGGAAATTAAACTATCACTTTTTGCAGATGACATGATGGTATACTTAGAGAACCCCAAAGACTCTGCTAAAAAGCTACTAGAAATAATTCAAAATTTCAGCAAAGTGGCAGGATACAAAATAAATCCACATAAATCCTCGGCATTTTTATATATCACTAACAAAATGCAACAGCAAGAGATACAAAGAGAAATTCCATTCCAAACAAATGTTGAGAGTATAAAGTATTTGGGAATCCATCCACCAAAGAAAACTCAGGAATTATATGAGAAAAATTACAAAACACTTGCCACAAAAATAAAGTCAGATTTAAATAATTGGAAAGACATTCAGTGCTCTTGGATAGGCCGAGCGAATATAATAAAGATGACAATACTCCCCAAACTAATCTATTTATTTAGTGCTATACCAATCAGACTCCCAAGAAACTATTTCAATGACCTAGAAAAAATAACAACAAAATTCATATGGAAGAATAAAAGGTCGAGAATTGCAAGGGAACTAATGAAAAAAAACTCAGAGGAAGGTGGTCTAAGTGTACCTGATCTAAAGCTATATTATATAGCAGCAGTCACCAAAACCATTTGGTATTGGCTAAGAAATAGACCGGTAGATCAGTGGAACAGATTAGATACAAAGGACAAAAAAGGGTACATATATAGCAACCTAATCTTTGACAAACCCAAAGATACCAACATTAGGGATAAAAATTCATTATTCGGAAAAAACTGTTGGGAAAACTGGAAATTAGTATGGCAGAAATTAGATATGGATCCACACTTAACACCATATACCAAGATAAGATCAAAATGGGTCCATGATTTAGGCATAAAGAGGGAGATAATAAATAGATTAGAGGAACAGAGGATAATCTACCTCTCAGACTTGTGGAGGAGGAAGGAATTTATGACCAGAGGAGAACTAGAGATCATTATTGATCACAAAATAGAAGATTTTGATTACATCAAACTAAAAAGTTTCTGTACAAATAATACTAATGCAAACAAGATTAGAAGGGAAGTAACAAATTGGGAAAATATTTTTAAAAACAAAGGTTCTGACAAAGGTCTCATTTCCAAAATATATAGAGAACTGACCATAATTTATAAGAAACCGAACCATTCTCCAATTGATAAATGGTCAAAGGATATGAACAGACAATTCTCAGAGGAAGAAATTGAAACTATATCCACTCACATGAAAGAGTGTTCCAAATCACTACTGATCAGAGAAATGCAAATTAAGACAACTCTGAGATACCACTACACACCTGTCAGATTGGCTAAGATGACAGGAACAAATAACGATGAATGTTGGAGGGGATGTGGGAAAACTGGGACACTGATACATTGCTGGTGGAGTTGCGAAAGAATCCAGCCATTCTGGAGAGCAATCTGGAATTATGCCCAAAAAGTTATCAAACTGTGCATACCCTTTGACCCAGCAGCGCTACTTCTGGGATTATATCCCAAAGAAATACTAAACAGGGGAAAGGGACTTGCATGTGCCAAAATGTTTGTGGCAGCTCTTTTTGTTGTAGCTAGAAACTGGAAGATGAATGGATGTCCATCAGTTGGAGAATGGTTGGGTAAATTGTGGTATATGAAAGTTATGGAATATTATTGCTCTGTAAGAAATGACCAGCAGGAGGAATACAGAGAGGCCTGGAGAGACTTAAATCAACTGATGCTGAGTGAAATGAGCAGAACCAGAAGATCACTGTACACTTCAACAACAATACTGTATGAGGATGTATTCTGATGGAAGTGGAAATCTTCAACATAAAGAAGAGCCAACTCACTTCCAGTTGATCAATAATGGTCAGAGGTAGCTACACCCAGAGAAGAAACACTGGGAAGTGAATGTAAATTGTTAGCACTAATATCTGTCTGCCCAGGTTGCATGTACCTTCGGAATCTAAAGTTTATTGTGCAACAAGAAAATGATATTCACACACATGTATTGTACCTAGACTATATTGTAACACATGTAAAATGTATGGGATTGCCTGTCATCGGGGGGAGGGAATAAAGGGAGGGGGGGATAATTTGTAAAAATGAATACAAGGGATAATATTATAAAAATATATATATATAATAAAAAATATAAATAAATAAATAAATAAAATAAAATAAAACCATAGTATATTTTCACCTTTTTTGTTGTTTGCTTGCATTTTATTTTTTCTCATTTTTTCCCTTTTTGATCTGAATTCTCTTGTGCATCATGAATTCTCTTGTGCACGTGGAAATATGTGGAGAATAATTGTAAATGTTTAACATATATTGGATTACTTGCTGTTTAGGAGAGGGTATGGGGAGAAGGAAGGGGAAAAATTGGAATAAAAGGATTTGCAAGGGTAAATATTAAAAACTATATTTTGAAAATAAAAAGTTATTCTTAAAAATAAAATTAAAATTAAAAAGAATTCAAATGAAATGTATTCAAAAGGAGAAGCAAAGAATTTGTATTATTCCCAGTCAAATAGAGAATGATATTGATCTGAAGTATTAATTTTACATAAAAGTATTATCTGTAGAAGCTCACAGATAATTGAAAGAAAATGTAGAGTCAAAAGATCCTCAATCTCCTTGGTACTTTGTTTTGTCATCAGATGCTGCAGTTACAAAGATAAAAATAAAAATAAGCCTTGGCCTTGAAGATCTTACATTCTATATAATGTAGAATGTGTCTGTTTTGAAACCCTCCTAAATAGATGAAAAATGTTTACATTTAATGAATTGCATGGGAAGAAAAGCTACAATATCTCTCATTGAGGCATTCCAATTTATGATAATATATACTAGAACACTAAAATAAGAGTCAGGGAACCTCAATTGAAATATCACTTCTTTCATGTCAGATGAGGGGATTGGATTAAATACCTTCTGAAGACCTAAATTTATGATTTCTGGATTTGATCTAGAAGTTTTTGTTGGCCAATCAATGAAAGCCAGGGTGACTTGGGTTTAAGGCATGGATCACAAAATTTAGAAGTAGAATAGACTTCAGAAATTCCATGGCCCAATGCTCTTATGGTATAGATGAGAAAATTGTGACACACACACACACAAAAAAAGATTTATCTAGATCACTGAAAATAATAATTGGGATAGTGAGGACTTGAAGGTATCCTAATACTAAATCCAATTCAATTTATTTTACCAAACAACAGTAACATTTTTGCTAAGTGTCAAACAATATGAGAGGTATCACTGATACAAAGGAAAAAAACAGCAATATCCACCTTCAAGGAATTTATACATAAGATTCTATCCAACCACCGATCAATCAACAAGTACTTAATAAGCATATATTAGTGCTATTTACTACAAGCATTGTGGAAACACATAATAAACTTGAAATAATCGTGGCTTTCAATAAAATTGCATTTTAATTTACCAATACACATATGTGGAGAATATAAAAAAATAAATACAAAGTATTTTTCAAAGAAGGATACCAGCATCTGGAGGATCCAGAAAGACTTGTAAAAAATAAAAGATGGTATTTGAGCTGAGTTTGTAAGAAACCAAGAATTTCAAGAAGGAAGTGAGGCATAAGTATATTCCAAGCACTGAGGACAAATAGCACAAAGTAAAGGAGATAGGAGATGGTTTATTATTTGTGAGTATGATAGAATTTAGTAAATATTCATGGATAGGAGGGCAAAAGAAGGAAATTATATAGTCTAGACCAAGTTGGCTAAGAGTTACCATACTTGAGTTTATCAAATTTAGACTCTATCATTGTCATTTTTCCTATTTTAGTAGTAAAATATAAGTTCTTTGAGATAAGGTATTTATCTTACTCTTCCCAGTAGAACTAATGAAATCAAATTTCTTAAACCTGAAAAAAAGTGAGGACTATACCCTCAACTTATAGTGACCCACCAGAGTCTACATGTTGTTCCTCTTGAGCTCTGAGTGGAAAGAACCTACCAGGTTTGCTATTCACTTTCACATCTGTTACAAATAGCATCAGCAGATCACCAGTTCTTAGAACTGTACTTGGCACATAGTAGGTGCCAAATAAATATAATGAAAAATGGAAAGATCTGGAATCAAAAGCCTTGAGATTGAATAGGAGCTCTGTGACTTGCTACCTGAGGGATCTTGAGAAAGTTTCTTAACTCCTTGACTTAAGATTTCTCATCTATAAATTTGAGGAGACTGAGTAAGATGAAATTTACATTCAAGCTCTAGATGTATGTACTCAACTGGGGTTTCAACTTCCCAAATATTTATTCCCAGGATGAGAAGGCAGAATAAAATCTGCCTATTATCCTCTTCATAGAAAGATTATCAATATAAACTATGCATTCTGAGATTCATAGAGAAAGAAATGCTATGCAAAAGAATGGTATTTACTTCCACAGGCAATGCATTCATTAGGTGAAATATCATCACCTAAACCAGCCACATCAAGATCATTTGTCCCTCATGACTTCAAGTATCCTGGAAATTATTCTTTTAAAGTAAATTTTAATATTGTCTGACATTTAGATGAAGGATAATTTAGTTAGAAAGTAGAAACACATGAAAAAACTATCCAGCCTCAATTCTCAGTTACCATGACTGCTCTGAAAATCATTGTCTTCCAGTCTTACTGACTCAGACCTGGCAAATGAATGATATTGTCATCTCAATTTCAGTGTTGGAGATTCTTTAGTGAAGAAAAGTTAGTATTTGTGGAACTTGTATCACCCCATGGTCTAAGGTATCCAAACTCTCAAATTCTGATGGAATGATCCTATTCTAGGCTGTGGATTAAGAGTCAATCAAGAATCATTATAAGGTACCTTTTATATGTTTTTAAAATGTTCCAGGGTTAGAAAGCAAGCGAAAAATAACCCTTACCCTCATTCTAATGAGGGACACAAATGTAGGTAGCTATTTTCATATAAGATATAAACTTAGTAGAAAAGAGGGAATCTGAGAAGGAAGTCACTAATACCTAGTAGGATCTGGAAAATGTAAGGTCTTCAAAAAAGCCAAGAAAACTAAGAGGTGGAGGTGAGGGGGCAGAGAACAATAATGTTTTGCTTTGGCTTAGTTTAAGTAGCAGTTTTATCTTTTTTGTCTAAAGAATGGGAAGAATGATATATATCCCCATAAATAGAATGAGAGAATTTTAGTACAGTTGTTTTGTCCTTTGTTTCACAGGATGATATCTTAACTGTCAAGAAAATTGAATTTAAGTGAGGCAGAGTTATATAAAGTTATCAACCTACTCTCTCTTCCACAGTCTTCCTTGTCCAATGGCAGGACTACTGGAAATGGCCCAGGTTTAAGGCTTGTCATTACTACCTTCAACATAATTCAACCTGTTTGTCAAAATGGCTTCACTGGGATGTGTGGCTACTATGTATGCCACAGCTTCTTAAAATTGCAGGTGAGAGCTGAATAAAGGTGAGCACCAAAAGTGATGCTAGTCCTCTCTGAACATTCCATATAAACCACTTAATATGATTCTTAGTACAGTATTCTTCATATGAAGAATATCATTCATTTGTATTCTACCATTACCACTCTTTACTACTAGGAATTTTTAGAGTTATTAAATAAAGCTATTTATAAACATTAGTTGAGATGCAAATAGAACTGGAATTCATTAATCTCTAGCTAAATGTTTGACAAATATTGATTGTGTGCAAAACGCTGTGTTAAGTGCTATGAAGGACTATGTAAGACACACCAATTAACTCTATCATAGAGAAAACTATATAAACCACAATATCTAAATCCATTGCCTTGAATTGATACCCTGTGATGAAGATAGGGGAGGATATAGACAAAATTCCACATAAGAGATATGTATAAAATGGGCTGTGATCAGTATGTTGAAACAAGTATCCACACGGATCAGATCAGATTCATCAAAGAATTGGAGCATTCAAAATCATGATGCAGTAAGTTACAGTAAATAAAAGTCATTTCTATGTAAACTGATTTGTATGAGTTCATAAAGATTACAACTAGTACAGTGCTTTGTATATTTTTGAATGATTATGCCCTTTAAAAGTTATGCCCCAATGCTATATTGTACCAAAAAGTAGGTATGCAATAGTCATTTGTTAACTAATTGAATTGAACTAAACTGTTTCAAAATGTCATGGCAACATGGATATTATACTTTTCAAAATAAGACTCTACTTTGCAAAAAACAGCAGGAAAAGAAAAAAAAAAAAAAACTTGTTTTGGCCATTATATAACTTTGGCTCATCAAATGAAAAGCTCTCTGAACTGTTTATTTTTCTCAGTCTGTGCTTATCTAATGTATAAGGATCTCTATGGTCTTAAAATCACAATGAGACATTAAATTAGACATGCAAGTAAATATTTGATGATCCCAAAAATAAAACAAAACATAACATACTAAAGTAGTATTTACATTTGAAGGACGTAGATAATTTTTCCTTTTATCTGAAACTAAGCCCTCCTCCTTTTATTTCTCTCATTTGTTCTTGCTCAGAGATAAAATTATAACTACCCAAAGCTACCAGCTTCAAACTATGTCACCATATTTTATTGTTTCTTGTCATTCAATACTAGGCCTGCTTTCCAGTTTCCTTTTAGTGTTGTGCTCCCCCACTTGATTGTAAACTCCTTGAAGGCAAAGACTAGCATCCTTACTTTTATTTGCATGGCCATCACTAGCACAGTGTCTGTACACAGTGCTTAATACATAATTTTTCATTTCCAAGCCCTAATCAATTTTTATCAAAGATTGGCAGAAAAAAAATGCAGCTCATTGAATTGTTGGCTTTTTTAGTAAATAGTTAACAAAAGCTTTTGTTTTATCTTTTTTCCTCATCCTCCTTTTCTTCCCATAGCTATTTTTAGGACTCTGGAAAGAACATACCCAAATACAGGTTTTCCATTAAAACACACACACACACACACACACACACACACACACACATGCCCAATATATATACAGTCCATAAGAATAATCAATGGGCTCCTTTCATTCAAATGAACTAGGCCCATGCATTTTTGGAGAAGTGAAGAATTATCTTTTGATTTAAACTTCATTACTTTTCAGATCAAAATTCAGAGGCAGCTCTAGAGATTCAGCAATTCCAAGTCTTCAGAGAAGAACATAGAATTTCCTCACTGAAAAACATCCTTATTTAAGCAGGAAAAGGCTTTGACAAATGTTGCCATTTTGCCTATCTTGTCCTTCTGAATTGTTCTCCTGGGTCCATGTATTTCAGTGGGGTGAAAATGTGAGTCCTATCTTTCTTCCCAAATGTCTCTATTTATAACTTTCCAGAAACATTAGGTCTTCTTACAATTGGTTTGAAAGGTCCACAGGTAAATATAAAAGGTAGGATTGACAGCCTGCTAGCTTGAAATTCATATCACAACATGCAGCTAGTGACTTACAGTTTCATAATTAAATTATTCAGTTTTATTTAGTACTTCTCAACCCTCTCTTGATCTAGCCATTGCATATCTATTTGTTTACCAACATTTCAAATGTGGTTTCACAACTCCCTTGAAACTTACAGTAAATTAGAAAGGTAAGGTTTCCAAGAAGATTTAAAAGTGCTGCTAGTAAAATAGTGACCACAGCCCAGATGTGGCCTCTAGAGAAGGTTGAGGTTTGGCTTTCCAGAAATGGTCAACTTTAGATTACAATGGAGGCAGCTATGTTTGAGTGATGAGTGAGTTAGTGAGTGAGCATAGAAGGAATTTAACAAGCCCATATGTTTCATGTTCTGCAATTTTACTCTCCTGGTACTGATCCATCATTTTCCCTGCAAAATTATTTTTGCATCTCTCTACCTCCCATTGCAAAAACATGATAAAACAATCAGAAATATTAACTATTGGTGTTTTTGTTTGTTTATTGTAACTCAACTAAAACAGACCTTCCTTTCTGGTACACAACTTAGGTAATTGAAATGACAATTTTAGAGATTTAATTATCTCAGCTTGTCAAAAACAGAGAGAGAGAGAGAGAGAGAGAGAGAGAGAGAGAGAGAGAGAGAGAGAGAGAGAGAGAGAGAGAGAGAGAGAGAGAGAGAAGAGGTTGATTTAACTATTTTCCATGTCATCTAAAAACTGGCTTGCTGTTTTACTAAATAATCAAGCAGAGGTTACATGCTAGCTACAATTAAAAAGAACGCACTATAAGTTCTTTATTTGCTTATTTTTGCAGAGAGACTAAGAGAAGAGAGAAAATAAGTTTGTATGAAAGCTTGAGCTCAGGTTTGTCAGTTCCCCAAGTGAGTGCTCTGTTTGAATTAGAATATTGGCTCTGCTAGAGCAAGTCAATAGAGACCCCTTTACCCACAATTCCACACAGTATATAAAGAACAAATCTCAAGTCAAATCACTGGGCACATATTTGGTGGCTAAAGTAGTCTATCTTGCTAGGCATATTAAAAGGAAGTGAGAAAATATCACACTGGATCCAGACATATTTCCTACTCAACATTTCACATTATTCCCATTGACCACAAAATTGCCTCCATAAGGATCACAAGTTGGCTCTTCTGTTTGGTCAGCATATATCCAGCTAAGATTGCTGGATTTCTATAGTTTGCAAATTGACCTTGAGATATCAGTAGAGCACCTGGCTGCCTGAGAAATAGTTATAGTACAACTCTTAAAACTTAACAGCTCCCAAACTATTCAAATAACAATTACAAGAAGGAAATAGCTCTTGTTTTTTTCCCCTTGCATATGTAAAGTCCATGCCTTTGTCATTTTTAGCATTACTAAAAGATAAGCCTCTCATGTCCAAACTAGCCTCCTCATGGCAACCTAACCGATATTTCTAAAACAAAGATTCTTCCTGTTTTCTCTTGTTTTTGACAGGCTGAGTTCATGAAATCTCCCTACACAAAAATTTTCAATAACTTTCTACTATCTAGGATAAAGCACAAACTCCTCAACTTGGTTTCTTCATAATCTGACTCTCATCTACATTTCTACTTTTATTTTATGTGTAACGTCGAGACACACTCAAGATGCTATCACCCACATGGAAGAAGATGGAAAAAAAGATAGGAGAGATAGGAGAATTGGTGCGTGGTGCTTGTGAAGACATTTTGTGTTGGTTTACCACATGGCTAGAAATAGTCTATTTCCATTGGCCTCATAGCTTGAACTAAATATATTTGTAACTTCTCCCCATGTTCTCATTTAAAAATAATTGACTCCATTTACATGCTAGGGGTATGCTGGCTAATGTTTAATAAGAGCTTCTCAAGATGGAGATGAGGAGTGGAAAAAGAAGGTACAAATGACACATGCTTAAATTTAATTATACTATTAAATTTTCTTCCATCATTTTCTTAAATTTATACAAAGAAACTATAAATCTGATTTAAAGCAATTACTGATTTTTGGCTTATAAAGGTTCATACTGAAAATTTAACAACTGACTTTTAAGACTAACACACCACTGCAGAGATTCCTAAGGTAAGGGGAAAATCTGAAAGTTGTTTCCTTCTCTTTCACCTTTAGGCCAAGTAGCCCAAGAAACAGGCCTGGAGTTTAGTTTAATTTTGTTTTTTGTTTTTGTTTTTAATTCAATCTTTTCAATTCTAAGTACAGGATATGGAGTCTCTGATCAAGAAGCTTGACCCTTGAGCATCTGGAGGTCCAGGGATTCATGTCAAGTATTGTAGCTAATTAGCATAGAAGCACTGAGGAACAAGGATCCAAGAATAATAGAAAAGTGTGGCTTTGGACTTTTACTGGTGGGACTATGACACATAGGGATTAAGCTGTAAAATTAATCCTAAACCTCCCCATAGCTCATACAAGGTGGTATAAACTGAATTGCCTTCCTGAGATACAGGGGGAAATCATATCTTAAAACAAAATATCTCTTTTTTTTAAAGCTAATCTGATGTTACATGCTTAAATGGAACCAGGATGCTAGTCATTAGGCCCCAAAATAGAAAGAACAAAATTGTTGGAAAATTAAATTGATGGCAAAGAAGAGAGACTGAAAACTCCTTATCTAATGAGATACTCAGAGAGGTTGGAGAGGAAGATAAATTCTAAGAGAGCTGGCCCTTATAGAGTAGGCCACTCAATCCATGTTAGACATATAACCCTCCTTTATCCCATTCAAACTGATGTTATTACTTTTCTTTGTACACATTTAATTTTCTTCTTTTATGTACTTGTGTGTGTATATATATATGCATATATATATATATGTATATATATATATATATATATTCTCCCATGTTAAGATTAGAGATAGATTAGTTAGCAAAATAAGGTTAGAGTTTATGTATCAATTCTACCTTAACTCCTCCCCTAATCCCTCAAATAAAGTCTTCTATGTGAATCATACCTATGATTCCCTTCTATACCAATTGCTCCAAATTTTTAGCATAGTCCTTCTTGAAATTACTTATCAATAATTTATTTCTGTGCATTTTGTTTCTATCTACCTCATAGTAGGATGAAAACTCCTCAATAGCAGGGGTTATTCAATTTTTGTCTTTCTATCCCCAGTGTTTTGCTCATATTTGATGGTAAATGGTTGATAAACTGTATTAAACCCTACTGCAGGCTAATTTTTTTCATACTGTTCAGTTTCAAAATTTCTCAAGTACACCTAATTATTTTCTCTATTGCAAAATACCTGCTGTGATGACAAACTATACCTAAGATATACTCTTGTAAGATTATAAAATATTTAAGTCACCCAAAAGAAGAGACCTCAGAAATGAATTATGGGAGACATTTTTGCTTAATTATATTCATTTCAATTAAATGCATATGTCTCACTTTGCCTCTGTCAAAATCCTGGGAACATCTCCAACTTTGTTCATAAAATGTTGAAGTCATGGACTTATTTCCAAGAGAAGAGTTGCATGGCCCAGGTTAGTCAAGAACGTCACAAAATAACCACCAATTCTTTCTTACCAGTAAACAGGCAAAAATCAGGAAGGATACAGAAGAGAAATAAGAGACAAAGCAAGCAACCTATACCCATGGTTGGCCTCTAGCACTGAAGCTCCTTTGCCTGAAATGGCTCACCGTTTTAGCTTTAGGCTCAGCCAGAAAGCAGAAGTGATTGGTATCAAACTCTAAGGAATCTTCTTCAGGACTCCTTTCTTTTCTTTTTTCCAACCTTTTTAAAGTCTTTTTTCTAGTCTAATTGCCTATACACAAATAATAAACGTTCCTAAAGTTCAGCTCTATGTCACTTGTTATTCAATAAACTCCACTCATTGTATTATATATACAATCTTTCTGATTTCTTCAGGATTTCAAAACCCTATCTTTCTGCTGCTAACTCATGAGAGAACTTATCTCAGCACCAGAAACTTTGTTACTCTGAAACATCCTACCACCTCTCTGGTATCCTTTTCACCTTGGAATATTCCTCGCAAGGGTAATTCATCTCCCATGAGTATGTTCCTCCTAGAATTGTCACTTTGTGGAGGGACTGAATATGATCTGGCATCATTCTCCCTGTTCCTGACTTCTCTTGATTAACACCTCATGTCTTAATCTGCAATCCCACACCCCCAGTTTTTAATTCCATTTTGTGTATCATTTTTCTCCATTAGAATGTAACCTCCTTAAAGGCAGGAACTTTTTTACTTGTATTTGTATCCT
Organism: Sminthopsis crassicaudata; assembly: GCF_048593235.1. Taxonomy (NCBI): domain Eukaryota; kingdom Metazoa; phylum Chordata; class Mammalia; order Dasyuromorphia; family Dasyuridae; genus Sminthopsis; species Sminthopsis crassicaudata. The sequence goes on along the minus strand of NC_133617.1, from coordinate 413,669,576 downwards.
CTCTACTTAGCACAGTGCCAGGCACACAGCAATAAATAAATACTTCTTTTTTTTCCTTCATTGCTCCCTTTCTCTTTCCTTTCCTCCCTCCTTTCTTTTCTTTCCTTTCTCTTTTTTTCTTTTCTTTCTCTTCTTTCCTTATTTCCTTTCTTCCTTTCATCCTTATTTTTCTTTCTTCATTCTAGATCATTTCTGAATAGAAATTCACACTAGGAACATTCAACCCCAGCAAGCAATAGCTTTCCTCTCAACTATTTCTAGGACTCAAAATCAAAACACAAAACATCTAACTGAAGATTTTCTCCTTCATTTTTGCAAGGGTGCTTTTGTGATTCCAGTGATATACAGCACTAACCATCAAGGAACTTCCCCAATTATTCACATTTATGAAAAACATCCTAAAAGCACTAAAAAGGGACAAGGTTTTCCATTCTTCTTACTGGTTAATAATAGACAGTGCTAGGTTAAATGCACAAGAACAAGTGCTTTTTGACAAGTAACCAAAAAAATATTCATTTTATTGTTGCCAGCAAAGCACTGTCATGAGTTCAGGAGACAACTCCATCAGAGGATGGTACTTTGTTTTGTGTGAAGGCCAAATACAAAGGATTAAAAGCAACTGTGTAAAATATTTCTGTATTTCTATCTAGGTTTATTTCTATCTAGGTATAGGAGACTAAACTGAAAAGTTTGTTTATACCTAGAATTTTCTATCTGTGAAAAGTTAACTGTAACTGTTACAAACTCTGTGGTGGCTTAAAAATTTGGTCTTGAAAATGAGGTTAAAGGGGTTCCCCTATTTCTCATAAAATATATCATTTTAGATACAATGGAAACTTCTCAAAATATTCAGTTTGATTCATGGTACCTCTTGTTGCTGTTAAATCATTTTTCTCTCATGTATGACTCTTAGTGACCCCATTTGGGGTTTTCTTGGCCAAGAAACTTGAGTGGTTTGCCATTTCCTTCTCCATTTCACTTTATAAATGAAAGACTGAGACAAACAGGGTTAAGTGACAAGGTCCCACAGCTACTAAGTAGCTGATGCCAGTGCTGAAATCATGTAAATGAGTCTTCCTGACTCCAGACTCAGCACTTTCATTACTGGAAAAAACCTGCCAAAATCAAACCCAGATATCCCTCTTTTCAGCTGCTACTAATCCCACCTCCTCCATGTTTACCCCCAATGAAGCAGAAGAAGCCTAATTTCTCTTCCATGTGATCACCCTTCAAATAATTGAAACTAGGAATCTTTGTAGATAACACAGGAGGTTTATAAAAGTAATGTGTGTCTTTGAGACATATAAAGGGCTGAAACTCTAAATAGGTGCAGTGGAATCAAACAACAGAGTACTTAAGGCTAATTACCTATTGGACAATATCAGCATATGCTTGGAAAATGGCCCTTCTCACTATTCTGTGCTGGCTTGATCTTTTGGTTATTTATTTATATGTATAATTATTATACAGATAATTGTAGGAGGGATTAGGAGGTGGAGTAAGACAAGCTGAGTCACTTTGGAGGAGAATTAGGAGAAAGGAGGTCTGTAGGTGGAGAGCTTGTGGAGGTTTCGTCCATCTCCTTTGTTTCTCCCCCTAAAGACCAAGGACTTTTGCTGATCCTGACTCTGGCTGATCCTAGAGTCAACAGGAGCTAACTGGGACTTTACAGAGACATTCCAAATCAAAAGTGGAAAAGATTGTGGAAGGGGTGCTGTAAGGGGCCTTTAAATGGGTGCCACAGCGCATCGGGAGATTGAGGCCTGGAAGTAATTTTTTGTGGATATTAGGACTGCCCTTGGGCGGGATCCTGGCCATATTGAGATAGCTTCGTAATGGGTGACTCTCTCGCTGATTGGCTGTGTGTGTGACCTCACAGGCCCTATGTAAACCCACTGCAGGCAGCAGGCGGTCCTCTTTAACCTCACGCTCTTCACCCTGGCTCCCTAGCCTGGGTGGCCAAGCCAAGATGGGTAGCCAAAAGAGGTAAGGGTTTTGGTAGTGAACACGTGGGTCTTCTGACCAGGTGTTCACTCGGGAACCAACAAGTCAGGGCATCAAGTCAGGGCATTATGTGAGTAGGTATAATAAAGGCTTTTAAGATTAAACGTGGTTGTTCTTGAGTGCACTACCGGTTATTAAGCTATAGATTCAAGAGATTGTGGCCAGAGACCTTAGAAGGCCTCAGAGGAGGCGAGCCGGGTAGAGTTCACACTGCAAAGGACAGTGGTCAAAGGTACTCTGGTGGGTCTAGGACAGACTAGTAATTGTAACTGCCAGGAGAGCACGTTACAGGGTGCTGGATTTTACTTTAAAAGACAAAGTCCAAATCCTTGCACTACTACTTATGGAATTTTGAGCGAATCACTTTATTTGAATCTGTTTTTCTGTCTTCAAAATGAGGCAATTGAAATAGATGACTTTTAAGAGGAATTCTCAAACTGAGAGTTGGCAAACATGTTTTGTTTTTTCAGTATATTTGTATAACATTTGATATCACTGCTCTCCTTTGTAATCCAGTGTATTTTATTTTATGCTCTTAAAAACTGTTGTTCTCATAAAAGGTACTTTGGCTTCATAATACAAAAAGTTCAGAACTTCTGAACAAGAGCCCTTTCAAGGCTAGATATATGATTCTAGAGTGGGGATTACAACATCATTGTAGATATCAACAAGCATTTGCTAACTGTCAAAGCAAAGAAAGGTATTATGCTAGGTGCTAATTGTAAACAGGTATGAGGACCAATGCCTGCCCTGAAGAAGCTAAGAATGTACAGTAACAAAGACCAATGTTTACATTGTTTTTAAGGTTTACAAAGCTCTTGTCCCTCTTGCTGTGAATTGAGCCAAGAACTAAGGATTTCCTCAGTGGGGCAATCTTCAAACCAAAGAAAAATTCAATTTCTCTGTATTTTATAGCTTTAGGTAGATTTCTGAGATTCAGAGAAGTTAAAGGACTTGTTCCCAGTTTCACAGCTAGTAAGAATCAGAGATGGGATTTGATTAGGGGTCCTTCTGCCCTAAGATTCTTGACAGACTATATCTATCTCATCACAATGCCACTTTGAAGTAACTAGTGGAAGTGTTATTGTATCCACTTTTCAGAGAAAGAGATTATAGTGATGGATATGTCATGTATGTGAAATGAAACCTAGCAGAGACTTGGTACATGTCCAGAGCACTTAAACAGAGGAACTCAACTGGTAAATACCAGTGACCTGCTTCTATGAGACAGGACACTTGGCATCTGTAGACATTCTGAATTACATATCCTGGGTGGAAACTGCTTCCTTCTTTTTTAAAACCATGGGATCAAATAGTCTGTTTCTGGGTTTGCCTCTTTAATGCTGACTGAGATATCAACATCATGTACTAACAGGGTAAGGCTTGAGGGTCATTGTTCTTTTTCTCCCATTTCCCTCAAGATCAGATAGCCTTAAACAAAGGACTTTCATTTGAGGGACTTGCTTCATTTATACTTTTCTTTCCAGGAAAAGTGGAATACTTGGAGCTCAAATTTTAAGGATCATGGAACCCAGTGTTGCAGGCTGGATGTTGAAAACAGCTTACTAAGGATACCCTGAAATGCTAGAAAGCTGGGACTCTAACCCAATGTGACTGAATCTGGAGCTTAGGTCAGAATAATTCTGTGTAGGATATGATCTAAATTGAAAAATGAATTTCCTTTTTCAAAGACTAAAATGATTTAGGAGGTTTTGTCTCCAGGGCTTGGGGAAAATGATTATATTCTTGTGGTTATATATTTAAAGAAAATATTCATTTGTAAAGCTCTATCTAACATTTAAGTCATTCAATGGTAGTTGGGTGTTTGGAACACAAATTTAGTAAACACAAATGTTGATTACTTGAGTCAATGGCAGAGATAAGAAAACTTCTCTCAAGTTACCCAGAGACCTCTAAGAATACCCTTGTATCAGAGACTTCTAAGGAAACATTGAAATTTAACGTACCTGGTCCTCATTCAGTAGAAGTCAGGGGTGCATTGTTAGAAATAAATGTGTCATACTGAATGCTAAGAGCCAAAACAGTGGTCAGAACAATATTTTCTACAAGAATCTAGATACACTTACTGAGATAAGGTATACCTCTGGGAGTCTAGCTCTTTTTAGCCTCATTTTTAGAAGGTACAAGTTTAGGATATCAGCCAAGAAAACTTTATATCAATAAATTTTAGTCAAGTGTCTTTGGACAATTTGGACCTCTAGACTTATAATCAATTAAGACCTGTCATTTCTGAGACAAAGGCCATAATCATAAAATAGTTAAAGTTTTTAATTACAATAAGACGGAATGTTGTTTTTTTTTTTTTAACATCTAGGAAATTTAAAAAAAAAAGCTAATCCTACAACTTTTAAAAATTCTCATAGGCTAATGTGTACTTTGAAAAAGGAAATATAAAAAAAAGCCAAATTGGGCAATTCTAGGCCACAAGTGATTATTTACTACAAGGCTTATGGGGTTAAATGCCAATAGAAGGAAGGGCAGAAGTAAAAGAAATATAGCCCTTCAATAGACTGGAAAATACATATGCGTGATATTGTTCTGCAGGCCCTAGACATTCTGTCTACTGACAAATACCCTTTGCCCAGTCTACTCAAAATAAGTAATCAACTGAAGCCAAACATTAAACTAAACTTTCCAGACAACAAATTCCCTCCAAATTTTTCCCCTGTAACAATGGTCATCAATTAGCCCAGTCTTTGGGCCTCATGAAATATTGTTATTGTTTTCACTTCTGAACAACATTGCCCCATATATCTGCAGAAGAAAGGAGAATGATAGTACTGGCTATTTATAAAATATAAGAGCTATTCTTATCAGATCAGAGCTACATGAAGGAGAATTTAATATTTGTAATGTTTATATAGAGATTTATCACAGAGGCACTTCTCTCATATACATTATTTCCTGGTATAATCTAATATTTGCTAGGAATCTTCCTCATGTTCAATACTTTTTAGAACTGTAATAAATAATCCAATTCAATTTAGAAAATAATAATGTTTTCCTCCAAATTCTAATAATCTTCTGATACAATCTGTCCCCAGTTGTGGTAACATGCAGTAATTTCCCTTCTTTTTCAATTTCTTCATGGAGTTTTTTTTTTTTTTTTTCCTTTATGGGCCCATTATTTATTTATTTTTGTATATGTGTGGTCTTTGGGTTCAAAGGTTTCTGAGGAGGCTGGTTAGGTCTTTTAGAATTCATAGTTTCAGCCTATTTTTTCAATTTATTCATTTAATGTACCAGATATTACTCTTCTAAAGGATGACATGCAGGAACTAATGGACATCATTTCTGACTGGGCCAGACATCACATTTGTACATTTAAACTTAATTGTAATAAATCTCACTGTTGTCTTTTCAGAGCAGGACAAATATTCAGACATCTATCTTAACCCCAAAGCAGCTTCCTAAAAGGCTAAGTTATTTCTCTTTGAAGGAATCAATTCTTCCTTTGAAAGAAATTTAACTACAATGAATATTATGGTATAGGGTCCTTCAGTAAATTTTCAAAATGATCATTGGAATGTATTTTGGTCCCATTCAAATTGTACCCAAGCTGCTTCCTTTTTCCATCCTGACTCATGCAGATTCCTAGACTTGTTCAATAAAACTTAGGAACTTATGGACACTGATCTATGTACAGAATAGGAATATGATGATCATTGAAAGAAACTTAGTCCTTTTTAAAAACTAGCATATCAATCAATAAGCTCTTATGGTCTATTATGTGTTAAGCACCTAGCTAGTCCTGGAAATACAAAGATAAGAGTTCTCTAGTCCCTGCCCTCAAGGACTACTCTATCTAAGGAGACTATGTGTATGTCTATACAAAATGAATATAAAAAGACAGACACGTATCTTTGTATATATGTGCATATATAATTATATATGTGAATATATTTGTGTGTTTCTGTGTGTGGGAAAGCACCTGTGAGAATTAGGAAAAGCTTCAAGAAGACATCACTAGATCTGAGGCTTTAAGGACAAGGGATTCTGTAAGCTGGAAGTAAGGAAAAAGTGCCTTCCAGGCATGGGGGTATAGTCATTGCATAGGTATAAATACAATAAATAAAAGTGTTTTGTGTAAGAAATATCAAGGATCCCATTTTGGTTGAATCATAGAGTGTGCAAAAAGAATTAATGTGATTGAATCTAACTTGGGTATAACTGATGAATGTATCCATAAGGATTTATTGAACATTAACTCTCCATCCAATTTGATCAATGTAGTTATGTCAGCTTTTCACCATTGCTGACTACTCATTAGACTACCCTTCTTTGGATTAGTCTTTCTAAATATCTTATAAGTCAGGAACCTTCTCCCCTCCTCATGTTTGTGGGTATTGATTGAGCTTGGTCACTTTAGACTTCCTAGGATTCATTTTCTTCATTAAAAAGGAAAGGAGCTAGAGGAGGTCACTTCTGCAATCTCTTCAATTCTATAGCTATGAACTTAGAAAAATATTGCAAATACTCTTTGTTTCACAAAACTGTCCATCTATCTTCTATAAGCATCCAAACACTTGTATGTTAGGTTGTTTCATTTTTCAAGACCAAAGGTGAATCCCTGAAATCGTCCAACAGTCTTTTGTGATTTTCAACATTAATATAACCATCTCTGCATTACTTTAGAAGTATCCCCTAAGTAGTCTTTATTTTATGAATGGGATTACCTCCCACTGAAAATAACTCTATTTTCCCAAAATTATGTGTTTTCTTGTGCATGTATTTGCAGACTTACGTGTTGTCTGTACTGTAGCCCTGACTGTGGTGACTACATTCTGACATGATAGAAATGATGATATCACTGAATCCTTAGAGCAGCTCCAGGTTGAACTTCTCAAGTGCTCTTTGTTTTCTACTATACTTCTCTTACCAGGACAGCTTTAAACATTTTTTACTATTTCCTGGTCAGTGGTAGGGAACTAAATAATGAAGTTCTAAGCAGCCCCCATTAGCATTTAGCTTTTCAGGGATGCTAGAATGTACCACTACTTCAGACAGTTTACTTAATACAGTGACTACTCCTTCTTCCCTGTATTCCTTAGACTACATTTCATATTCCTTCTGTAATTTTTATGATATGGCATAGAGCATTTATAATAAAATCATATTCATAGCTTCCTCTGAGTCATTAGTCTTTGACAAAGGTCAAGTTCCATGCAGTTAAGAAAGGGGTTCTTAAAATGGGCTCTATATAAAATGGGCATGTATATTGGTATATACATGTATATACATACATGTGCTTACATGTAAATATATGTGTGTTTGTATATAACATATACATTTATGTTTATATGCACATAGATGTACTATAAAGGAATTCATGTGTGTCTATAAGCACCTTTTACATTAACATATCACTATGATTAATTTCCTTTGTAATTCTTTGTATTTTATACATTTAAAAATCATATTATCAAAAGACTTCAAAAGGGTTATAATCAAAAAAGATTGAAAGCTCATTTTCTTATAGGTATCCATGCTAATTCCAAAATTCAGGGAAAAAGGACAAGTCAATTCTCACTTCAACAATAGCATCACTAAATAGTCAATGACTTACAATAGCATAAAATGTCAGTATTACTTGGATGGAAAATTACACCATGATTTAGAGGCAGTGCAGCACAGAGGATAAAGCAACAATCTTAGATTCCATTAAACCTTGATTCAATTTTATCTTTAACATATGCTTAAAATCATTTAATCTTTCAGTTTCCCAAGACAAAATTTCTAAGATTATTCATTTCAGATGAATTGCTAATCTGTACCAAGTAAGAGTTTCCACACTGAAAATCCCCTTTACAAAAGAAATTGTATAATTAAAAAATATACAAAATTAACAAAGTTGAATAATGGTAGTTTTAAATCAATTGGTCTCATTTCTAAAATTCATACTAATAAATGCCAATTTAATACAATTTTAATATATCCAGGGGTAAGAAAGTATTGCTTACCCCAATCTTCAACAAATTTCTAGTGTTAGAGCATCTAAAATACATATTCTAAAAAGCTTCCGAACAAAACCTGATGCCTTGTCCCAAACATAGATATCCTAAAAGTCTTCTAATGTTCAAGATACACTTTAGGTCAGTATCTATTGAAAGTCATAGGTCATGAATTCACACAATTTTTTTTATATAACTAATATAAATCAATAATTTTTATAGTTGTAATAAACAATCCAACTCAATTTAGAAAATAATAACATTTTTCTCCAAAACATTTATTTTAGTTCAAAGCAAAAGTTGTATAAATTAAATATGTGCCCAAAAATTGCAAAAAAAATGTATCCTTGGTAACGTTTGTAAGAAGTTGTGGTTTACTGGCAGAGCCATCAAGAATCCAGGGTCACCTACATGCTACCAAAAAACATGAGACTTCGGTAGAAATTTCAGTGTACTAATTTCACAAGTTATTTTCATATGTAGGAATTCAAAGACTAGCTTCAACTGTTAATCATATCACTCACTATTAGAGTATATATAGAACCAATCATAAAAGCACAGTATGACTCTGGGGAAGTCCCCTAATCTACCTGAAATTCTATTTCACAATATGAGAAGGTTGAACCATTTGACTTCTGATGACCCATCCAAAAAGAAATTTATGATCTTCTAAAATAAAAATGTTTCCTTTACCATTATTCATAGCTCATAGAAATGAAATTCAATACTGTGATTCAGGTAGTTGTTTTTTTTTAATTGCCTACTAAACATAACATCTGCTAACTCCTAATTCCCCAGGAATGATGAGATGGTTCAGCATTACCTGAAGATCTTTGGGCTCCACAAGGAAAGATGTAACACAATATAATAATTTCTTACACACAGAGTAATCTCAGTATCACATAACTAGAGTTGGAAAAACCTCAATGGTAATCAATACCAACATTTATATAAAAGAAACCTCTACACTTATACCTAAAAGGTGATTGTTCCATCTCTATTCAAAGAATCTCAAAGAGTGTCACTCACCACTTCGCTGGGTAGTCCATTCAACTTTAGAACCATTTTAATTAAGAGGAAATTTTTCCTTACATCAAGATTAAATTCATCTCTTTTCAACTTCCATCCATTGTTCTTCAATTCTCTCTAAGGTCAGACATGTATTAACTAGGGTTATAGCATCTGAGGTAGGATTTGTAATCAGCCCTTCCTGACTTAGTAATTCCAATGCACTATCTACCTAGCTCTTCTGTAAGATAATAGATGTGAAACCTGAAAACTTACCAGCTGCTTTCCTTACAACTATGTGAGGTAGGTAGTACAAATATTATGACCTTTTTGATACAAGAATGAAAACTTAGATAGTCCTTAGATAGTCAATGATTGCCTGAGATTACTATCATCCCATGATGAAATCTGAGACCATATAAGCTTGGAGAGGCTCATCATCACAAGTGTAATATGTGTATGTATGTGTTTTAATCTTTTCCTCACCTGACAGCCTTCAAAATATCTGAAGATAGCTAACATCTTCCATTTAAGTATTCTTTTTTTTCAAATAAGACAAACAACTTTAAATAGTTCTTACATGACAAAATGGCTGTCTTCATCCTGATTTACATGAGTTTATATTATATCACCTAGAAATGAATATAAAATTCCAAATGAGATCTCAAGAGAACAAAACATAATGTGATTATCACATCCTTATTCTAGGGAACTACAGCTATCTGATTATAATCCTAGATTCCATGAACTTCCTGTGGCTGTCAAATCAGAAGATTGACTTACACTGAACTTAAAAGTCTATTAAGCCACCTCATGTTTTTCAGAACTGTAATCTAAATTTATCTCTTATCTTATACTTCATGTTGATTTTTTTCAATATCAGCATTACTTTATATTTGTCCCTGCTAAAGTTCCTCTCAGTAGATTCAGTCCAATATCATTGTTCTTCAAGATCTTTCTGGATACTAATTCTATCATTCATATCATGTCCCTTCCACCTTTGCCACATCTGCAAAATTGATATGCATATTCCTTATCCTCAGTAAAGTCACTAAAAACCAAGTTTTCAGAGTACTACACTAAAGACATCTTGACATGTTGATAATAAATGATCAACAACTTTCGAGTCAAGCCATCCAACCAGTTCTAAATATATTGAATAATTTTCTACTCCTCAGTTTCTTAAATTGTGGTTCACAGTTTCATATAGGATCTTATCACTGAATGTGGGGCTGTGAGATTATGGTTTATTATAAATAAATGTTTGTTATATATCTATATACCCATGGTAACATAAAAATATCTTTAATGCAAAAGGGGTCACAAATAGAAGCCCCAGCCTAGTGCATATTTCTTCATGCTCTCTACCAGAAGAGCATTCAAAACTTTCTGAAAGCAATCTTATTTTTTTAATAGCAGGCAATATGGCAAAATAAGATAAATGCTGGATATAGAATAAGATAAAATAGATTCAAAATCAGGTTCAAAAAATACTTATATGACATTTTTACAATGAGGAAATTGGGCTAGAAGACTTCTAAGGTCACTTAAAGCTCTAATATATGGTTTTATAAATTATTCTAAAGAAAAATCAATTGGAGTTATCAGGCAGTATGATGTAGTAGAAAGAACACCTAGTCTGAAGAAAGAAGTGGTATTTGCTTTGCTATCAAATAGTTATGTGATATTAGATGAATCAAGTCATTGTAGGGCTAACAAATTATGCATATCTTTTAATCCAGCATTTTATATTGGATTTATATTCCAAAGAGATCATAAAAAAGGGAAAAGGACCCACATGTGGAAAAATGTTTGTATCAACCCTTTTTGTAGTGGTAAGGGAAAACAAGTAGATGACCATTAGTTGGGAAATGACTGAATAAAATATGGTATATGAATGTTAGGGAATATTGTTATTCTATAAGAAATGATCAGCAGGATGATTTCAGAAAGGCCTGGAGAGACTTGTATGAACTGATGCTAAGTGAAATGAGAAGACCCAAGAGAACACAGCAACAACAATATCAATTGTGATATCAATTCTGATGCTTATGGATCTTTTCAACAATGAGGTAAGTCAGGCCAATTTCAATAGTCTTGTGATAGAGAGAGTCATCTGCATCCAGAAAAAGAACTATGGATTGAATATGGATCACAACATAGTTTTTTCACCTTTTTTATTGTTGTTTGCTTGCTTTTTTTTCTTTCTCGTATTTCCTTTTGATCTGATTTTTCTTGTGCAATATGATAAATGTGTAATTATGTATAAAATAATTGTACATGTTTAATATATATTGAATTACTTGCTATCTAAGGAAGAGGGTGGGGAAAGTGAGTGAGCAAGATTTGGAACACAAGATTTTGCAGGAGAGATTTGCATACATTTTGAAAATTATAAGCCATTATTAAAAAAAGAAAGTTGATGGCCTCATTAGTAACTGGCAACATGTGAACATGTGAAAATTTTCATGCAATAAATAGCCAATCACATCGCTCTGATCTGTACCATTTATCATGCAAGTCTATTTTTAAAAGACTTATAAATTCATCAGTCAATGAAAATAATAAACAATATATGATTTCTTTATTCCAAATTTAATAGAACAAGCATTTTCATAACATAGTGTAATGGAAAGATTATTCTACATGAAACTACAAATTTATTATATACAACTTGCTATTCCTTTTAAATATATCATAAATATACCATGTTTTTTTTTTTCTCTTTTTCTACCCTTCCTTCTCACCCTAGAGATGGCTACCATAGACATAAATATGTCTTTACAAGAAAAATCATTCTATACCCATTTCTATTTGCCAGTTCCTTCTCCAAATAAAGATAGTACCTTTGTAAATAATTTGGGTATTTATAACAGACAGAATAACTTGATTGTTCAGTTTTTCTTAAAACAATACTACTGGGGCCGTTAGGTGGCGCAGTAGATAGAGCACCAGCCTTGAATTCAGAAGGACCCGAGTTCAAATCTGGTCTCAGACACTTAACACTTCCTAGCTGTGTGATGCTGGGCAAGTCACTTAACCCCAGCCTCAGGGTAAAAAAAAAAACAAACAAAAAAAAAAAACCTATTATTACTATATACAATAATCTCTTGCTTCTGTTAATTTTGCTTTTCATTTTTTCATCTAAATCTGTCCATTTTTTTCAAAGATCATTGTGCTATTCATACTAATAATATTCTATCATATACTATATGTTTGGACATTTCCAAATTAATGGGCATCCCTGCAATTTTCACCTCTTTACCATAAAGAGACCTGCTATAAATATTTTAGAACATATAGTTTCTTTTCTTTTTTCCTAATAATTTTTGGAAATAGCTCAATTAGTTCTGTCAAATGATATGCAAAGTTTTATAATACTTTGGGCATAATTCCACATTGTTCTCCAAAATAGTTGGATTAGTTCACAGTTTGACCAATAGTGAATTAGTATCCCAATTTTCCCCATAACCCTTCTAATATTTGCCATTTTCCTCTTCAATCATTTTAGCCAATCAGTTATTTGATGTGAAATGATATATTTGATGTGAAATGTGAATTTCGATTTCTCTAATAAATAATAATTTAGAGCTTTTTAGGTGATTATAAATTGTTTTCATTTCTTCACTGGAAAGCTGCCTATATCCTTTGACCATTTATTAATTGTGGAATAACTCTTTCTTACAGATTTTTAAAATTCATTTATATATTTTATGTGAGAAATTGTCTATAAATTTCCTCCCCATTTTTCTACTTTCCTTCTCATCTTGATGTTTGTCTTATTTATGCAAAATCTTTTAAGTTTAATGTCACTGAAATTGTCCATTTTATACCTCACACTGCTTTCTATCTCTTTTTTGTCCATAAATTACTTACTTATCCATAACTCTGATAGGTAATAAAATGCATATTCTTCAAGTTTTTTTGTTATATCTCTATTTATATCTAAATTATGTATCAATTTTGACTTTAGTTTGGTAAATGGTGCTAAGATATTGGTTTATGTTAAATTTCTGCCAGACTGCTTTCCAACTTTTTTCACTAAATAATTATTATCCCCCAAACTTAAACTTTGTCATTTGTCAAACACAAAATCTATAGTCATTTATTGTTATAAATTGTGTATCTGTTCTGTTCCAGTGATCTACTTTTTGATTCCTTAGCCAGGTAGTTTTGATAATTGCTGTTTTATACTATAGTTTGAGATCTGGTATTGCTAAACATCCTTGCTTTTCTTTTTTTTTCCATTACTTCCTTTGATATTCTTTACCTTTATTATTTATGAAATGAATTTTTATTACTTTTAAACTCAGTAAAAAATTGGTAGTGTAATTGGGATGGTATTGAATATATAAGATAGTGTATGTAAAATTGTCATTCTTATTGTATTGACCTTACCTACTCATGAACAATTTATAGTTTTCTAATTATTGAAATCTGATTTTGTTTGTGTATGTATGAAAATAAATCCTTTCAACTAAATATTTTAGTTTAATATTTAAAATGTTCCAAAGTATATGATCATATTTTCTGAAAAAATTAGATAATTTTATGATCTTGTTTCCTATCCTGATTCCTTTTATTTCTTTTTCTTCTCATTGCTATTTTCTGGTATTTCCAATACAACACTGAATAATGTTTATGACAGTAGTCATCCTTTTATCATATCTATTCTTACCAGAAAGGTTTCTAATGATGTTTATTGATGATTTTATGTAGAAGTTTTTTTTTTATCATTTCAAGGAAAATCCATTTATACCTTTGAAGTATTTTTAGTAGAAATGAATGTTGTTTTTTAACAAAAGTTTTTCTCTTCATTTCTTGCTAAAATCATATGATTCTTAAAATAGTTTATTACTGATATAATCAATTATGTTAATAGTTTTCCTTACTGTCAAACCATTTCTGTAATTCCTGATATAAATTTTACTTGGCCACAATGTATAATCTTTGTAATATATTGTTGTAATCTTTTAGTAATACATTATGCAGATTCATTAATGAAATTGTTCTGTAATGTTCTTTTGACTTTTTTCTTCCTGATTTAGGTATCAATATTGTTTCAAAAAATAATTTGGTAGGACTCTTTCTCTGCCTATCATAAATAAATAATTTATTTAATATTGGAAATAGTGGAACTTTAAATGTTTGATGGAATTCATTTGTAAATTCCATCTGCTTCTGGTGATTTTTCTTTGGAAGCTCATTTATAACCTGTTCAGTTTCTTTTTTCTAAAGTAAGTCCATTTAGATATTCAATTTCCTCTTCTGCTAATCTACACAGTTTATATCTTACTGAATATTCTACTATTTTCATACATATTGGCATGTAATTGGACAAAATAACTTCTTATAATTACTTTTATTTATCTTCCCTAGTACTATGTTCACTCATTTAATTTTTAATACTAATGAGTTATTTTTCTTCTCTTTTTAAAAATCATATTAACCAATGGTTTATGTATTTTATTGGTTTTTCATAAAACCAACTTCTAGTTAATTTATTAATTCATTGATTTTTTTGTATAATTTTATTAATCTCATCTTTGATTTTTAGACTTCCAAGTTATTATTTAATAGGGATTTTTAGATAGTTCTTTTTTTAGTACTATTAAAATTCCATACTCATTGATCTACTCATTCTCTTTTTTATTAAAGTAAGCATTTAGAAATTATGTTTTCTTCTGCTTACTGCTTTTCATACATCCCATAAGTTTTGATATGTTGCCTCAGTACTATTATTCTCATAAATAAAATTGATTGTTTTTATGATTTTTTTCTTTAACCCACTCATTCTTTAAAATTAGGTTATTTAATCCCCAATTAGCTTTAAATCTGTTTCTGTGGCCCCTAAATAAATATAATTTTATTGCATTGTTGGCTGAAGAGGAAGCTTTTAATATTTCTCTATTTAACTATATAATTTTTGTGCCTATATATATATATATATATATATATATATGTATGTATGTATATGTATTTATATATGTATATATATATATATATATATATATTTATATTTATATTTATATTTATATATATAATTTATGGCCAGTCTTTGTAAAGGTACCATGAACCACTGAGAAAAAGGAGTATTCCTTTCTATTCTTGTTCAATTTTCTCCAAATATCTATCATAATTAGTACATCTAAAAGTCTCTACACTTCCTTTATTCATTTCTTATTTGTTTTATCTAGTTCTGAGAAATCAATTAATGAGCTATACTGAAACTGGAATAAGGTGCAAATAAAACAATTGTCCACAATCATCTGGAAATAGTATTGATCAATAACTTTTGAAAATGTTTTAAAAGATGTCACTATGATTGAACTATGGAATGAAAGGATTTCAAAAGATAAAGGTGTAGCAGAAGTAATCAAAGTGATATAGTAATAGTACATATCATTCCCCATTACCTTCTCAATTCCTACTGTTGATTTGGACAAGTTTTTTTAGAACCTACAGAAGATGAGCTTGTATCCAATTTTTTATTCAGTTACCAGAAGCAATTGTTATGTCTACTTGTCCAATATTCTGGCAGAACACAGAATATGAAAAAAATAATAGCAGTGTGGTGGCTTTTCTCCAAACCATTTCTGTCTGAACTACATGAAAAATGAGAAGATCAGGAACATAATCATACGATATGACATTTATAAGGCACTTGATCCTCATAATAGTCATTTGAAGTAAGTTCTATTACCATTCTATATATAGAGAAACTTAAACTGAGAAAAAGTAAGTGACTTACCCAGATTCACACAGTTAGTAAAGGTCAACAGTCAATAAACCTCTAATCAGAGAGTAAAATAGAAATTTAAATAATCTAATAATAACTACTTGAAACTTATAACCAAATAAAAAAAACCATGAATAAAATGGCCAAATTCCAAAATTCCCGAGTCAAAATTCTTGAAGCAGCCAGAAGTAAACTATTCAAATAATGTGAAACTATGGTTAGGATCACACAAGGTTTAGCATTATGCTATATGTTTAGCACTTAAAAATAATTTAGCATTATTAAAGGAATGGAAGTTATGAAATATGATAATCCAGAAGTCAAAAGAGCTAGGATTACAATCAAAAATAACCTGCCTAGCAAAACTGAGTTTAATCTTTCAAGGAAAAAAATGTAAATTTAATGAAATACAGAACTTTCAAGCATTCCTGATAAGAAAATCAGAGCTGAATAGAAAACGTGATATTCTTACTAATGTGTAAAAATATGTTTAATATGATTGTACAAGTATAAGCTATATCAGATTACTTGGCTTCCTGAGAACTAAGGAGGAAAAGGGAAAAAATGAAATTACAAACCTTATAAAAGTGAATGTTGAAGATTATCTTTACATGTAATTGGAAAAAAAATATTATTAAATGGGGGAAATAGGTTGTAGGGAATATAATTAGGGCAAAATAGAGGGGGAAAATGTTGAGTTTATATATGGCTCACAATCACCATAAAAAAATTAAACATGAAAGATAAATCATAAGCAACCAAATAAGGTTAAACTGTTTTTTTCTGTGGGAAGATGATACATGTGTCTTCTAAAATTTTATTATTATTAGGCAGAAGGATTCTATGTAGAAAGAAATTCTTATTGGGATGATAAAAAAAATGAATATGTGGAGGAAAGAGAAGTTCTAGAAGAAGAAGATGGGATCTGGGAAGAAATGGAAAAATTATTTCACATAAAAGAAATATAAAAGGAAGATTAGATGGAAAAAAAGAAGTAGTGTGGGCAATACTGGAATTTCACTCAAATCTATTTCCCCCCCCTGAGGCTGGGGTTAAGTGACTTGCCCAGGGTCACACAGCTAGGAAGTGTTAAGTGTCTGAGACAAGATTTGAACTTGGGTCCTCCTGAATTCAGGACTAGTGCTCTATCCACTGCACCACCTAGCTGCCCCTTCACTCAAATCTAAATTGTTTCAAAGAAGAAAATGTCATTTGTGTGGATATATGTGTGTGTTATAAATACATATACTCATACTCAATTGATAAGAATCTCTTACTCAACAGGGAAATAGGAAGAAAGGGCTCAAGAAAAGGGGGAGTAATAAAAGAGAGGGCAGATAAAAGAAGCTACTGGTTAAAAGAAAAATAGGAGAAGAAAAACAAGATAAAAAGAGAGAGGGTAAGATAAATAGAAAAAAAAAATAGATAAGGAAAACTGCACAGAAAATAATCAAACTGTGAATGTGAATGGGATGAATTCTCCCATAAAATGGAAATGGATTACAAAATGGATTAAGAATCAGAATCCGAGCGGCGGAGCCAAGATGGCAGAGAAGAAACACACGACTCTGTGAACGTCCTCACTCCCTCACAACCAACTAGATAAATTAAGCCTCAAAATAAGCCCAGGACTGATAGATACCACAAGGACTGGAAGCACGACTTACCAGCTGAAGAGAATCTGGAGTTTCAACAGACAAGGTCAGTCCCCAGGGGAGGAAGAAAAGAAGCCAGCACAGACGGCTGGGTGCTCCCATACTGCGCCCATTGCGCTGGGAAGGGCTCTGGGATCAGAGAAGCCACTGAGGTAAAGGAATCTGGCACAGGCTGTTAGCTCTTCTCTGCTAATTATTTAGCAGTTCAGAAGAGAAAGCCAAAATATTTTAAAACTCAGATTAGATTTTCCCCGGATCCTGGAGGTGACTCAGCAGATCTCGGCACCAGGGGGTGTGGCCTCAGCTACCACCTGAGAATAGTTAAGAGATTGACAAGTGGGTGGATACGGCCCAAGGCAACACACACTGCCTAGCTTAGCTGGAGGGAGTGGAACTCAGCTCCAGGAAGTCCCAGAGAAGTGGAACCTTTGAACTAGGGACCGCAGTTTCTGGCAGACACTTCCAGTTTGAGCACAGGGGCTTTTCACGGCACCTGCTGCAGACATCCACGCCCCACCCGGACACATAGGCTGGGCTTTGTGCTGTCTTTACTACTCAACGCCCTCTAGCACAGCAGTGCTAATCACCTCTGAGCCACTTCCAGGGAGGGGGTGGGGAACTCTCTCCCAGAGCTCCATCTTAGCTCAGGCTCAGGAGCCGCTGCATCCATCTGGTCTGGGAGGAAGCAGGTAAATAAGTAAATAAATAATTTCCTACCCCAGGGACAGACCCCAAAAGATTTTTTAAATATGAGCAAAAAAGCCAGAAAAACTATAGATTCCTTCTATACAGAGAAAGAGCGGGTATCCAACCCCGAGGAAGTTAACAGCAGAGAGACAGCAGATAACAACCTAAAGGGGAATGATTCCTGCCCCCCATCACATAACTCTCTCCTAGAAGAAACTCTTAAAAAATTGAGGGAGTTTGAAGAAAAATGGGGAAAGGAAAGGGAAGCTATGATAGAGAATAACAATGTCCTGAAATTGGAGTTGGAAAAAATAAAGAATTCACAGGAGATGCAGGGAAACAAAATTTATGAATTAGAAAAGGTTAAAAAATCACAGGAAAATAGGATTTCTGAATTGGAAAAGATAAAAAAGTCTCAAGAAAATAGAATTTCTGAATTGGAAAAAGAAAATAATTCTCAAAAAAAAATTAGGGAAATGGAAAAAAATTCAATAGAGCAAAATAATTCATTTAAAAACGAAATTGGGCATTTACAAAAAGAACTAAAAACTGTGAAAGAAGAAAATAACTCCTTAAAAGTCAGGATGGAACAAATAGAAATGAATGATTCACAGAGAACCCAAGAATCAGTCATACAAAACAAAAAAAAAAAAATGAGAAGCCGGAGAACAACGTCAAATACTTACTGGGAAAATCTATAGACCTGGAAAATAGATCTAGGAAAGATAATCTGCAGATCATTGGACTTCCAGAAAACTATGATCAAAAAAAGAGCCTAGATTCTATTTTACAGGAAATTATCAAAGAGAATTGTCCAGAGATAATAGAAACAGAAGGGAAAGTAGATGTGAAAAGAATTCATCGAACTCCTTCTGAAATAGACCCTAAAAAAAGAACACCAGGGAATATAGTGGCTAAGCTGCAGAATTACCACACAAAGGAGAAAATCCTGCAAGCAGCTAGAAAAAAACAATTTAAATACCAAGGTGCCACAATAAGGGTCACCCAAGATCTGGCTGCCTCCACATTAAAAGAAAGAAGGGCCTGGAACCTGATATTCCGTAAGGCAAAAGATCAAGGACTGCAACCAAGAATGAACTACCCAGCTAAGTTTAGCATCTTTTTCCATGGAAGAAGATGGTCATTCAATGAAACAGAGGAATTCTATATGTTTCTAAGAAAAAAACCAGACTTAAACAAAAAATTTGATCTACATCCACAAGACTGAAGAGAAACAGAAAAAGGTACACAGAACCCTTGAGAACTGTAACTCTGTTGTGGGTATATAAAAAGTACTCAAGGATAATTTGATTTGACTGATATAAAAGAAAAAAAGGGGGGTGTAGTAAAGGGAAGGAGGTCAGTTCAGAAAAAGGGGAAGGAATGATAAAAAGAGGGAAACTACATCCCAGGAAGAGGCATAGAAAATACACCATATCTGAGGGAACTTAGTGAGGGGGAGAATCATTGTGTGAATCTTACTCTCATCAGGAGAGGCTCAAAGAGTAAATAATTAACATATTTGTTTTTCAGAGAATTTTCTCTCACCTCATTAAAAGGGGGGAGAGGAAAAGGGAAAAGGAAAAGGAGAATAAGTGAAGGGACTTGGAGGGAGGGGGGAGGGATCCTAAAAAAAAAAAAAAAAGAGGGAGGGTTGTGCGTCACAAGGGGGGTCTGTAAATTAAATATCGGGGAGGGGGATCAGGGGGGTCAAGGGAAAAAAGCATAATCTGGGGATAATACGATGGCAGGAAATACAGAATTAGTAATTTTAACTGTAAATGTAAATGGGATGAACGATGCCATCAAACGGAGACAGATAGCAGATTGGATCAAAAAGCAGAACCCTACAATATGTTGTCTACAGGAAACACACTTAAAGCAGGGAGATACATACAGAGTAAAGGTAAAAGGTTGGAACAGAGCCTATTATGCTTCAGGTAAAGCCAAAAAAGCAGGGGTAGCTATCCTTATCTCAGATCAAGCAAAAGCAGAAGTAGATCTCTTTAAAAAAGATAAGGAAGGAAACTATATCCTGCTGAAAGGTAGCATAAATAATGAAACCATATCAATACTAAACATATATGCACCAAGTGGTATAGCATCTAACTTTCTAAAGGAAAAGTTAAGAGAACTGCAAGAAGAAATAGACAGTAAAACTATAATAGTGGGAGATCTCAACCTTGCACTCTCAGATTTAGACAAATCAAACCACAAAACAAACAAGAAAGAAATTAAAAAAGTAAATAGAACATTAGAAAAACTAGGTATGATAGACCTTTGGAGAAAACTGAATGGCAATAGAAAGGAATATACTTTCTTCTCAGCAGTTCATGGATCCTATACAAAAATAGACCATATATTAGGACATAAAGATCTCAAAATTAAATGTAGGAAGGCAGAAATAATAAATGCCTTCTTCTCAGATCACAATGCAATAAAAGCTACATTCAGTAAAAAGTTAGGGGTAAATAGACCAAAAAGTAATTGGAAACTGAATAATCTCATCTTAAAGAATGACTGGGTGAAAGAGCAAATTATAGAAACAATTAACAATTTCACCCAAGATAATGACACTGATGAGACATCATATCAAAATCTTTGGGATGCAGCTAAAGCAGTAATAAGGGGAAATTTTATATCTTTAGAGGCTTATTTGAAGAAAATAGAGAAAGAGAAGATTAACGAATTGGGCTTACAACTTAAAAGGCTAGAAAAAGACCAAATTATAAACCCCCAACCAAAAATTAAACTTGAAATACAAAAATTAAAAGGAGAAATTAATAATATTGAAAGTAAAAAAACTATTGAATTAATAAATAAAACCAAGAGTTGGTTTTATGAAAAAGCCAATAAAATAGATAAACCTTTGGTAAATTTGATCAAAAAAAAGAAAGAGGAAAATCAAATTGATAGTCTTACAAATGAATAGGGGGATCTTTCCACCAATGAAGAGGAAATTAGAGAAATACTAAGGAGTTACTTTGCCCAACTTTATGCCATTAAATTTGATAACTTAAGGTGAAATGGATGACTTCCTCCAAAAATATAGGCTCCCTAGATTAACAGAGGAGGAGATAAATTGCTTAAATAGTCCCATTTCAGAAAAAGAAATAGAACAAGCTATTAATCAACTCCCCAGGAAAAAATCCCCAGGGCCAGATGGATTCACATGTGAATTCTACCAAACATTTAAAGAACAATTAGCCCCAATGTTATATAAATTATTTGAAAAAATAGGGGATGAAGGAGTCCTACCAAACTCCTTTTATGACACAGACATGGTACTGATACCTAAACCAGGTAGATCGAAAACTGAGAAAGAAAATTATAGACCAATCTCCTTAATGAATATTGATGCTAAAATCTTAAATAAGATATTAGCAAAAAGACTTCAGAAAATCATCTCCAGGATAATACACTGTGATCAAGTAGGATTTATTCCAGGAATGCAGGGCTGGTTTAATATTAGGAAAACTATTAATATAATTGACCATATTAATAATCAAATTAATAAGAACCATATGATCATCTCAATAGATGCAGAAAAAGCATTTGACAAAATCCAACATCCATTCCTACTAAAAACTCTTGAAAGTATAGGAATAAATGGACTATTCCTTAGAATAATCAGGAGCATATATTTAAGACCTTCAGTAAGCATAATATGCAATAGAAATAAACTGCAACCTTTCCCAGTAAGATCAGGAGTGAAACAAGGTTGCCCACTATCACCATTACTGTTCAATATAGTACTAGAAACGCTAGCCTCAGCAATAAGAGCCGAGAAAGAGATTCAAGGAATTAGAGTAGGAAATGAGGAAATTAAACTATCACTTTTTGCAGATGACATGATGGTATACTTAGAGAACCCCAAAGACTCTGCTAAAAAGCTACTAGAAATAATTCAAAATTTCAGCAAAGTGGCAGGATACAAAATAAATCCACATAAATCCTCGGCATTTTTATATATCACTAACAAAATGCAACAGCAAGAGATACAAAGAGAAATTCCATTCCAAACAAATGTTGAGAGTATAAAGTATTTGGGAATCCATCTACCAAAGAAAAGTCAGGAATTATATGAGAAAAATTACAAAACACTTGCCACAAAAATAAAATCAGATTTAAATAATTGGAAAGACATTCAGTGCTCTTGGATAGGCCGAGCGAATATAATAAAGATGACAATACTCCCCAAACTAATCTATTTATTTAGTGCTATACCAATCAGACTCCCAAGAAACTATTTCAATGACCTAGAAAAAATAACAACAAAATTCATATGGAAGAATAAAAGGTCGAGAATTGCAAGGGAACTAATGAAAAAAAACTCAGAGGAAGGTGGTCTAAGTGTACCTGATCTAAAGCTATATTATATAGCAGCAGTCACCAAAACCATTTGGTATTGGCTAAGAAATAGACCGGTAGATCAGTGGAACAGATTAGATACAAAGGACAAAAAAGGATACATATATAACAACCTAATCTTTGACAAACCCAAAGATACCAACATTAGGGATAAAAATTCATTATTCAGAAAAAACTGTTGGGAAAACTGGAAATTAGTATGGCAGAAATTAGATATGGATCCACACTTAACACCATATACCAAGATAAGATCAAAATGGATCCATGATTTAGGCATAAAGAGAGAGATAATAAATAGATTAGAGGAACAGAGGATAATCTACCTCTCAGACTTGTGGAGGAGGAAGAAATTTATGACCAGAGGAGAACTAGAAATCATTATTGATCACAAAATAGAAGATTTTGATTACATCAAACTAAAAAGTTTCTGTACAAATAATACTAATGCAAACAAGATTAGAAGGGAAGTAACAAATTGGTAAAATATTTTTAAAAACAAAGGTTCTGACAAAGGTCTCATTTCCAAAATATATAGAGAACTGACCATAATTTATAAGAAACCGAACCATTCTCCAATTGATAAATGGTCAAAGGATATGAACAGACAATTCTCAGAGGGAGAAATTGAAACTATATCCACTCACATGAAAGAGTGTTCCAAATCACTACTGATCAGAGAAATGCAAATTAAGACCACTCTGAGATACCACTACACACCTGTCAGATTGGCTAAGATGACAGGAACAAATAACGATGAATGTTGGAGGGGATGTGGGAAAACTGGGACACTGATACATTGCTGGTGGAGTTGCGAAAGAATCCAGCCATTCTGGAGAGCAATCTGGAATTATGCCCAAAAAGTTATCAAACTGTGCAAACCCTTTGACCCAGCAGCGCTACTACTGGGATTATATCCCAAAGAAATACTAAAGAGTTGAAAGAGACATATATGTGCCAAAATGTTTGTGGCAGCTCTTTTTGTTGTAGCTAGAAACTGGAAGATGAATGGATGTCCATCAGTTGGAGAATGGTTGGGTAAATTGTGGTATATGAAGGTTATGGAATATTATTGCTCTGTAAGAAATGACCAGCAGGAGGAATACAGAGAGGCCTGGAGAGACTTAAATCAACTGATGCTGAGTGAAATGAGCAGAACCAGAAGATCACTGTACACTTCAACAACAATACTGTATGAGGATGTATTCTGATGGAAGTGGAAATCTTCAACATAAAGAAGAGCCAACTCACTTCCAGTTGATCAATGATGAAACACTGGGAAGTGAATGTAAATTGTTAGCACTAATATCTGTCTGCCCAGGTTACATGTACCTTCGGATTCTAATGTTTATTGTGCAACAAGAAAATGATATTCACACACATGTATTGTACCTAGACTATATTGTAACACATGTAAAATGTATGGGATTGCCTGTCATCGGGGGGAGGGAATAGAGGGAGGGGGGGTAATTTGGAAAAATGAATACAAAAATAAAAAAAAAAAAAAAATTAAGGGAGTTTGAAGAAAAATGGGGAAAGGAAAGGGAAGCTATGATAGAGAATAACAACGTCCTGAAATTGGAGTTGGAAAAAATAAAGAATTCACAGGAGATGCAGGGAAACAAAATTTATGAATTAGAAAAGGTTAAAAAAAACACAGGAAAGTAGGATTTCTGAATTGGAAAAGATAAAAAAGTCTCAAGAAAATAGAATTTCTGAATTGGAAAAAGAAAATAATTCTCAAAAAAAAATTAGGGAAATGGAAAAAAATTCAATAGAGCAAAATAATTCATTTAAAAACGAAATTGGGCATTTACAAAAAGAACTAAAAACTGTGAAAGAAGAAAATAACTCCTTAAAAGTCAGGATGGAACAAATAGAAATGAATGATTCACAGAGATCCCAAGAATCAGTCAAACAAACCAAAAAAATGAGAACCTGGAGAACAACGTCAAATACTTACTGGGAAAATCTATAGACCTGGAAAATAGATCTAGGAGAGATAATCTGCAGATCATTGGACTTCCAGAAAACTATGATCAAAAAAAGAGCCTAGATTCTATTTTACAGGAAATTATCAAAGAGAATTGTCCAGAGATAATAGAAACAGAAGGGAAAGTAGATGTGAAAAGAATTCATCGAACTCCTTCTGAAATAGACCCTAAAAAAAGAACACCAGGGAATATAGTGGCTAAGCTGCAGAATTACCACACAAAGGAGAAAATCCTGCAAGCAGCTAGAAAAAAACAATTTAAATACCAAGGTGCCACAATAAGGGTCACCCAAGATCTGGCTGCCTCCACATTAAAAGAAAGAAGGGCCTGGAACCTGATATTCCGTAAGGCAAAAGATCAAGGACTGCAACCAAGAATGAACTACCCAGCTAAGTTTAGCATCTTTTTCCATGGAAGAAGATGGTCATTCAATGAAACAGAGGAATTCTATATGTTTCTAAGAAAAAAACCAGACTTAAACAAAAAATTTGATCTACATCCACAAGACTGAAGAGAAACAGAAAAAGGTACACAGAACCCTTGAGAACTGTAACTCTGTTGTGGGTATATAAAAAGTACTCAAGGATAATTTGATTTGACTGATATAAAAGAAAAAAAGGGGGGTGTAGTAAAGGGAAGGAGGTCAGTTCAGAAAAAGGGGAAGGAATGATAAAAAGAGGGAAACTACATCCCAGGAAGAGGCATAGAAAATACACCATATCTGAGGGAACTTAGTGAGGGGGAGAATCATTGTGTGAATCTTACTCTCATCAGGAGAGGCTCAAAGAGTAAATAATTAACATATTTGTTTTTCAGAGAATTTTCTCTCACCTCATTAAAAGGGGGGAGAGGAAAAGGGAAAAGGAAAAGGAGAATAAGTGAAGGGACTTGGAGGGAGGGGGGAGGGATCCTAAAAAAAAAAAAAAAAAGAGGGAGGGTTGTGCGTCACAAGGGGGGTCTGTAAATTAAATATCGGGGAGGGGGATCAGGGGGGTCAAGGGAAAAAAGCATAATCTGGGG
Source organism: Sminthopsis crassicaudata (assembly GCF_048593235.1). Lineage (NCBI taxonomy): Eukaryota > Metazoa > Chordata > Mammalia > Dasyuromorphia > Dasyuridae > Sminthopsis > Sminthopsis crassicaudata. The sequence goes on along the minus strand of NC_133617.1, from coordinate 413,644,129 downwards.
ATAATACGATGGCAGGAAATACAGAATTAGTAATTTTAACTGTAAATGTAAATGGGATGAACGATGCCATCAAACGGAGACAGATAGCAGATTGGATCAAAAAGCAGAACCCTACAATATGTTGTCTACAGGAAACACACTTAAAGCAGGGAGATACATACAGAGTAAAGGTAAAAGGTTGGAACAGAGCCTATTATGCTTCAGGTAAAGCCAAAAAAGCAGGGGTAGCTATCCTTATCTCAGATCAAGCAAAAGCAGAAGTAGATCTCTTTAAAAAAGATAAGGAAGGAAACTATATCCTGCTGAAAGGTAGCATAAATAATGAAACCATATCAATACTAAACATATATGCACCAAGTGGTATAGCATCTAACTTTCTAAAGGAAAAGTTAAGAGAACTGCAAGAAGAAATAGACAGTAAAACTATAATAGTGGGAGATCTCAACCTTGCACTCTCAGATTTAGACAAATCAAACCACAAAACAAACAAGAAAGAAATTAAAAAAGTAAATAGAACATTAGAAAAACTAGGTATGATAGACCTTTGGAGAAAACTGAATGGCAATAGAAAGGAATATACTTTCTTCTCAGCAGTTCATGGATCCTATACAAAAATAGACCATATATTAGGACATAAAGATCTCAAAATTAAATGTAGGAAGGCAGAAATAATAAATGCCTTCTTCTCAGATCACAATGCAATAAAAGCTACATTCAGTAAAAAGTTAGGGGTAAATAGACCAAAAAGTAATTGGAAACTGAATAATCTCATCTTAAAGAATGACTGGGTGAAAGAGCAAATTATAGAAACAATTAACAATTTCACCCAAGATAATGACACTGATGAGACATCATATCAAAATCTTTGGGATGCAGCTAAAGCAGTAATAAGGGGAAATTTTATATCTTTAGAGGCTTATTTGAAGAAAATAGAGAAAGAGAAGATTAACGAATTGGGCTTACAACTTAAAAGGCTAGAAAAAGACCAAATTATAAACCCCCAACCAAAAATTAAACTTGAAATACAAAAATTAAAAGGAGAAATTAATAATATTGAAAGTAAAAAAACTATTGAATTAATAAATAAAACCAAGAGTTGGTTTTATGAAAAAGCCAATAAAATAGATAAACCTTTGGTAAATTTGATCAAAAAAAAGAAAGAGGAAAATCAAATTGATAGTCTTACAAATGAATAGGGGGATCTTTCCACCAATGAAGAGGAAATTAGAGAAATACTAAGGAGTTACTTTGCCCAACTTTATGCCATTAAATTTGATAACTTAAGGTGAAATGGATGACTTCCTCCAAAAATATAGGCTCCCTAGATTAACAGAGGAGGAGATAAATTGCTTAAATAGTCCCATTTCAGAAAAAGAAATAGAACAAGCTATTAATCAACTCCCCAGGAAAAAATCCCCAGGGCCAGATGGATTCACATGTGAATTCTACCAAACATTTAAAGAACAATTAGCCCCAATGTTATATAAATTATTTGAAAAAATAGGGGATGAAGGAGTCCTACCAAACTCCTTTTATGACACAGACATGGTACTGATACCTAAACCAGGTAGATCGAAAACTGAGAAAGAAAATTATAGACCAATCTCCTTAATGAATATTGATGCTAAAATCTTAAATAAGATATTAGCAAAAAGACTTCAGAAAATCATCTCCAGGATAATACACTGTGATCAAGTAGGATTTATTCCAGGAATGCAGGGCTGGTTTAATATTAGGAAAACTATTAATATAATTGACCATATTAATAATCAAATTAATAAGAACCATATGATCATCTCAATAGATGCAGAAAAAGCATTTGACAAAATCCAACATCCATTCCTACTAAAAACTCTTGAAAGTATAGGAATAAATGGACTATTCCTTAGAATAATCAGGAGCATATATTTAAGACCTTCAGTAAGCATAATATGCAATAGAAATAAACTGCAACCTTTCCCAGTAAGATCAGGAGTGAAACAAGGTTGCCCACTATCACCATTACTGTTCAATATAGTACTAGAAACGCTAGCCTCAGCAATAAGAGCCGAGAAAGAGATTCAAGGAATTAGAGTAGGAAATGAGGAAATTAAACTATCACTTTTTGCAGATGACATGATGGTATACTTAGAGAACCCCAAAGACTCTGCTAAAAAGCTACTAGAAATAATTCAAAATTTCAGCAAAGTGGCAGGATACAAAATAAATCCACATAAATCCTCGGCATTTTTATATATCACTAACAAAATGCAACAGCAAGAGATACAAAGAGAAATTCCATTCCAAACAAATGTTGAGAGTATAAAGTATTTGGGAATCCATCTACCAAAGAAAAATCAGGAATTATATGAGAAAAATTACAAAACACTTGCCACAAAAATAAAGTCAGATTTAAATAATTGGAAAGACATTCAGTGCTCTTGGATAGGCCGAGCGAATATAATAAAGATGACAATACTCCCCAAACTAATCTATTTATTTAGTGCTATACCAATCAGACTCCCAAGAAACTATTTCAATGACCTAGAAAAAATAACAACAAAATTCATATGGAAGAATAAAAGGTCGAGAATTGCAAGGGAACTAATGAAAAAAACTCAGAGGAAGGTGGTCTAAGTGTACCTGATCTAAAGCTATATTATATAGCAGCAGTCACCAAAACCATTTGGTATTGGCTAAGAAATAGACCGGTAGATCAGTGGAACAGATTAGATACAAAGGACAAAAAAGGATACATATATAGCAACCTAATCTTTGACAAACCCAAAGATACCAACATTAGGGATAAAAATTCATTATTCGGAAAAAACTGTTGGGAAAACTGGAAATTAGTATGGCAGAAATTAGATATGGATCCACACTTAACACCATATATCAAGATAAGATCAAAATGGGTCCATGATTTAGGCATAAAGAGGGAGATAATAAATAGATTAGAGGAACAGAGGATAATCTACCTCTCAGACTTGTGGAGGAGGAAGAAATTTATGACCAGAGGAGAACTAGAAATCATTATTGATCACAAAATAGAAGATTTTGATTACATCAAACTAAAAAGTTTCTGTACAAATAATACTAATGCAAACAAGATTAGAAGGGAAGTAACAAATTGGTAAAATATTTTTAAAAACAAAGGTTCTGACAAAGGTCTCATTTCCAAAATATATAGAGAACTGACCATAATTTATAAGAAACCGAACCATTCTCCAATTGATAAATGGTCAAAGGATATGAACAGACAATTCTCAGAGGGAGAAATTGAAACTATATCCACTCACATGAAAGAGTGTTCCAAATCACTACTGATCAGAGAAATGCAAATTAAGACCACTCTGAGATACCACTACACACCTGTCAGATTGGCTAAGATGACAGGAACAAATAACGATGAATGTTGGAGGGGATGTGGGAAAACTGGGACACTGATACATTGCTGGTGGAGTTGCGAAAGAATCCAGCCATTCTGGAGAGCAATCTGGAATTATGCCCAAAAAGTTATCAAACTGTGCATACCCTTTGACCCAGCAGCGCTACTACTGGGATTATATCCCAAAGAAATACTAAAGAGTTGAAAGAGACATATATGTGCCAAAATGTTTGTGGCAGCTCTTTTTGTTGTAGCTAGAAACTGGAAGATGAATGGATGTCCATCAGTTGGAGAATGGTTGGGTAAATTGTGGTATATGAAGGTTATGGAATATTATTGCTCTGTAAGAAATGACCAGCAGGAGGAATACAGAGAGGCCTGGAGAGACTTAAATCAACTGATGCTGAGTGAAATGAGCAGAACCAGAAGATCACTGTACACTTCAACAACAATGCTGTATGAGGATGTATTCTGATGGAAGTGGAAATCTTCAACATAAAGAAGAGCCAACTCACTTCCAGTTGATCAATGATGGACAGAGGTAGCTACACCCAGAGAAGAAACACTGGGAAGTGAATGTAAATTGTTAGCACTAATATCTGTCTGCCCAGGTTACATGTACCTTCGGATTCTAATGTTTATTGTACAACAAGAAAATGATATTCACACACATGTATTGTACCTAGACTATATTGTAACACATGTAAAATGTATGGGATTGCCTGTCATTGGGGAGAGGGAATAGAAGGAGGGGGGGATAATTTGGAAAAATGAATACAAGGGATAATATTATAAAAATATATATATATAATAAAAAATTAAAAAAAAAAACCTATGGTAGAACCCAAAAGAACATAAACTCCTTGAGGGCAAGAATTATTTAAGTTTTGTACCTAGCATAAAATAGTATTGTTTACAAGATCAACACTTTAAAGAGGGAGCCATACACCAGAGTTAAAGCAAGGAGCTGGAGCAGAATTTGTTTTGGTTTAGATGAAGTAAAAAAGGCAGGGCTAGTCATCATGATCTCAAAGTAAAAATAAAAACAAAGTAAGTAAAAGAAATAAATTAAAAGAAATAAAATTGCTCAAAGATACCATAAACATTCATAATATGAAGCATGTGTACATTAAATGACATGGAATTTAAATTCTTAAAGAAAAAAATTAACTACATAAGGAAATAGACAATAAAATTATATAGTGATAAATCTAATTACAAAATAAATAAGAAAATGTCAAGAGGATAAATAGAAATGTGGACAAGTTAGATAGGATAGACCACTAAAGAAAACTGAATAAAAATAGAAGTATCTTTTTTTTTTTTTCAACTGCACATAGAACCTTTAAAAAAATAAAGATCATATATTAGGGTATAAAAATCTCACAACCAAATGTAGAAAATCAGAAATATCATTTTCAGACAATAATGCCATAATAATTACAATTAATAAAGGGTTATGGAAACATATTTTAAAAGTTTAAATAATTTAAAACTAAAGGATGAATGAGTCAAGAACAAATATAGTAGTATAGAGGCAAGCATTATCTATAAAAAAAATCAACTTGAAGACTTTCTAATAACATCAATAGTAAAGCATGTCTATTTTCATTACTGATATTTACTATTATTCTGAAATTGCTAGATATAGTAATGATATGAGAAAAAAATGAAGTAATAAAAATAGACAATGAGGAAATAAAACTGTCACTCTTTGCGAGTAATAAGATGGTACAGTTAGAAAACCCTATATAATCAACTAAAAATAATTTCAGAAAAGTTGTAAAAATTTTTCATAAAATTGTAGAATATAAAATAAAGTTATAGCAATAATCATCATTTCCATAAACTACCAACAAAACACCACAGCAAGAAATAGAAAAAGAAAATCTACTTAATAAGATGATTATATTATTATAATGTAATAATATATAATATAATCATATTATAATTATAACATATAACATGTTATATGAAAATGATATAATGATACATATATATAAAATGTAATAAGATAATATAAAATGGAGTTTACTTGCTGAGACAAACCCAGGGATTATATGAATGCAATTATAAAATACTTTTCATAAAAATAAAGGTAGATATGAATAATTGGAGAAATATTACTCATGAATAGGCTGAACTATTATAATTAAAATGACAATTCTACCTTAATTATGCAATTACTTATGTAGTGCCATACAATTCAAAATACCAAAGAATTATTTTAGAGACTAGAGAAAAAAAAATAGTAACAAACATGTCTGGCAGAACAAAAGGTAAAAAATTTGAAGGTGATTAATGGAAGAAAAAGATTAAGGAAGGTAATCTAAGAGTTCTAGATTTCAAGTTATATTACACAGATATTACAAAATATCATCAAAATATTCTGATACTGGCTAAGAATTAAAGTTATGGATATGTTATTAAATAAGGCCAGAAATACACAATAACAGATGATCATAGTAATTTTGTGTTTGATAAGCCCAATGATCTAAACTATTGGCATAAAATTCACACTTTGATAAAATTTGCAGGAATAACTAGAAAGTAGCTTGCAGAAACTATGCATAGACCAATGTCTAAGAAAAAGTACTAAGATACCAAGATAATATCAAAATAAATAAGTGACATAGACATAAAGAGTAATATCACAAGTAAATCAAGGAAACAGAATAGTTTACCTCTCAGATTTATGGATAATCAAAGAGATTATTACCATAAAAGAACTAGAGAACATCATACATAGCAAGTAAATTGGGTAAAGCTCTATCCAAACAAAACTAACATATCCAAAGTAGAAAAAATATAGGAACCTGGTGAAAATTTCACAGAAATTATCTTTAATAAAAGCTTCATTCTCAACTATATAGTAATCAAGTGAAATGTAGTGAAAAAATTAAGAAGAGCAAATCTCTAGTTGAAAAATGGTCACAAATTATGAACAGATAGTTTTCAGGGAAAAAAAATCAAAGCTTTTAAGAATCACATAAAAATGCCCTGTATCACTAATGATTAGAGACATGCACATTGAAAAAACTTTGTGATAGCATCTTATAGTGCTAACACGACAGAAAAGGAAAATAGCAAATGCTGAAGGGAATGTCAAAACATTGGGGACACATTCACTATTGATAAAATTGTGAATTAGTCCAACTATTCTGGAAAAGAATTTGGAACTTTGTGCAAAGGATATAAAAAAGTATGTACCCTTTTATCTATTCTGTATTCAAAAGAAATTAAAAAGGGAAAAAAGGGAGGGCCATACCTATATGGACAAAATGGTGTATAACATTTTTTTTTTTGTTGTGGCAAAGTATTGAAAACTAAAGAGATTGCCCATCAATTGGGGAATTTACTGTTGTATATGATTATGATAGAATTTTATTGTGGCAAACAAGATTGCTTCAAAAAAACCTGGCAAGTCTCATATGAAATGATGCAAAGTGAAATGAGCAGAACCCAGAGACCATTGTACACAGTAATGGCAATATTGTATGACAGTCAACCGTGAATGACTTTGTTACTCTCAGCAATACAACAACCCTAAATAATTCCTAAGGAACTAAAATGGAAGGTATTATCTATCTCCAAAGAAAGAACTGATGAGCTCTGAATATAAAGTGAAGCATATTTTTTACTTCATTTTTATTGGGTGTTTTGAGTGGTTTTTTTTTTTTGCAACATGGCTAATATGGAAATATGTTTTTGATATCTTCATATGTACAATCCATATAAAATTGCTTTACTTTCTCAAAGAAGTGAGATACTTGAGGGAAAAAGAAAATTTGAAACTTAATTTTTTCAAATGAGTATTAAATTTTGTTATTTACATTTGTGAAATATTTAATAAAATACATTAAAATATATTTTTTGCAAAGACAATAAACCTACATTTGAAAGGGATCTTTGAAGTTATATATTTCTACCACAACACCTCTATTTTTTATATGGGGAGGCAAACAAATTTTATGCAGATATTAAATCATAGGATCATAGATTTAGTTATGCAAAGTATCTTTATAGGACTTATATCCAAACCTTTTATAGATGAAGAAATTGGACCCAGAAATGTTAAATGACTTGATAGGAGTCACATAGCTAATAAGAGTCATAGGCAGGATTCAGATAAAACTTCTTGATTCCAGATTCTGTTTTCTCTGCACACATCAGTAGAGGTGGAATAGAACCCAGATCCTTTGAGTAAAGAATCAGTTCTTTTTCCACTATGTTATGCTGTTTTATTACAAAAATCGATTTTTAAAAATTGCATCTGTTGCTATGACTGGTTACTCAGTTTTATTTTATTACCTTTTTTAAAAGTAATATTGCTTCAAGTGTAGAATTAATTAGAAACACCTTTTTTATTTAAATTTCACACCTTTGATAATTTGAGCCTATGTAAGTATTCATAAGAGAGTGAGAAAAGCATAACCACTTGAAGCTTCTCAATCTGTGATTTCCATGAGTTTCTAAGGTCTAACTTTGTGAATGGAAGATATTTACAGAGACATTTTCCATATTAATTTGAATGTGTAAGTTATTAAGTCAGACTCAACACAATCTTTCAACTGAAAAACCTTCTGAGTAAGAGTGTGAGTGGGTGTGTGTGTGTGTGTGTGTGTGTGTGTGTGTGTGTGTGTGTGTGTGTGTGTATGAGTATGCTTTCTTGCACTCAGTGAATTTGAAGTCAACAGATAGTGGCTTGAACAGATGGGCTATAAGAAATACCCTTTTTGCCCTAGCCAGTGGGAATTGTGGCAGGATTTATTGAATTCAAATTCCCTTATTGTGTTTAAAATTTAGCTAAGGCAACATGCATTTCAAAGTTTGGGGATGGGAAGAATAGAATCACAAAAACCTATAATTTAGAAGTAATAGAACCTTTTCCTGCAGTAATACGTTTGACAGAGTAACATTTTTGCCAAAGAGAGAGAGAGGGAACTTGTTTTTTAAATGACAAAGACAAAATTGCTCTCAACAAGGCCTCTAAATACAGATAGTCCACTGGTACTTATCATTACTGTGTACAAAATTCTCACCTTAAGTCATAAAGAGGACTAAGCAAGTATGGCCAGATCAATATAAATCCATCTCTCCTCCTTTACTCTACCTCCTGGGGAGAAGAAAATTCAGCCCAAAGGGCCTATTTCACTGACAGCAGGCAATAGCATCATTATCCTACTGAGGAACAGTACATTATCACCAACACTGAAACAATGCTTCTGGCAACCAAGTTCCAAGAGAAAAAAGCCTTTTTGAAGAATGAAGAAGAATAAAATTTTTGAGTAGCTGCTTTTATAATGAGCTGGGAAAAGGTAACAGGGTGGATAGAAGCAAACAAAGGACATGAGGACATTCTAGAGTTCAATATCAAAAAATTGCTGCCAAATAAAATATTCCACATGCCTTCCTTCCTCTGCAACTTCACTCAAGCTATTCCCTGTGCCCAAAACTATCATCTGCCACTTTGATCTCTCATTTCTCTGTACATTCTAATCCTTCCAAATTTTCAAGGCCCATCTAGCCTCCAGGCTTACTGTAGCTCCTCTAAGAAGCCTGCTCTGACAGCCAATATTTATGGATCTTTACTCTTCATCTCTGGATTGCTATAAAATTTATAGACCATACTATCAAATTTTACCCTTACATATATACTCTTGTGCATTTCATGGCAATTTATGAGTGTTTTGCTGTTTTTCCAGCATACCATATACCATAGTAGCATCATACATGGAATATGGTACTTGGAGTCAATGAAGATCTTGATTCTAATTCTGCCTCATACAGAAGCTTTGTGATTTGGGAAAGACATTTAATAATAACACAACAGAATGCTGTCAGGAGAAAAAAAACTGCAAAGTCCTCCAGGAACTCAAGCAAAGTGAAATTTAGTGTATACAAAGTAATAGTAATGTTCTGGGATAACTAGCTGTGAATGACTTTGCTATTCTCAGTAGTACAATCATCATCCATGACAACTTTAAAAAACTTATTTTTAAAAATCCTATCCATACCCAGAGAAGGAACTGATTATATCTTAATCAGATTGAAGCATTCTTTCTTTCTCTCCTTTTTTTAAACTTTATTTTTCTTGAGGGTTTTTATTTTCATTAAGGTGGCAGTAAGGACCATGCTTGGGTAAAGGGGCAGGTCAATTCTCCGAGAGCCTCCCCAGCTGTGGATCATGACACTTGAGGGAGTTGCAGGGCAGTCTTTGCTGATACGGATGTTCTTTGTGGATTGGGAAATAAATTGGAGACAAGAGGGAAGAGGAGAGAAATCAGACAATGCAACTGCCTCTCAGTCTCCTTGTTTCATCATAATCATCCTCTTGCATGAAGAGATCCATTCTACAGGGCTGAGTTAGATCTCCAGTAGCTACTGGTAGGTGGCTTCTGTATCACAACAAGGTGGGAATTTTTTTTTTCCTACAACTTGACTTTTATGCAAATATTTGCCATAGCTTTTTAATTGTAAGTGGTAATAAGGAAAAGAATCTACGACTCAAAAATTTTAAAGCAAATGTAATTTTTTTTTGTTTTGAATGTAAGTAGAGGAAAATGTTAAATAAATAAATTAAATTAAAAATAGCTCAAATTTATAAAATAATGTAAGTTTTATGAAGTGCTTCACATGTTATGTTACTGGATCATAACAACAATTCTGTGAAACAAATGTTATTAATATTCCCATTTTACAAACAAGACAATTGGGAATCTGACAGATTAAGTGAAATGGTCAGTGACAAACAGCTAAAAAAATCAGAGGTAAAATTGAAACCCATGTCTACCTGACTCCCAAACAACAACAACTATTATTGTAATTATTGAATGTATTGAATGTAAATTATTGAATGTAAATATTGAATGAATACAATATTGTGCAAACATGATATGGGGAATAAATTGAAATATCTCTGCTTTCAAGTTTATATATCTTCTATCTCTAAACTTACATAAAATGTTGATAAAAGGAAGAACAATAGTACAAAATTTCTTGCATAGAAGTATGTGTGATAAATACACAAAAAAAGCAATAGGGACTCAGAAGCAGTGAGTATTATAGATTGAAATAGTCAAGGATAAAAACCTTTTAAAGAAGGCATTAAACTTCTTCAAAGATGGAAGGGATTCCAATGGACAGAAAAGAGATGGAAGACATTAAAGATGCAAGGAATTGTTAGAAGGTCATAGATAGAATTGTAGATTTAGAACTAGAAAGAATCTTGGAAGTTAACTAGTCCTCTCATTTTATAATTTTTTTCAAATGAAGAAACCAATATTAAAATATTAATCCACTTCCTAAGATCATACAGGTGGGTGGCAAAAAGTAGACCACCGTCCAAAGCCAGATTGTGTAATTCAAAACTCAGCACTCTGAGCACCAGCAACTGATGAGGGAAAAGATACAGAGGTTGGAAAACATATATTATGTTTGGAAATAGTGAGTAAACCTGTTTGACTATAGCAAAGAGTTTATATAGGTCCATAAGTCAAGGTAGATAGGTTAAGGCCAAATCATGAAAGGTCATAAATCCCAGGACAAGGAGACAAGGAGCTTGGATATTTTATTGTCCTATATATTATGTGTGTATGTATATATAGATAGATATAGATATCTACATGTAGTTATATCTATATCTACATGTAGATATAGATATTTAATATCTATCTATATAGAGAATCTTATTTAATCCTTCTAACAATCTTATTGAAGGGCATTTTTAAAAGATTGGAATGCCTGAATCAGAGTAAAAAAAAAAAAAGTGGTATTCAAGGCCTGCTTCTCACACATATTGGCTTTATGGCCCATAGTAGTTCTCTTAAATTTCCAGTGCCAAACTCCTCAATCTAGGCAATTCTAAGACTAAAAGTCACAAGATAATTTCAAATCTACATTGACAGAGGGAGTTCTCTCCTAGAAGTTCATTATCTTAATGAAATCACAATTCTAGTCCAAAACAAAATAAAATCTCATGAAATGGGTAGCAAAGATATAGTTATTTCCATTTTACATATAAGGAAAGGAGGTGCAGAAAGATGAAATGTTTTGCTTCTGCTTACAGATAAGAAGTAAAAGAGCCAAAAATTCAAGCCAAGTCTCCCAGCTCAAAATCTAGTGCTCTCCAGTAAGTTGATTTTGATAATAGAATATAAGCATCTATTAAAACAATTCTGAGGTACTACCTCACACATATCAAATTAGCTAATATAACAGAAAAGGCAAATGACAAATGTTGGAAAGGATGTCAAAAACTAGGATTAATACACTGTTGATGGAGCTGTGAACTGATCTAAGCATTGTAGAAAGCAATTTACTCAAAGTTCTATAGAACTGTGCAAACCCTCTGACCTAGCAATAACACTACCGAGTCTGTATACCAAGGAATTTTTTTTTAAAAGGCAAAAACCTATATCTACAAAAATATTTATATCTGCTGTGTGTGTGTGTGTGTGGTGGCAAAGAATTGGAAACTGAGAGAATGACTGTCAGTTGGGTTTATGGTGAGTTGTGGAATACGATTGTGATAGATACAATTGTGATATAAGAATGGCCAACAGGGAAGAGTTATATGAACTGATGCAGAGTGAAATGTGCAGAACCAAGAAAACATTGTACCCAGTAACAGTGGTTTTGTATGATGATTGATTGTGAATGACTTTGCTATTTTCAGCAAAACAATGATCTAAGACTAAGTACTTATTTTGAAGGATGCTAAATAACTATTAAAAAAAAACTCTTGTATGAAAAACATACTTTTTTAAACTTATGTTTTGTCCTTTTTCATCTGTTTTCTTTCATAATATAATGAATATGGAAATATGTTTTACATGATAGCACATGCAATCTATATCAAATTACTTGCCTTCTCAAGGAGGGAAAAAGGGAGAGAATTTGGAACTCAAAATTTTTTAACATTGAAAATTGCTTTTATGTCTAATTGGAAAAATATTTTTAAAAATGTTAACAAACTAATGTAAGCTTCCACAGGAAGATATTTTTATTTTAATTTTTTTGTCTTTATATTTCTTGACTCTAGAACAGTGCCTTCCATATGGTAGTTTTATTGACTTAACTGTGGGACAGAGGGATACTATTCACTCTACTGTGGAAGCAAGCCAATACCTGCTCACGATTTTACAATAATGTATAGAGGGGGAAAAGAAGCTGCCATGTCATAGATATCCACCCTCATTTCATAAACTCCTATCAAGTCTGGGAAAAAACATAAATCCTCTGTTTGACATTCAAAGTCCTTCACATCCTGGGCCTCTCTTATCTTCCCAATATTCTTATATTTTATTCTCACATTCCCTCCCATTATCTAATGATAATGTTTCTCCAATTCAATATTCCATTTCCCAACTCTAAGTGAGCTTATACCTGGAAGTCTCACCTTCCTCATTTCTTTCACTTAGTTTTACAGACTTCTTCCATGTCTCAACTAAAATCCTGCCTTTCTATGAAGCCTTCCCAACCAATCCCTCTTAATTCTAAAGTCTTTTCTCTGTTGATTGTCACCAGGATCCTATATACATTTTTTTGGTATATGCATATCTGAATTTGTTTCACTAATTAGACCACAAGGCCCTTGAATGCAAGAACGCTTGCTTTTTTTTTTTTTTTTTTGTATCCTTAGGACTCAGCACAGTCCCTGGAAAACAGAAGACATTTTGTGTGTGTGTGTGTGTGTGTGTGTGTGTGTGTGTTAGGCTTTGATGTTGGGGCTAACTATAACAATAAAGAAAGCAAGAAGAAACAGGTGTTCTCTGTTAATGTTAAGACCACTCCTTGTGATCAACTTTATATTGCAGGAAAAAGGAAAAGACATATCAGACCATGCCATTTCAAAACAACACTGGTTGCCGTGGGCTTTGACTTGTCCCCAAACATCTTTGCCTGTGCTCCCCTGGGTATTTCTCTATGGAGCCTCAAGTGTCAGTGCTGCCACAATGATGGGAGGCCTAAGACAGAAAATACAAAAGAGATTTGAGAATGAATGAACACTACAATAGCTTCACTCTTTTACAGCACCTTCTGAGCATTCTGACTTGCCTTAATTTTATCAGTATGAATTTTAAGGGGTGCTGACAGTCAGAAACATACGTCCTTTATAAAAAATATCAACAGTGAACTCCTGCTCCCTGCTTCTATTTTCTGGCTAAAGGTAGTTCTAGTTCTAACAAAAAAGAGACTAATATGGCTCTACAAGGCTATTACTCATAATTATTGTTTTGTTGGTACAGAAAAAAATCATTCCCCAAAAATAAATTAGGTCTATTAGGCATCTGTATTTTAAAGAAAATACTAAGATTTGTGGGATTCATTTAAAGATGATATTATATGTCTATGTAAAAACAGCAGTCTACACAGAATATGAACTACATCAATTCATTAGTATACTAATTCATAAATATGCTAATTAATGTTAATTAATTCAAACATTTATTAAGGACCTCCTTTGTATATAGCACTGAGTAAAATGATAGAACATATCTCATAATTGTTGTATGACATTCCTTTTCATTTAGACTTGTGATTTCATCAGTGTAAGAAACTCTCTCTACTAATGCTTATGGACTAACTGCTTTGTTAGATATAACCTTAAAAGTTACTGGGAGCAATGAAATATTAAATAACTTATTTTTCAGATGTGTGTATCAGCCAGTGTATATCAGCCTATATGTGTGTGTTTGGGGGAAAGAGGGAAATACAAATCAAGGAAGTCTTCATGAAAAGTTGATATTTGATTTATGTCTAAAAGCACCACCTTCAAGAGCTGAAGATGAGGCTAAAAGATATTTCCAATAAAGAGGATGAAAGAAAGACATAGAGTGAGGAAAAATGGATGACTTTTGATTCTGGCCCTTAGCTAGATTTGCACTATCTTCTCTTTTCTTCTTTCCTATTGAATTTCAATACATTTTCAGAATCCTAATTTTTAGGAAGCTTTCTTCAGTTCCTCAGGGAAAAAAAACAAAATTGACCTTTCTCTTTAATCTTATCTAGTACTTTTCTTTTCACTAGTCTCTGAATAGCTTAAAATATTATAATGGGTTTTATGGCTATCTACAATTGTATATTATTCTCCTACAACTAGGTGTGGCAGGAGTTAGAATATGGACTTGGAATCAGGAAAACTTTGAGTTCAAATCCTGCTCCAGAAATTGATTGGAGTGTGACCCTGAGCATGTTATTTAACCTTTACTAGTCTCAATTTCCTTCTCTGTATAAAATGGTCATAATAATAATGATATATTAATGGAATTTAAAAAACTAGTTCCTATTCCTATCTTTATTTCCATAAATACACATATATTCATACATATGCAAAAATACACACAGTAAATCTCATTATTTAGGTTGGCATATATATGTAGATTATTTTTGGATATTATATAGATTCTTTGAGGCCAAAAACCATTTTATCTTTGTCTTTTTTTTATCCCAAGTACCTCTCATAGTGGCTATCACTTAGTAAATTCTTAATAAATATTTATTGATTAATTGATTTCTCCAGTGACTGCTTCTACTTCTGCCTATCTGAGCACAAGAAGAATAAGTTTAATCTATCTTCCATGTGATCATTCTTTAACTATTTGAAGTCACTTGTTGTATGCCCATTAAATTATCTCTTCTCAAAGCTTAAATATGCCTAGTTCTTTCAAATGATGACACTATTAGGAACTCAAAATCCTTTACCAATTGGCAGCCCCATCCCTATTCTATAACTGGATGCTACCTTATCAATGTTTTTCCTAAACTGTGGTACCCAGAATTAAATATGGTCCAACAGAGTCTAACTAGAACAGAGAAGTAGTAGTGGTGATGTTAGTAAGAGAAAGGAATAATAGTAACAGTAGGAATATTAAAAGTAGCTATTATAGTAATAATAATGATAGTGGTAATAGTGTAATAGTAATAGTTGCAGTAATTGTATCAGTAAGTAGTGGTAGTAGTAGTAGAAACAGCAGCAATGGTAGTAGTAGTAGTATAAGAAACAGTAATAATGATTATTATCATTTATGTAGCATGTTTAGACCATCAAAGCACTTTATTATCTAATTTGTTCCTTACAACCACCTGTTGAAGAAGCTGGTCTTACTATCCCCACTTTAACAATGAGGAAACTAAATCTGTTGGAAATTGGCCAGGTTCATATAGTTAGTAATTACGTGAGAAGGGATTCAAATGAAAGTCTTCCCAATTTCTTTTAATGATGAAATCAGACTGTGAGAATTTTGTATTTTACAAGTTGTCTTCATCGCATGAGCCAAGACTTGGTGGCATATTAGCTATTCACTGTCAAAAACTTAATTTAGGTGACCATTTGTCTTTTCTTTTATTCCTATTTTACATTATGTTTTCATGATTTTCTTTGAAATAACTGAAAGCCCAGTAAGATGCCACTTCCCACCATGACATATACATACATCCCAAAATAGGAGTAGGAGGAGCCCAGATAATTAAAAAGAATTTTAAAATATTTAAGATTCATGCAACACTACTCTTTCCACTAGTTTTCTCACTTCTTAGGAAAAGGAAGATTAGGAACCAGATTTCATTTACCTTGACAAACAATTCTCTCAAGCTCTGCTTTATCCTTGAATAGCAGAAACTTATTAGCATCCCTTTGCTCTTACATTCATCTATCTCTTCACTATATTGCATATATTCACTGAATGAAACACTTTACTTACCTGAGGCCTGCAGTTTAAAAAAACTATCCAAGAACTTAACACATTAACTTTTTTCTTCCTGTGTGTGTGTGTGTGTGTTTTTTTAATCAAACCTTTCTCTATGCACTTTTAATGAATATAAATGTTCTCTCATTCCATAGTCCTTCCTTCATTATATCTAATCCACTATTTCTCTACATAAGAACCAACTGCCAGTTCGGACTATTTCTACAATCTACTTTAAAAGTTCAGGAAGATCACAGATAACCCCCACCCTTCAACCTCAAGTCCACAGTTGTTCCCTTCTTTTTTCCTTTGCCCCATTATGTTTTTAAAGTCTGACAATATGCAGGCAAAAACAAGTTTCCCCCCCAAAAAAAAATTCATGAAACCTAGTAATAAACACTAGTCATAGTATTCTTTGAGGACCTGAAGTTTAAAGGTGACTGAATTCATTAAGACCAACATGCTACCCTGTTTAAATAAACCAAATAGACTGCTTCTATCTTAAACTACTTCTAGATAAAGCATTCCTACTGGCATTAATTAATTAATTAGTAATTAAATAATTAAATGATTAATTGGCATTTAATGGAAAAATAATATAGATATAATATAGCCATGACAGAAGAAAAAAAGATTCTTACATATACATACCTATAAGGAGATAAGTACAAGGGAGAAGAGTTTTAAAGTGATTAAATAAAGGTAAATTCCTAGACTGTGGACTTAAGAATGGGGGCCCCACCTCATGCTTGACTAGATTTCTCACAGGAAATTAGCACATTGTATTTAGTAAACAAACTATTTTAAGGTTGTATCTATAGGACATCATTTTTCATGACTCAGGGCTGAAATCCTGTCTCCCTCTCAGAGGACTTTCTGTGAACCCATAGTACTCCGATGTCACCACCAATTGGATAACTGAAAAAGCTCATATAAATAAAAAAAAAGTGAGGAAGTTTAAAAGTGCTACTGAAACGAGAAAACTGAAAGAATTTAAGCTAAGATCCAGATAAAAGGAGAAAAGATGATCAGGTAGTGATCATAGTAACAAACTTTTGTCTCCTCTAGATCATAATAAAGTTAATAGGATTTCCACAGTGGAAAGGGGTAGCAGGAGAAATCTTTTGTGATTCAAAGATAACCATAGTTACACATAAAAAAGAAATGTATACTTCCACCAATCAACCTGCCACATAAGAATTTTCTTAGGATTATGCTGACTGAGGGCAAGGACCTTAAATTCATTCATTTATTAAGCAATCAATGTTTGTTAGATCTTGTTCTAAGTGCTGGAGAAGATATATTTAAGACAGTTCCTGACCCTCAAAAATTCCAATAAAATGTACTAAAAACACAGTAATAGTATAGAAGGCATAAAACCTGGGTTAGTTCATAAAAAGAGAACCTTTCTACTCAGGAAAAGGGAAAGATTAAGTAAGGATTATTGGGGTAGCATTTGAACTGAGCCTTGAAAAAAATCATTACAATTTCAAAAAACAGAGATAATGTGAAGATGCCATGGGTACTTAAGGAAAAATATGAAAAAAATGGCAATATTGAGATGTGGAAGTGATGAAGAAATAATAAATAATGTACTTTTATTTAACCTTATCCAATTTCTCTTGTCAATATATATTTACAAACAGCTTAATTTTCTTATTTATTAGATCTAATGTACACCAAATACTTGGCGAGCAAGTACTCTCCTCTCCTCCACTCTCTCTGTAGAGACTAGAAATTGTAGAGATAAGATTAATACAAATAAAACAAACATATAAGAGACATGTGAAAAATTATGTAGTAACTGAGTAGGAATGTGAGGGGTTTGTGTAAGAAAGAGATCAACTTAATGGATAAGAATTGAAATGGCAGAAAAAAAAAAGTTCTGGAAGGGCTAAAAGCAGAATCTTTGTGTGTGATGGGTAAGATCTAAAAATTGTGCTCCATTTTTATTATTTATTTACTACTCAAGCCTTCATTATGGCATATAATACTTGCCTGAAATTTTAGTATGCCAGTATATACAAATTGTATTGAAATATATGTTTTTTAAATATTATTTTAAGATAATTTTGTACCCTTATTGATATTTGTCCTTTGTTTTTAAAAAAAGATCAATGATATCACTGAGTTAAGTTTTAACTTGCAAATTGGATTTAAGTGAGGCAGAATTGTACAAAGTAGTCAGCCTCACTCTCTCTTCCAGAGTCATCAAAGTTCAAGATAACTAGTTTGCTTGGGATGCCCTTAGTGTCTTCAATGCCTGACCAAATTCTAAGTGATTCATGGTGACTGCTTCAACCAGCCTTCATGGATTTTATAATAAATTGTATTCATCCATCTATTCTTCTGGGATACATCTTCACATACCTAGGATAGACCTCTTCCTAACGCATTGTCTAGTTGAAGGCCTGTTAGTTACCCTCAACCTGGTTTAACCCATCTGCTGAGATGCTTCTAACCAGGGTTTGGCTGTTGCATGTGCTACAGATTCTTGGAGCCACAGGTAAGAGTTGAGTGTCAGATTGACATCAAAAGTTAGTGAGCAGTCCTGAAAAGCTTCACAAATTATCACAACAGAGGTGCTAATCCTTCCTGAACAACCCATATATTCCTTTTCTGTAGCCTTGTACATGTTGAATCTCCCTACAGTTTTGCCTACAAAATATACAAACCTATAAAAATGTAGCTGCTTACATTTTTGCCTATCCCCCAGAGAAGTTATAGAAAAGGACATGAAGAAAGGTTTTGACCAAATCCACTGAATAAATGTTTTAAAAGAGCTGAGCTTAAGAACACTGAATAAGAAGATTTCTCCAAATTATTAATAATAAGAAACCAAAGCAAAATCTACTTTATCTTATACTCAGTAAGCTAGTAATGACAATGAAATATGGAATTAGTCATTGTTGGAGGGATTGTGGTACTCAAATAATAAATTGCTTCTGTACCTTTCAACAAGTGCATTCTAGAAAAATATTTTGAATCATTCTAGAAAATGACTAACAAGTCCAACTCCTTTGACCAAAGATCTCATTATTCGGCATTTATCCCAAAAGGTTCAGAAATATAAAGGAAAAGATTCTACATATGATAAAAATATTTTATATACATCATATAATGATATACATGAAGAACTCAGGAAAGCATGGGAAGAAAAACATAGACACAAAATGAGGTAAACTACCAGGAAAACAATTCACAGAATACAAGCACTATAAATCAAAAGAATAAGAAAAAGAAACAAAACTATATAATTTTAATGAACAACCCCAAAGATAATATTAAAACATGTGCTTCTTCCCTTCTTTGCAGAAATAGAGGATAATGGGTGTGGCATTTATTATAACTATTGTCACACAATATCTTGATTAATTTTACCCAGTTGTTATACACATAGATACATTTTGTTTATCTTTTATTCTTGTTATGAGGGATTGTTCTCAGGAGAGGGGAAGAAGAACAGATTTTCTGGGAAATGGAAGTGATCTAAAATCAAAAGTTATCAATAAAGAAAAAAAATCATAATTAGTTTTCCAGGTATCTGATTAGCTGACCAGTTTTCTGAGCCTTACTGTCTTTATTAGAATGTGCATGCACACACACGCACACACACACACACACACACACACACACACACACACACACACACACATCATGCATTTTTAAAAATATATGGATCCACTATAGTTCTTTGCTAAAATTGTTCTTGAGTTTGGCAGAATTCTTGTTAATCTGCTTGAGATTAGCAGAATGATACTGGATAAATTGATCTCTGATATCCATTCTAAGTTTCTACAATCCTATAGCAAACTGTTGAATTGCCTTCTAAAACAAAGCTAGCCTCTGTAGTACTGAGTATTGTGGGAACTCTTGTAGCAGTCAGGAGCAACCTAAAATAAGACCATTTTTGTTAGATATTTTTCATATTTTCAAGAATGATTTATTAAATGTCTTCTGCACATATATAACATTGTGCTAGACACTAGGGAAAAAAAGGAAGAAGGGCAGGAAGGAGGGAGGGAAGAAGGGAAGAAGAGAGAGAAAAGAAGGGAATAAAGAAGGGAAGAAGGAAGGAAGGGAAGAAAGAAGGGAGGGAGGGAAGAAGGGAAAAAGGGAGGAAGGAAAGTAGGGAGAGCAAAAGGGAAGAAGGGAGGGAGGAAAGATGGGAGGAGGGAAAGAGGGAGGGAAGAAGGGAGAAAAGAAAGGAAGGAGGAAAGAAGTGAAGGAGGAAGGAAGGGAGGAAAAAAGGGAAGAAAGGAGGGAGGGAGGAAAAGACATAGGGAGGGAAGAAGAAAGGAAGGGAGGGAGGGAAGAAGAAAGGAAGGGAGGAAGGGAGGAAGGGAGAGAGAAAAGAAGGGAGGGAAGGAAGAAGGGAGGGAGAGAAGAAGGGAGGAAAGGAACAAGGGAAAAGGGAAAGATGTAGGGAGGGAAGAAGGGAGGAGGGGAAGGAAGGAGGGTCAAAGGGAGAGATAGAGGGAGAGAGGGAAGGAGGCAAGAAGGAAAGAAGGAAAGAAGGAAAGAAGGGAGGGGAAAGAGGGAAAAAGGAAGAGAGGAAGGGAGGGAAAGTAAAACTGATTAAGTGCCATGCATTTTACAAACATATGATTTAAGTCTCGAAATATCCATAGGGAGTATTTATTCCTACTTTATAAGTTAACTGTTTTGCCCAGAATCACTAAACCAATAAGTATCTGAGACTGAATTTGAACTCCTGTCTAACTCCAAGCCAAGTACTTTACATAACTATAGCTCCCATGCTAGTTTAGGGGAATATATAAATATGGATAGGGAGAATACACAGTATTACATAATAAGCTTTTTAAAAGTTTATAGTTATACTCTGGAAAGCAATGAGAATAGTATAGGAACTAAAAGGATCTGAGACCAGCCTGTATTCTTACCCAATTAAAAAAAAAGACTGAAAGTAAGAAAAATGAACAAAGTTAAAAGAAATATTTTGCTATGTATTGCATTCTACATTGATACAACAGTTATGCCACTCTAGAGAACCATATTTCTAGAAGGAACCTTAAGGATATCAGTTTTAATCTTTTCATTTTACAGAGGAAAAAAATGGACCCAAAAAGGTAAATTGATGTGTTCAAGACCACACAGCTGGCCAATGGGAAAGCTATGGACACAGGGCAGTTAATCTGATTCCAGGTCCATTGTTTTCCATTTCATGAAGTTTCTTCTCTAGAACCTATATACTTCTAATGATCTTTGTCTCAGAACTAGTGAATCTCAATTCCCCAGAAGGATTATAAATTTCTAGGAGTAATCCAGAAGATATAGCCAATTAAAGGCTTGGCTAGGGATACAGGGACAGAAACAGGTATGGTTAAGTGTTGCTTATAACTAGGTAGATAGGCTGGAAGCAAAACAGTTAATATGGTTTGTCTGAGGCCCCTTAATACTTGCTCATAGTCTTACTCTACAATATCCACCCTTGACCCTGTGGCATCCCTTGGAGGACACTGAAATGTCAGCTGGCAGCCACAGGTCATTATTTCTGACAGTGATTTCATTCCACTCCCAATAACCTTACTGAAGGTTTCAAGCTTTTCCCCATGTGCATTATATGTCCATCAGGACCACAGCATGCATCTGTGTGTAATCTGTAGCTATGAGATTGTGAATAGGTCATATTTAAATTTTTCTTTCTACGCTGACAAATGACACAGGACTCCTATGGGTGTACATTTGACACCCTCATGAATACAAAATGAATTTATTATGATTAGTGCTTTCACCCAGAATACCACATTAATTCATAATGATTGATGGGCTACTTAAAATAAAGTAGTAACCTTTTCCTAAGGTGACTAGGTGACCCCACATCCACTTCATTAGTAATATTCCCTGTACTGTATTTATGTAGATGAAGAAAAAATATCACAAGGCTACTTCCTCCCCCACACTCATGCATAAGTCTAGACTTAACTATCTCTTACATGAATCGAAACACATTTTCATTTCCTTTCCAAGTGTTTGACAATGTTTCATTTCAACTCTTGAAAAATGAGAGTGTATGAGACTGTTAGGAAAAAAAACAATATGCTATCTTTAAAAACACATAATAATGAACTTTAAAGTGTAGTAAAATGTACTATTTATGCCCCTTGTATTGTCAAATGCTATTGTTTAATTCCATTTTGTTGAATCAATGATGAATCTAGCTTATGTGATCAAAATTGCATTTTCATTGATGTTTGTGTTCTGTGTTTATGAAAAAATAAAACCTTAGGTCATTTAATATGGATTCCCAGTCATTCTTTTGAACTAAACTATATGAGCCAAGGAAATCATTATTCTCTAGGTTCATATTTTATTGTAGTAAGTTTATTTATTTTTTAATACATATTGTTTTATGAATCATGGTGGGAGAGGAAAATCAGAGCAAAAGTGAAAAACAATGAGAGAGATTTTAAAAAGCAGAAAAACGAAGTGAACATATCATTTGTTGATTTACATTCAGTCTCTTTAGATCTTTTTCTGGATGCAGATGGGATCCAAAAGTCTACTGAAAATGCTTTCAATCACTGAACTACTGAAAAGAACCAAGCCTTTCATTGTTTATTATCACGAATTCTTCTTGTTATCATGTACAATCTATGACTGGTTCTGCTTGTTCCGCTCAGCATCAGTTTGTGTAAAATTTTCCAGGCCTTTCTATAATCAGCTTTGCATCATTTTGTATAGAAAATAAAATTCCAATATCTTCATGTACCACTACTTGTTCAGCCATTTCCTAATTAATGGACAGCCACTTCTTTTCCAATTCTTTGCTACCATGAAAAGAGTTGCTACATTTTTGCATATCTGGGTCCTTTTCCTTCCTTTATGATTTTCTGAGGATACATACTCATTAACCACACTGCTGAGTCAAAGGGTATGAAGAGTTTTATTAGCCCTTTGAGTATATTTGTTCTCAAGAATGGTTGGATCAGTTCACAACTTCACCAACAACTCATTAGTGTCCCATTTTTTCCACATAGTTTTCAAAATTTATCATTATCGTTTCCTGTCATCGTAGCCAATTTGAGAGGTATGAGATATACTTCAGAGTTGTTTTAATTTGGATATGTCTAATCAATAGTGACTATAAAAGGTTTTAATTTTGTCATCTAAAAATTGTCTATTCATATCTTTGACCATTTATCAATTGGGGAACAACATGTATTCTTATAAATTTGACATAGTTCTTTATTTTAGAAATGAGACCTTTCTCAGAAACACTGGTTGTAAATACTTTTTCTTGTTTTGTACTTCCATTTTAATCTTAATTCTGTTGGTTTTGTTTGCATTTTTTTTAATTTAATGTAATCAAAGTTGTCCATTTTGCTTTTCATAATGTTCTCTATTTCTTTGGTCATAAATTCCTCCCTTCTCTAAAGATCCAATAAAATATCCTTTATTGTGCTAATTTGCAATGAGATCTATTTATACTTTTGCTTTATCTGAGATCAGAATTGCCATCCCTGTTTTGTTTTTGTTGTTTTTTTTTTGTTTTTTTTTTTTACTTCAGCTGAAACATAATAAATTCTGTTCCAACTTTTCCCCTTTACACTGTATATATCTCTGTGTGTCAAATGTGTTTCTTGTAAATATATTGTTGGAATCTATTTGTTAACTCACTCTGCTATTTGCTTCTCTTTTATAGGAGAGTTCATCCCTTTAATATGAATAGTTATGATTACAAGCTCTGTATTTCCCTCCATCCTATTTTCTCCTCTCTATGTAATTTTGTTCTCTCCTGCCTTTACACGCAGTCTTAAGTTGTGTTTTTTAATTCACCCCACTCACTACGTTAACTCTTATTGCCCCCCTTCCCACTTCTCTTAGTAATATTTTTTTTTTAACTCACTCCACCCATTAAGGTATCTTCTATCAATCCTTCCCCCTTCTCTTTTCTTTTTCCCTAAGTATTTCTGCCCTCCCTTCTATCCTATCCTTTTTTTTTCTCTTCCTACCTCTTTATAGAGTTAGATAAATTTCTATAACCAACTGAAAAATTAATTTATTACCTCTTAAAACCAAAATTGATGAGATCAAGCTTTAAGCAGTGCTTATCCCCCTTCCTTTTTTCCCTCCATTGTAGTAGGTTTTTTGAACCTCTTTGTGTGAACTAATTGTCCCATTATGCATCCCTTTTCCTTTTTTTTTTTTTTTTTTTTTTTTTTTTTTGCAGTACTTATCTTTTCCCACCCCTTAATGTTTTTTATTTGATGCCATCATATCAGGGGCCATTCACAACCATATCCTCTGTCCACGTGATGCCCTCATCTGTCTGCCCTAGTGGCAGATACAGTTCACAAGAGTAACAGATATTATTTTCCTATCTAGAGATGTAAACAATTTAACCTTTAAATAATACTTGTTTATCTTTTATGGTTCTCTTGAGTTTGTACATTAACTTTTCTGTTCAGTTCTGGTTTTTTCAATAGAAATGATTGAAAGATTCTTACTTTACTGAAGCTCTATCTCCTCTCCTGAAAAATGATGCTGAGTTTCACTGGGTAGTTAATTCTTGGTTGTAACCAAAGATTGGTTTTGCCTTCCAGAATATGGTATTCCAGGCCCTCCAATTCCCTCCAATTCTTTATTTTAGAAGCTTCCAAATCCTGGCAAATCCTGGTTGTTGCTTCTTGATATTCAAATTGTTTTTGTTTGACAGTTTGCAGTATTTTTTATCCTTGAAATTATAATTTTGAAGTTTCACAGCTATGTTCCTTGGGGATTTCCTTGGGATATCTCTTTCTGAAGGTGAACAATAGATTAAATCACTATTTCCCCCTAGGGAATAAAATTGGCCACTAGGCCAATTCTTTTCAAATTCTCTCTTCTGGATCTATTTTCCTTGTTTACTTTTTAATGTGTTATCTTTTTCAGTTATCTTTTGTATCTCTTTTTCCATTTGGTTTATTCTACTGTTTAAGGATTTGTTTTCTTCAGACAATTTTGTCCTTTCTTTTCTGAACTGATGATTCTCTCATGCATACCTCTCTTTTTTTTTTTTTTTTTTTTTCTCATTTTTTCTCCTACCTCTCTTACTTTCTTTTTGAAGTCTTTTGTGAGCATTTCTAAAAAGCCTGTTTGGGCTTGAGACCAATTTATCTCACTCTGAGATTTCTTCTGTGGAAATCCTGTACTCTTCTGAGTTAGTGTTTTAGTCTGCTTTGTCAACGTAGTAGCTTTCTATGGCCAAGATTCTTTTCTGTTTCTTGCTTATTTTCTTTCCTTTTTTTTTTGGTATTTTTTTTTTTTTTTTTTTTTTTAACTTTTAAGGTGAAGCTCTGCTCCTGGGGTAAAGGTAGTATTGTCCCAAGCTTCCTGTGCAGTTCTGAGCCTTGGCTTTGAGCACAGGGTCCCTTGTGTTTGTAGGGGTAATTTTGCCTGCTCTGTTCAGGAATCAACCTGGTTTCCCAAAGTTTACACCTTCTGAGCTGGAAATGAAAGTTGCCCCACTGATCTGCTCTTGTACTGAGCCAGGACTGAGGATCTTAGTTGCTGATTTTCTATGATTTCAATCCTCTCACCAGCTTTCCCAGAGTTCCTCTGACCTCAGCTGAATACCCTTTTCACTCTAGTGAGACTAACCTTTGTTGAAGTTTTTTCATTCTATCTTGAGTTGGAAAATGATTTAATTATGTCAGACTCTCTTCAGAGGCTTGGGTTCATGTGTTTTTTCAAGGAAAACTGAGAGAGCTAGAGGAGACTCCTGACGTTACTCTGCCATCTTGGCTCCACTTCCTGAAATTTCTAGGTTCATATCATTGATTGCCATTTAGAAAGGTCTGGATATAAAGGGATAAGAGTTTGTTTCCTTTGAGGGGGAAAACAATTAGATATGGGAGGAGGGTTGGTTACTATGTTTGTGAGGATTTATAAGAATATGGGAAGATTTTGTGATTTTGTCAATATGGAATTCACTAACCCAATTCATAGCTCTGGAAATTGTGACTAGACCAGAAGGACACTTTTAGCAAATGCCAGAGGTGGGAATTTAACTTAGAACTTCCCATCATTCTGTCCATTATGCCACTAAGCCTTTCTAGACATTTTTTTGAAAGTAAAGACTTATGAAAATAATCATTATTATTGCTATTATTATAACCTTTATATAGCACATTAAGATTTTTAAAGTGCTTTACTAATATTATCTTTTATCCTTGTAACAATCCTGGAAGGTAGAGAATATTATTATCCCTATTTTAAAGTTGAGGAAACTGAATCAGACAGAAGTTAAGTGATCTGCCCAAGATCACATAAATAGATAATATTTGAGGTCACATTTAAACTCAGACCTTCCTGAGTCCAGGTCTAGCATTCTATTGATTGTACTATCAAATTTCTAGGATATAATTTCAATGCCAGTTATGCCCCCTCACAATCTGTGAAACCACAAGCAAGTTACTTAATACCCTAGGCACTCCAACCCCCTATGTGGAAATTCTCTTTTCTATAAATGAGATTTAGAGCTTTAATAACTATTTACAATAGCTGACAGGGTTGTTGTAATACTCAAGATGAAAGTTGCATGTCTAATAAGAATACTCCTTAAATCCCATGTTTCTTTGTCTTTTGTGTGAACTCATCAGTATAGTGAACTTCCAATGTAGTAACTCCCTCTACTTATGCACAGAAGCAATTTCTTTCTGATTTATAATTTTAGAAAATGACCTAGGAATCTGAGATGTCATGATATACCATCATAATGTTTCAGAGAGAAGACTTGAACCTTTTATCTTTCGTCTTAAAGGCTGGATTTGCTGTCTATTTATAAAGTTCATTATATATGTATAACAATAATTATATGAATATATGCTTAATACCTATTACAAACCAATTTTAATTAATGAACAAATTAAGTTCATATTTAATCAAATTAATTACCAAACTGCTATTCACACTGGTCAGCTTTTGATAATATACCAGCATTGGGATGGATCACCTCCTTAGGGATGCTGAATAGGGGCCTCCTCTAACTCTACCAACTTCAAAATAATACCAAATTTGCCATAGTAACACTTAGAACTAGCTAATGGTCCAGAATTCTATGGATATACCATTTCATGCCCTCAGGTTCTTTCTTGCTAGTGTTGAGATATAAGAACAACAAAAAAATGTGCAAAGATAGTTGTCAACATTCACCTTTGCAAAACATTGTGCTTCAACCTTTCCCCTTCATCCTGTCCCATAAAAAGCAAGCAATCCCATACAGGTTAAACATATGCAACTAAATACAGTTATTAATTTGATTTTAACATATGTATATATATATATATATATATATATATATATATATATATATATATATATATATATAAGAGAACATCTTAGAGAAAAACCTTTAAAGTGATATTTTGTTCTAAGAAATAATTTTTAAAGTTAGTCAATAAATAATATATTTAGATATATTTATTTCCTACAAAAAAAGAACTACTTTCAGAGCTTTGAAAGATCCTGGGAAATGGGCAGAAAAGATGTCCTTCCCTCACAAAAGGGAAAGCCCCATGATCTCATGGCCTCTAGCCAAAGCAAAGCTAGGATATGGCTGCTTTCTATTTATATCTTCTTTCCCTCAGATCAGCAAAAGAAGTTATCTCAGAAGATAGAATCCTCCACACTTCTTAAGCATGCCAACACCAGAATATCAACATTTGTATCAGTTAAAGCAACAATTGCAGCTGAAGCAGTGACAAGAGATTAAGAGGGAAAGAATCACTCATAAAAAGAACCATCACCAGAAAGAAGGAGCATTAACCAAGTTGTCCTAAATGGAGGTGAAACATAACAAATGATCATCCCTTTTCCAATGAAGTTTGAACTCAGACTTCTTATCTGATTGTAACTTCTTTCTGATTCTGTATTGCTTAGGTCCTGGTTGGAATAAAACTGCCTATTCCATATCTAATTCATATATGACCTCCAAGTACACTTTTTACTACTCTAATTTGATCCATTTCAGACTAAGGAGGTCTCTAAAGACTAGAGCAGGAATTCTTTAACTGTTTTGTTCCACTGACAATTCTTTGGCAGTCTCATGAAACCTATGAATGCCATATCAGAAGAATATTAAAATGCTTTTTCATTTATAATCAAAAAAGATACAAACTTTTTTTTTTTTTTTTTTTTTTTTTGGCTAAGGCAATCGGGGTTAAGTGGCTTGTCCAGGGTCATATAGCCAGGAAGTATTAAATGTCTGAGGTCAGATTTGAACTCAGGTCCTTCTGACTTTAGTGCTACACCAACTAATTGCCCCTAGAAAACTAACTTTCAATTAGAAATCAATGGAAATAAAGATGTATTTTTCCCCCACTCGTGTTCTCAGATTCATTGAAATCAATTCATAGTCTTCTTGGGAATTAGAGTAAAAATTAGAATATTATTTTTGAGAATATAAAGTGTGTGTGAGCCTCCATCATGATTCTCTTCTTGATCTTTCTTTAGCTTTTGTTGATCACTCTCTTAACCTAGCTATTCTCTTCTTTTAGGTTTCCATCATGCTACCGTTTCTTACTTCTCTTTATAAGTTTCCTTTGCTGGATCTTCATCTAAGCTATAGTGTTAATGGGAAGTGGTCCTCAGTGCTTTGCCCTTGATCCCCTTCTCTTTATCCTTATTTATTGCCTTATTTAGTTATCTCATCAGTTTCCATGACTTCAACTATCTCTATGCTAATGATTCTCAGAGCTACAATTTATCCCTAACCTTCTTCCTAATCTATAGATTCACATCTCTAATTACCCATTAGAAAATTCAAACTGTATATTTCATACACATCTTAAATTCAACATTCCAAAACTAAACTAATTTTCTCTTCCTCTAAACATTTCCTTTGTCTTTTATTTTCTATTATTGTGTAGCCATCTCCCAAGACTTTTATTTAACAATTTAGATGTCATACTTAATTCTTCATTCACTCTCATTCCTCACATCTAATCTGTTGCCAGGTCTTGTTGATTTTACCTTTGGAACATCTTAAAGTTGCTGTGATAAGCAAATTAAATAGAATGCATGGAAATGCTTTCAAAAATATAAAGTTCAACAATTCATAGTATTTATAGATACATAATAATTTACTAATCATTATAAAATTGAAAGGCCCTGGAGACAACATACTTGTAAAAAATAATCTCAAAATGTTTCCATTTTAAGAAGTCCCAAGACCCTCCCCACCCCCATATCTATTATCCCTTCATTTACAGAAAACACACACACACACACACACACACACACACACACACACACACACACACACACTTCTTCCTGCTGGTGTTACACACAAGTACAAACTCAAACTCTTATTTCTGCTTCCTCTCTTGGAATTTTAATATATTTTTAAAATGGTAGAGGAAGATTCTAAGAGATGATCCATAACACAGAGGTCAGCTCACACTACTCAAAATGTCCTGTAGCTGTCATAGCCAAAAATAAAATTAGTTGTTTAGAGATCTTCAACTCTCATTTTACCATCACCCTTAAAAACTCCTTTATCCTAGTGATGAATTGATCCAACTCTTTTTAAAAGCAATTTGAAATTATGCTAAAAATGAAAATTAGATATGTATATCTATATCTATATCTATGAAAAATCTATATCTAAAAATGAGACCTGCATAAAATTTACCATCAGGACAGTTCATCCATTTCTAAGATGCTGGAGTAGGAGGGTGTGTTCAGGGAAAACTAGTTATCTCTGATGAGAGGGCTGCTTTCTATCTTTGGTATCTATCCTGTGTGTGGGTATATATGCCTTTTGACCCAGGAGCCTCCATTCTAAGTGAATGCCCAAAAAGAGATTAAAGATAAGAAGATAAACTATCATTTATACTATAATCCTAGTACATTTTGTAGTAACAAAAAGCTGAGAGCATGCAGATAGTCAATGGATAAATAAATTGTGATATATGAATAAAGAATTAGAGAAGAATGGTATAAACTAGTACACAGTGAAATAAGTAGAACCATGAAAAGAATATACATAATAACCCCATAGTGTAAATGGAGGGAAATAACAACAAAATATAAATGATGCTATTCAATCATAATTAACAATCAGCTTTAAAGAATAGATGAGAAAATGTAATACCTTTCCTTCCATTAGCAAGGGACCATAAAGTATGGAACACTGCATATGTTAAACATCATTAATATGGTGGTTAATTTTGTCATACTGCTTTTTCTGTACTGTTTTAGTCTGTTACAAAAAAAAATACATTTCATTGAATAGGGGTTAGGAAAGTGTTATAAGTGAAAGTGATGGGAAGTCACTAAAAAAAAATTAAAAAGCAAAATAAATTCCTCCAGTCTACTATGAGATGTCCAGACACCAATTGAAGAAATACTAATTCAGAGGATTCCTACAAATAAGGCAATCTAAAATAATCTATTCAAATCCTCCCAAAGATGCCTTTTACTTATCAACCTCACATATGTTAATACATATTGATGAAGATTCAAATAACTTGGACTGCCACCAGAATCTTCTATCTCATAATCAAGTTGTTGCTAGTCCTTGGAGTTGGGAAACTATTTGGAGAAATTTATTTCAGAAGTATATTGAAAATATGTTAGTCAGTCTATGATCTCTAAAGTATAGTTCCAAGATCTCAAATACCTTTCCAAGTTCTAATATTGCTTGAACAACAGTGCAGTATTCAGGCTGTACATTTCTTAGCTATTGATTTTTTTACATGATCATTCTATCTCCCTTTCCTATTGAAAGTATCCTCAATGGTGTCTTCACATGACTTCTAAATAGCAGCGTTGTTGGTAACATGGGGAAACATGATTATACCCCATATGTTACTTTTCGTTTCCCTTTTGATCTTCTGCAATTGTAATCCTTCTAAAATAATGCTATTCATCCATAGCAACATCAAGGGAAATATTGGCACTGTACACTTTTAAAAGACCAAGCATGCCCCTCCAATACACTGACTTAATTTACTGAACTCCTAAAATTTCATCACCTGAAGGTTGACTCAATTTTGATACTCATCATTTGTTCCAGTTTCCCCTGGTGCTCTTTACTTATCTCCCTTTTGTGATTTTTCTCATTCCTTCCCAGCCCCCGCCATTAGATTATAAATTCCTTGAGAACTAGGACTATTTTTCTTTTTCTTATTTGTATCTTCAGCTCTTCTGGCATATACTGCACACTTAATAAATGTTTATTGAATGAATAAATAAAAACAAAGCCTATTTTAACAATAAATTGTCTGGATCCATTTCAATATACTTCGGGATGGTAATGTCCTTTATTCACTTTTGGGCACAGTTCACATTGAAAATAAGAAGTAAAATTGCAGGACATGTCCTCATGGATGATTAGATGATCTTAGTATTTTGAGAAGATCCAATACTTTATCATAAAAAGTATTTAGATTATGGAACTATCATACATTCAGAATGGATGTGGAGCAAAAAGGACCTGGTTTCAAAATCTGACTTTGATACTTATTACCTGTGTGACATTAAAAACAAACAAACAAACAAAAAAAAAAACCTTTGATCTCTCTGGGTTTTATTTTCCTCATATTAAAGAGTAAAGGGTTTAACCTGATGACTCTAATAGCCTTTTCAACTCCAAACCTATGAGTTATTCCTCTATGGTTTGTTTAACTAGTAAAACCTTTCCCCCCTTTTGAACTCTTTATGTTATTCATTCCACCATCTAATGATTTTCTTCACAAGATCTCCTGCAAAGTCTGACTAATGGGATAGGACAGATAATAAAAAGGTTAAGTAACAAGTTGTTAAGAATCAGTACTATTTAACACATATAGTCTGAGAACCAAATAAGTTGGGAGAAGGGGAAATGTGTGTGTTGTAAAGGAAAAAAAAAACTCTTAACAATTCATGAAATAGGTAGTAAATCTCACTGACAGAAGATAAACTTCTTTAGCACCAAAGCAATGAAAGTGGTGTTGATGTATATAGCTGCAGATGTGGCTCCAGGGTGCAATCTGTCCAGCTGTTCAATATCAGGACTGCCACATGGGCACTGCAACAGGGGAGATAAATAATAAACCTCTTAGTCAAGGAGATAAATCCAATTGGTTGTTTCTTGTTCTTACACCAAAAGCCTGCTGATTCTCATTGTTAAGGAGAGAAAGTGCTTCTGAAAGATACCTAATGAGTAGAGAGAAAGAATGATGGAATCACAAATTAGAAGAGGAGAAGGGGAATTTCCCTATCCTCTTATGCTTGATAAAGGGAATGCAATGAATTTGTTTGGAAAGTGTTTGTCTATTTTAACTTCACCATAAACTATTTAAATTCTGAATACTATATCCAGATTATACTTTGGTTGTTAGATGTCCTATTCTATGTGACAGAGTTAGGTTAGATACAGTTCATTGTATTTAAGTCAACTGAAATCTCCCCAGCAGATTGGTACCAGGATTAAAATTAATCTTCTTTGGAAAAGGGTGTGGAATGGAAGTTGCCTTTAAAATCAACTCACTTATTCATTCAATGCTAATAACTAAGCCATAAGCAGAACTCAGATGAATTATCTGAATAAATTGAGACAAAACCAACTCATTGATCTGAATTATTGATGGTGAAGAGCTAGCAGGAGGCCTTTTATTCTTGCTGTCATGTGATAATATCCTTGAGCACCTCACAAGACAAATTATATTAGGTGCATTCTCACAAAACCCCTTAGTACTGCTACAGCCTCAACGACCTATCATGCTAGTGTCTGGTCTCAAGGTTGAAAGGTCCCAAGCAATGCAGACTAGCTTGAAACATGTCCCATTCCACTGTCTGTTCTGTTGAAGAAGACCCTAAAGAGGCCAGTTTAATTTAGATACCTACCGTGAACTAGAATAGACTATAGATAGGATCTTCCCTAGTGGTACGCAGACTCCTGCATATAAACTAATGCTACCCACTAAAAAAGTATAGCACAGTGTGACTTTGTTTTCTACATGATCTTCAAAGCTTTTTTGGACCCACATTTTTCCTTGTAGGAAAGAAAAATGACAAGAAAATGGGTTCTTTTTCAATAAAGCTGTGGAAGAGAAAAATTATCTGGTAAAAGAAAGGCTTCATTGTTTAATATCTACATTTTCTTACCTTTCACTCTACCAGAATGCAAGAGCCAAGATTGGTATTAGCAGTTTCTCTCCTAGATTACTTAACTATAACATTAATTCTTATTTTAAATTATTGACGGCATTGATTAAAACTATGGAAAGAATCTTTACTCTTCAACTAGTGAAGTACAGCTTGCCGGTTCTTTGACTCTTGTATACTTATTGATACATTTTTTTTTTTTGGTTAAGGTAGATAGCTTCCAAGAAGAACTCACCAATACCCTTTAAATATACTCCTGACATCAGAGGAAGTTAGCATATGATGTTGGACCTCAAATCATAATGCTAAATGCCTTTGACTCTACTCTAGGCCCTGGCAAATTTAATTAGAGAAATATATTTGAATTTGAGGCAAAAGCAATTGGTCAAAGCTACTGAGGGGAAATCAGTCAAGATTCTTTTCTATTATATTGATTATAGAATGACCAGGTGATTAAATGTATCTCTCATTTTTCAACCTGTTGTGATATCTTGTAGGCACAGCCTGAGTGATTTTATCCACTATCACTATACTTTGTTAAATAGGTCAGCATTTAATATTATATAAAAATGGATAATTCTGAAAACATCTAGCTACCTAACCCTGAAGCAGATTGCTGCCATTTTGAAAAATGCTGTGCTCTTTCTAAAAAATACCCCCTTTTGCCAGGCCATAGTGCTCCACCGATCCCCTTTTCTGTTTGCAAGAGATCCTTCATGACACCCATTTAAATGGAGCCAAATTTATTTTAAATGGCTTATTGCCATTTAAGGAGCATCAAGAGGAAGGGAAATGGCTGTTTCAAAGTTATCAAAAATTCCCTGATAGCAGAATTTTTTTTTATTTAATTAAAAAGAGAGAGAAAATCAAATCATGTCTCAGGCAGGTGGAAGGACACCGCAGGCAGGACTATGTTTTCCAATGGCATCCAGCAAGATAATGAGTCCATGTCTATGGAAATTGATTCATTAATATTTCATCGAGCCAGCTTCAGAGCAATTCACGAACCAGCTCCTAGGAATTCAATCAGTGAATTCAATGAATTGTTGAGCTTAAAAGGGGGGGGGGGGGGGAATGGGCAAAAATATACATATTTTGTGCTTATGAAGGCTATTTACATATACATATGTGAAGTGAATATTTACCTGTATACAGGCACATAAACTTAAATATTGCACAAGACAGAATAGAAAATTATCTTTGGGAATATCATTTCTAGCTCCAAATCAAGCAAGTAATATTTGGCTATAAAGAATCTATTAAAGAAGCAAAAATCAATATGTTATACATAAAAGTCTCTCCCTAATGAAAGATTTTATAATAATACCTGAAGTACAACTTATTTAATAGCAAAACACTTATTGGTCACCTTTTCCTCCAGAGTTCATCTAATAATTAAAACAAAACATGGAGGATGCGACCCATATTGCCAAAGAAAAATAAATGCTTTGTGGAGAAAGCAATGGGAATTTGAAGAGGAAACTATAGTCTTATTTACCACATGATACACACTCAGAGAAGAACTAGTTAGAGAAAGAGACTTAAATTATCTTGTTGGCTAAGTAATTGGTCTTTGGGTGTCCTGAAAACATCAGCCTATAAATAATTTTATTTTCATTTTGGATCAATGTCTCCTAGCCCTTGTCTAACTAACCTGTATTGATGTCTTTTTAATTAAACTGCATTTGATATGCTTACTTTGCAGCAGTGCATACTGAGTGTGCATGCTAGGAATTCCAGATCAAGTAATTATGCCATTTGTCACTGTCATGATTAATGTGTGACAGCTGTTATGACAGCTGGGCCACTGTTTTGTCACAATACTGTGTTCATCCATAACAAAATTAGCTGTCTTCCTCAAAGGTACACACTTGCTGCTATTTCCTTCAGAAGTCAACAATGAAGAAAATCGAGAGGGAATATTACATGAACTCTGTGACAAACAAGAAAAATGACATCTTTATTTTTCCTTTAAATGATGATATAACCTGCCTGTATTGGAAATGTGGATAGCTCACCTTTAGCAAACAAGCTGTCACAGGGAGCCAATCCACCACTAATCTAACTAACAAGGTCTCTGTATGCAAGGGGATTGCTTCATAATTTGAACCTGCCTTGTCAGGCAAGTCTTTTAGATGTTACCCAAATTAGCCCTGGCTGGAACTTTTCCTTCCTGACAAGGTGGCAAACTGCAAATTCATGCTCAGAGTGGGAAGGAAAGATTGATTTCTTCTCCCGTTGGTAGCCAGTCAAGCAGAGCAAAACATGGGTTCTTCCTGATTCTCCTCTGCAAGCATCTTTCCCTCAAACTGGCCCACCGTCACCCTTTTCATCCCCATGCTCTATATTATTTTTTTCTGTTTATAGAAAAGTATAAATTAGCAGATTAATGCAATTATTAATGTCAACTAATACCGTTTCTTACAGAGTTCAGTGATTGGTCTATAAATTGGTCTTCTGATGTGAGCAGACAGATGGCTACAATTAGAGCATCATTCTTCTATAGCTTTAAGTGAAGTGATTAAGATATATACATATATATATATATATATGTATATTCATATACATATATATATGGTGTGTGTGAGTGAAAGAGAGAGAGAGAGAAATACACTTAGATTTCTATTCAGAATAAATATTGTAACATCAGACTCACTGAATCCCTGAATGGGGGAGGGGGCACAGAAATGTAATGGAAAGAGGAATGTGTCACATCTGCTATGATTATCTATGAGAAAAAGATTGTTTTAATCCTGAGAAGTTAAAAGGAAAACAGATGTGTCTATTATTGTTTTGCAACAACTAATTATTTTTATTTATAGCAGAACGATAATATATTTGCTAAGTTTTGTATTATTTAATATTTTTGTAAGTAGTCTTTTTGAATAATAAGTATCCAAAAAAACTATTTACAATATTAAATAATACAAAAACTGACTATCAGTTAATACACACACATACACATACACACATACACACTTATACAATTTGATCTGCATGACAAGCTTAAGAGGGAAGTGCTATTTTTATCTCCTTTTCACAGATGAAGGCAATGAGGATGAGAAACTTTAAGACTTGTTCAGGATCACAGAGCTCAATTCCATGAGGCAAGATTTGAACTCAGGTATTCTTGGCTCTGAATCTAGTACTTCATTCACTATGCCACTGAGGTGTCCATATCTATTAGACATAGTCTGATAGAATCTATTATATATAGCTATTCTATATATAAAATCTAGCACTCTTCCAAGTCTAGCTTTTGAAAAACCCACAATAACTTCTGTGGCAACCATAGGTGTCAAACTTTCAGCAAGAGAGCTTCAGAAAAACTTCAGTGTTACCTGGAAACATGTTGGGAAATGTTTAACGATGTAAATAAAAATACAATACAATATAGATAATATTCATTTGTGCTTTTTCAACTCAACAGGAAGCCAAATGATACATTTCTACTTGAATAAGGCACCACTTTTCTATGCCATGATAAACCATATGACTGACTATGATGAAGCATAGGACTTAACTAATGATTCAAATTATTATTTGAAAAAAACAAAACAAAAAACTTATCGCCACCCAATAATCTATGTTCAAAGTATGATTCTTGGCAAGTCACCTTTTACCAATGGACTAACTTGGAATATTTGATAATATCTTAGGCTTGTAAATTTAGAGTTGGAATGTAACCTAGAAAACATTTAGTCCTATCCTCTCATTTTATAAATGGGAAAAGTAAATAACTTGGCCAAGATCACATAGGCAGATATCAAAACTGTGCTTTCTTCCGCTTTGATTCTCTGAGGAAGAGATAGCTGTCAATGAACATTTTCCAATTCTAACCAACACTGAGTT
This sequence comes from Sminthopsis crassicaudata, assembly GCF_048593235.1. Lineage (NCBI taxonomy): Eukaryota > Metazoa > Chordata > Mammalia > Dasyuromorphia > Dasyuridae > Sminthopsis > Sminthopsis crassicaudata. Next base: position 413,607,127 of record NC_133617.1, on the reverse strand, counting down.
TGCATTAAATGAATGTCAGTCCATTGGCCTTTATATTGAGTTAATTGGTTTTATCCATTTGTCTTAATTGCTATTTCCTTTGCCTTAGACATGTGCATGTGACATCCAATGAATGATTCTGCTATGAGACAAATAGAACCCAGAGTATTAGCTGTCACATTGTATTACCACAAAAATTGTTTTAGACCAGTGGGGCTAAAATATGGACGGCATATCAAGAAGTATTGTATTAACATACCTGATGCTCATGAAGACAAAGCTCAGATCTCAACTTTCCCATGCACACATCTACTCTGAGGTTTTTGGTCATTTTTTCACTTTTCTTGGCCTAATTTTTCTCATCCATAGGATGAGACAATTGAACTGAACTCCTTCCTGCTCTAAATAAATGTTCCCCTAATCTTTGTTCATTCTGTCACCTCAACCTGTTTCTGCTGAAATATGCCCATCCTATAAATCCTAACTCAAATGGTAACATTTTAAATGAAGTTCTTCTAAAGCTCTTCAAATAGAAATGATCTCTCCTTTGGTTCCTTATGCAGCATATTTGTAATCTCTTGTAACATTCATTAATTTCAATATTTATTGAGCACTTACTATGTGCAGCATTCTGTGCCAGACAACAAAAATAGAAATATGAAAAAAAGAAAATCCCTTCTCTCCAAACACTTAAAATCTAGTGTGAGAATAACACATTTATGAATAATAAAATGATATAAGAAGAAGAATATTTAACTTTTATAAAGTACATAGAGGGAAGAGACAGGATGGTAGAGAGTAGATAGGACATTGCCTGAGCTCTTCCCAGCTTCCCCCAGAATCAACATTAGCTTAAGCCTCTAAATAGATTTTGAAGCAACCAAACACAAAAACATTCCAAGTGTAACAATTTTCCAGCTTAATATATCTTGGATGAACTTCAGGTTAAGTCTATCTCATTAGGCAGTGAGGAACATGGCTCAGAGCAGGCATAGTGAGGAAAGACTGGTAGAGGAATGCCAGTGTAGGGAAGGCCTGATGGGGGGAATCTAGTGGGAAGCTCTTAGCCAAAACAGAGAAGCACTGGTTACTCTGTCCTGATTCAGAAGGCCAGTGGAGCAGCAGATCATCTGTGAGACTGGCAATGCAACAAAAAGCAAAATTTGAGCTTCCATACCCCAGCATAAGAGGTAGAACTTGCCCAGACCCACCCAACACAGCAAGAGAGCCTACAGCACCACCAGTTCCAAGTCCAGCCTCAGTCCAGCATATGAAGCAAGAGATCCTTGTCCCCCTGCAAAAGAGCTTGAGGCAATTTCCCCTCTTCTCTAACAGCAGAACTCAACTTTTTAAAATGAGAAAAAAAGCAAAAAGAGCTGTGACCACAGAGACTTAGTATGGAAACAGGGAAGACCAGACTCCAAACCCAAAAGAACAAAGGCAAAATGTCTTTGGCATGTGAATTAGTCTCTAGCTCAAAATGCTCTCTTGAAACAGCTCAAAAATGATTTTATAGGAAGAAGGAAAATGGGGAAAAGAAATTAGTGCTACACAGAAGAAATATTAGAAATTGAGATAAAAAGCCAACAGCTTAGAAAAGGAAACACAGGAACTGGTTGGAGAAAACAACTCCTTAAACAATAAATTTAGCAAAATGGGGAAAAAAAATATACTGAAGGAAACAGGTTCTTAAAGAATTTATTTGGTGAGATGGAAAAAGAAAACAACTTGAAAAATAGAATTGGTGAAATGGAGGGAAAATCTAATGAACAAAACAACTCTTTTAAAAGTACAATTGATCAAAGGTAAAAGGAGGTTAAAAAAAAAGCTAATTGAAGAAATTAATTCACTAAAATTAGAAATTGAAACATGAAAGTGACTCAATGAGAAATCAAGAATCAGTTAACCAAACACCCCCAATGAAAAATAATAAAAAGAAAAACAACTGATTTGGAAAATAAAACGAGGAGAAACAATCTAAGAATTACTGGACTACCTGAAAACCATGATTAAAAAAAAAAAAAAGAGATCCTGGACAGCATCTTTCAAAAAAAATCATCTAGGAAAACTGCTCTCCTAGGACCAGAGAGTAAAATCATCATTGAAAGAATCCACCAATCACCTTCTGAAAGAGATCCCAGAATAAAAAGTACAAGGAATAGTATAAATTCCAGAATTATCAAATCAAGGAGAAAACATTGCAAGCAGTCAGAAAGAAACAACTGAAATATCAAGAGCCAAAAATCAGGATCAGCCAGGACCTAGCAGCTTCTACTTTAAAGAATGCAAGAGTATGAAATGTATTCTGGAAAGCAAAGGAAGTTGGACTACCAAAAAAAAAAAAAATCAACTACTAAGCAAACTAAGCATTATCTTTCAAGCAAAAAAGATGGACATTACATTAAATAGGAGATTTTCACTTATTTTTAATGAAAAGACTAGAGCTGAATAGAAAATTTGATCTTCATATACAATACACAAGAGAAACATAAGAAGGTAAAAAGGGAAGGAAAAAACCCTAATATTTTAAAGCTTAAAATGTTTACATCCCTACATGAAAAAATGACATGTAACTTCAGAACTGTATCTTTATCAGGGAAGTTAGAGGGCTATACTGAGAAGGTATAGGTATAATTTGACTTTAACATGATATAAAAAAGAAATTAAGGGTGGAAAAGTGATTGTATTGGGAGAAGAGGAAAATGAAGAAAAAACAGGAAAAATTGATTCATGAAGAGGCACAAAAGATCTATTACAGTGAGGGAAAGAAGGGAAGGCATTGAGCATTGTTTGAACCTTAATTTCACTGTGTTTGGCTCAAAAAAGAAAAAAAAACATATTTAGTTTGGTATAGAAATTTGTTTCACCATACATAGAAGTAGAAGAGGACGTGAAAGGAAAAGGAAAGGTTTGCCTTTCCTAATAGAAGAGAGGGCATAAATAGAAGAGCAAGCCAGAAGAGAAAGGAGAGGGGCTGAAAAGGAAGGACTAATTGAGAAAAGTCATGGTCAGAAGCAATATGCTGGTGAGGAAGGAAGGAGACAAATGAGAGAGAAAAGTATAACTTGGGAAAACTAAGATGGTGGGAAATACAGAGTCAATAATTTTAACTGTGATTGAGGATGATATGAACTCTCCCTAAAACAGAAGTGGAGAGCAGAATGAATTAAAAGCCAGAATCCTACAATATGTTGTTTACAAGAAATGCATTTGAAGTAGAGAGATAAATACAGAGTAAAGGTAAAAAGCTGCAGCAGAATCTATTATATTTCAGCCAAAGTAAAAAAGCAAGTGTAATAGTCCCTTGATTTCAGATGAAGCAAAAGCAAAAGTAGATCTAATTAAAAGAGATAAGGAAGGAAACTATACTTTACTAAAATGTACCATAGATAATGAAGTAAAATGAATACTAAACATATAGGCACAAAACAGTATAGCATCCACATTCTTAGAGGAGGAGTAATGTGAGTTGCAAAAAGAAATAGCAAAACTATACTGCTGGGGGATTTCTATTAGAACTCTATTAAAGTAATTATTAGAACTTCCCTTTATTAGAACTAGATAAATCTAAGTACAAAAGAAAAAACTAAGAAAAAATGTGAACAGATTTTTTTAAAAAGGAGAAAATTGAGTGGTGACTGAAAGGAATATATCCTTTTCTCAGTGGTACATGGTACCTACACAAAAATTGACCATGCATTATGGCATAAAAATATCCCAATCAAATATGGAAAGGCAGAAATAGTAAATGTTTTCTTCTCAGATCATGATACAATAAAACTTACATTCAGTGAAGGGTCAGGAAAAGATATACTAAAAACCAGTAGGAAATTAAACAATCTTGACTAGGTGAAACAATAAATCACACAAAACAATTGATAATTTCATCTAAGGGAATGACAACAATGAGACAACATATGAAAACTTATGGTATGCAGCCAAAGAAGTTCTTAGGGAATTTTTATATCTCTAAATGCTTAAATGAAAAAATAAAGAAAGAGAAGAACAGTGAATTGGGAATACAACTAAAAAAGCTAAGAAAACAAATTTAAAAATACTAAATTAAATATCAAATCAGAAATTTTGCAAATCAAGTGAGAGATTAATAAAATTGAAAGCAAGAAAACTAGTAAGCTAATGACAAACAAAATAGGTACACCCTTAGTTAATTTGGTTAGAAAAAGGAAAGAAGAAAAACAAATAATCAATATCAAAAATGAAAAGATAAACTTACCAATGAACAGGAAATTAAATTAATAATTAGGAAATTAAAGCAATAATTGTAATAATAATAATTGCCCAATTTTCTGCCAAAAATCTGATAATGAAGGCATACAAAAAATAGATTCACAGATTAATAGAAAAGAAAACAAATTATTTAAATAATCCCATTTTAGAAAAAAAATTGAACAAGCCATTAATGAACTCCCTAAAAAAAATCTCCAGAAAAAGATGATTCACAAATGAATTCTACTAAACATTTAAAAACAATTCCAATAATATGTAAATTATTTAGAAAAATAAAGAGTGCTGCCAAATTCCTTTTGTAACACAAAAATGGTCCTGATACGTAAATCAGAAAGGATAAAAACAGAGAAAGAAAATTATACACCAAATTTCTTAATGAATATTGATTAAAAAAATCTTAAATCTTAAATAAAATATTAGCAAAGAGATTACAGAAAGTCATCCCCATGACTGATTTATACCATGAATACAAGGTTGGCTGAAAAAATTATAAGCATTATTGAGCAAATCAATAACCAAACTATTAGAAATTATATGATTATCTTAAAAGATGTGGAAAAAGCACTTCATAAAATTCAACACTCATTACTATTAAAAACTCTAGAGAGCATAGAAATGAATGGGATTTTCCTTAAAATGACAAATAGCATCTATCTAGAACCATTAGCAAAATTTATATGTAATGGGGATAAACTAGAAGCATTCCCAATAAGATCACATGTAAACAATGCTGCCCATTATCACCACTACTATTCAGTATTGTACTAGAAATGTTAGTTGTAACAATAGAAGACAAAGAAATTGAGGAATTAAAGTAAATAAAGAAAAAAAACAAAATTATCATTCTTTGCAGATGATATGATGGCATACTTGGAGAATAAAAAAAATGACTAGAAACAATGACTTTAGCAAAGTTGATATAAACTCACATAAATCATCAATATTTCTATATGTTACCAACAAAATCAAGCAGGAAGAGATAGAAAAAAATCCTTGTTAAAATAATTGTAGATAATATAAAATAACTGAGAGTCTACCTGCCAAGGCAAAGCCAGAAAGTATATGAACACAATTACAAAATATTTTCCAGACAAATAAAGTTAGATCTAATTATCTGAAACAATATCAAGTGCTCGAACTAATATAATTGTCTATGTATATCTTTTGACCATTTATCAATTGAGGAATGGCTTGAATTCTTAGAGATTTGAGTCAATTATCTCTCTCTCTCTCTTTCTGTGTGTGTGTGTGTGTGTGTGTGTGTAGTAAATTATCATATATATATATATATATATATATATATATATATATATATATATATATATATATATATATATATATATATATATAAACAGACAATTTTCAGATGAAGAAATTGAAAGCCATTTCTAGACATGAAAAGATGCTCTAAATCACTATTGATCCTCTGCAAATTAAAACAATTCTGAGGTACCACTTCACACCTCTTAGCTTAGTCAAGCTGACAGGAAAAGATAATGATGAATGTTGGAGGAGAAGCAGGAAAACTAGGATACTAATACATTGTTGGTAGGATTGTGAACTGATCCAACTATTTTGGAGAGCAATTTGAAACTATATTCAAAACACTATCAAACTGTGCTTATCCTTTGATCCAGCAATGTTCCTACTGGGTCTGTATTCCAAGGAAATCATAAAAAAGGGAAAAGGCCTCACATGTGCAAAAATGTGTGGCATCCCTTTTTGCACTAGCAACTGAACACTGAGTAGATGCCTATCAATTGGGGAATTACTAAATAAGTTATGATATCTTTATGTAATGGAATATTATTATTCTATAAGAAATGATGAGCAGGCTGATTTCAGAAAAGCCTGCAAAGAGTTTAATAAACTGATGCTTTGTGAAATGCATAAAACTAAGAGAATATTGTAGCAACAATAAGATTATGTGATGATCAATTATGATAAAATTAGCTCTTTTCAACAAGGAGATGATTCAGGGCAATTCTAATCCACTTGTAATGGAAACAGATGTAATCTGAATCCAGAGAGAAAATTATGAAGACTAAATGTGGATCAAAGCATAGTGTTTTCACCTTTTGGGGAGTTGTCTTTGTACATTTGCTTGTTTTTTTTCCCTTTTGATCTGATTTTTCTTGCACAGCATGGTGCTTGTGGAGATATGTTTAGAAGAATTGCAATGTTAAACATAAAGTAGATTGCTTGCTATCTAATGATGGGGGGAGGAAGGAAGAAAACTTTGAAACACAAGGTTTTGCAAGGGTGAATGTTGAAAACTATCTTTGCATGTATTGGAAAAAATAAAAAGCTATTAATAAAAAAGTATATGGAAAAATATGTCATAAAAGTCAAATAATAATTACAATAAGAGTAGCATCTTATATTTATATCACATTGGCAAAACTCTACACATATTGTGTAATGTTCTGGTTAGCTTTCTGGAGGGCTTTCAGACCAGCGTTGGTCTCAGGAGTATAATCACTAGGAGAATAGTGATAAAGTCCAAAGTCTTTATCTCCATCACAGTCTGCCTCCTTCCCCTGGGGCCTGGCTAGCTTTCTGAATGTCCTCCGGAATGGGTGTTGGTTTCAGTGGAGGAATGCAGGAGGCAGGAGAACCACCAGGATAATGTCAAGTCTTCTCTATCTGTGGCTAAGTTTGTCCCCAGTTTATAAACTCTATTATAATTATATCATTACAGTATACTGAGTATAAACCAATCATTATATCACAAGTGAATCATTATTTGTTGTAAGATTAAATCAATCATACTAGACTAGAGAACTGACATGCTAAATTAGATAACCATTGTCTCAATCAATTCCACTGAGTTAACACTTTGTTGTAGGATTAAATCAGTCATACTGAACCTTAAGTATATTTCTCCAAAGTTCCTGCTCTTTATAATATCTACTTTGATGTTCACAGAAATCCTAGGAAGTAGGTTCTATTATGTCTCTCATTCCACCAACAAGGAAAATAAATCTGAAAGATATCAAGTGATTTCCCTAGAGAGAGAGTATCTGAGACAAGATTTGAACTCAAGACTTCTTAACTCCAAGTGACTTCTTATTCACTCTTGTACCTACCTGATTTCTAGAAGAATGTTTTCTATATTAAAATGTGACAAACACAGAAATTAACAGGCAAAGTAAATACATTGATAAAAGAAAATTTTCTATCTGAGGTTATCAGGGAAAACTGTGGGAGAAGTTATCAATTAACATGGGTTTTAAAGGAAGAAAAAGATATTGATAGGGGGATAGAGAGAAACAGTGTTTAAGAAACTGGAATATGTCCTGTGCAAATATAAAGAGGCAGGAGGAAGCAAAAATGAAATCAGAAAATTGTAGTCATGCAGTTTAGCTAAATTGGAAAGACTAGCTAGAAAATATATTAAGGGAAATGTGAAACAAAGGCTGCAAAGAGTCATGTGTACTAGAAGAAATACTTTGTTTTTATTCTGTAGATAACTGGGAGTCATAGAAGTTCATTGAGCAATGAGTAATGTAACCAGGCAAACATTTCAGGAGGATGATATTGACAATGCTTAGAAGGATATATTTTTACTAAATAAAATGTTAAAGTCAAGGCTGTTATTAACATTTATAAACATAAATATCCCAGCTACTGGGATTCACTACTGACAAAAATTTCTTGGGAAACCATTAAAAGTCTTATAAGTATAGATCAACATCTCATACTATATATCAAGATAAATTCCAAATGGTCACAAAACAGGCATAAAGAATGATATAATAAACAAAGCAGAGGAACAAGGAAGAAATTACTTTTCAGATCTATAGATATGGGAAGATTTCATGACTAGATAAGTGATAAAAAAGGATCACATAAAAATTTATTTAAAATTGATTATACAAAAATTTAAAATATTGGTTTGTTTTCCACAAACAAAAGCTATGCATCTGAACTTGGGAAAAAAGCAAGTAACTAGAGAAAATATTTACAAGTTTCTTTTTTCTTTTTTGGGGGGCATATGTTTTATTAATTTTATAATTATGAATTTTTTGACAGTATATATGCATGAGTAATTTTTATAACATTATGCCTTGTATTCATTTTTCCAGATTTTCCCCTCCCTCCCTCTACTCCCTCATACATTTTACATGTGTTACAGTATAACCTAGATATAATATATGTGTGTAAATCTCATACATTTTACATGTATTACAGTATAACCTAGATATAATATCTGTATGTAAATCCAATTTTCTTGTTCCATGTTAAGTATTGGATCCGAAGGTATAAATAACCTGGGTAGATAGACAGTAGTGCTAATATTTTATATTCAATTCCCAGTGATCCTTCTATGGGTGTAGTTGTTTCTGTCCATCATTGATCAGCTGGAAGGAAGTGAGTTGGATCTTCTTTATATTGAAGATATCCACTTCCATCAGAATACATCTTCATACAGTATTGTTGAAGGGCATAGTGATCGTCTGGTTCTGTTCATTTCACTCAGCATCAGTTCATGCAAGTCTCTCCAAGCTTTCTGAATTCATCCTGCTGGTCATTTCTTTCAGAGCAATAATATTCCAAAGCCTTCATATACCATAATTTACCCAACCATTCTCCAATTGATGGACATCCATTCATCTTCCAGTTTCTAGCCACTATGAAAAGAGCTGCTACAAACATTTTGGCACACACAGGTCCCTTTCCCCTCTTTAGTATTTCTTTAGGATATAATCCCAGTAGTAGCACTGCTGGATCAAAGGGTATGCACAGTTTGATAACTTTTTGGGCATAGTTCCAGATTGCTCTCCAGAATGGTTGGATTCTTTCATAACTCCACCAACAATGTTATTAGTGTCCCAGTTTTCCCACATCCCCTCCAACATTCATCATTATTTGTTCCTGTCATTTTAGCCAATCTGACAGGTGTGTAGTGATATCTCAGAGTTGTCTTAATTTGCATTTCTCTGATCAGTAGTGAACACTCTTTCATATGAGTGGATATAGTTTCAATTTCATTATCTGAGAATTGTCTGTTCATATCCTTTGACCATTTATCAATTGGAGAATGGTTTAATTTCTTATAATTTAGGATCAATTCTCTATATATTTTGGAAATGAGACCTTTATCAGAACCTTTAACTAAAAATATTTTCCCAATTTGTTACTTCCCTTCTAATCTTGTTTGAATTAGTATTGTTTGTATAGAAACTTTTTAGTTTGATGTAATCAAAATCTTCTATTTTGTGATCAGTAATGATCTCTAGTTCTTCTCTAGTCATAAATTCCTTCCTCCTCCACAGTCTGAGAGGTAGACTATCCTCTGTTCCTCTAATCTATTTATGATCTCATTCTTTATGCCTAAATCATGAACCCATTTTGATCTTATCTTGGTATATGGTGTTAAGTGTGGATCCATATCTAATTTCTGGCATACTAATTTCCAGTTTTCCCAACAGTTATTTTCAAATAATGAATTTTTATCCCTAATGTTGGTATCTTTGGGTTTATCAAACACTAGATTGCTATAGTTGTACCCTTTTTTGTCCTTTGTACCTAATCTGTTCCACTGATCGACTGGTCTATTTCTTAGACAATAACAAATGGTTTTGGTGACTGCTACTATATAATATAGCTTTAGATCAGGTATTCCTAGACCACCTTCATCTGACTTTTTTTTCATTAATTCCCTTGAAATTCTCAACCTTTTATTCTTCCATATGAACTTTGTTGTTATTTTTTCTAGGTCACTAAAATAGTTTCTTGGGAGTCTGATTGGTATAGCACTAAATAAATAGATTAGTTTGGGGAGTATTGTCATCTTTATTATATTCGCTCAGCCTATCCATGAGCACTGAATGTCTTTCCAACTACTTAAATCTGACTTTATTTTTGTGGCAAGTGTTTCATAATTTTGCTCATATAATTCCTGACTTTTCTTTGGTAGATGGATTCCCAAATATTTTATACTCTCAACATTTGTTTGGAATGGAATTTCTCTTTGTATCTCTTGCTGTTGCATTTTATTGGTGGTGTATAAAAATGCTGAGGATTTATGTGGATTTATTTTGTATTTGCTAAAGTTGTGAGTTATTTCTAATAACTTTTTATTAGAATCTCTGGGGTTTTCTATATATACCATCATATCATCTGCAAAGAGTGAGAGTTTGATTTCCTCATTACCTACTCTTATTCCTTTAATCTCTTTCTCGACTTATTGTTGAGGCTAACATTTCTAATATGATATTGAATAGTAATGGTGATAGTGGGCAACCTTGTTTCACTCCTGATCTTACTGGGAAAGGTTCCAGTTTATCTCCATTGCATATTATGCTTACTGACAGTCGTAAATATATGCTCCTGATTATTCTAAGGAATAGTCCATTTATTCCTATACTCTCAAAAGTTTTTAGTAGGAATGGATGTTGGATTTTATCACATGCTTTTTCTGCATCTATTGAGATGATCATATGGTTTTTATTAATTTGATTATTAATACGGTCAATTATACTAATAGTTTTCCTAATATTAAACTAGCCCTGCATTTCTGGTATAAATGCTACTTGATCATAGTGTATTATCCTGGGAATGATTTTCTGAAGTCTTTTTGCTAATATCTTATTTAAGATTTTAGCATCAATATTCATTAAGGAAATTGGGCTATAGTTTTCTTTCTCAGTTTTCGATCGACCTGGTTTAGGTATCAGTAACATGTCTGTGTCATAAAAGGATTTTGGCAGGACTCCTTCATCCCCTATTTTTTCAAATAGTTTATATAACATTGGGGCTAGTTGTTCTTTAAATGTTTGGTAGAATTCACATATAAATCCATCTGATCCTAGGGACTTTTTCCTGAGGAGTTGATTAATAGCGTGTTCTATTTCTTTTTCTGAAATGGGACTATTTAAGCAATTTGTCTCCTCCTCTGTTAATCTAGGAAGCCTATATTTTTTGGAGGAAGTCATCCGTTTCACTTAAGTTATCAAATTTATTGGCATGAAGTTGGGGAAAGTAACTCCTTATTATTACTCTAATTTCCTCTTCATTGGTGGAAAGATCCTCCTTTTCATTTGTAAGACTAACAATTTGATTTTCCTCTTTCCTTTTTCTGATCAGATTTTACCAAAGGTTTATCTATTTTATTAGCTTTTTCATAAAACAACTCTTGGTTTTATTTATTAATTCAATATTTTTTTTACTTTCAATATTGTTGATTTCTCCTTTTAATTTTAGTATTTCAAGTTGGGGGTTTTTAATTTGGTCTTTTTCTAGCTTTTTAAGTTATAGGCCCAATTCATTAATCTTCTCTTTCTTTATTTTGTTCAAATAAGCCTCTAAAGATATAAAATTTCCCCTTATTACCACTTTAGCTGCATCCCACAGATTTTGGCATGATGACTCATCATTGTCATTATCTTGCGTGAAATTATTAATTATTTCTATAATTTGCTGTTTCACCCAGTCATTCTTTAAGATGATATTATTCAGTTTCCAATTACTTTTTGGTCTATTTACCCCTAATTTCTTATTGAATGTAGTTTTTATTGCATTGTGATCTGAGAAGAAGGCATTTACTATTTCTGCTTTCCTGCATTTAATTTTGAGATCTTTATGTCTTAATATATGGTCAATTTTTGTATAGGTTCCATGAACTGCTGAGAAAAAAAGTATACTCCTTTCTATCACCATCCAGTTTTCTCCAAAGGTCTATCATACCTAGTTTTTCTAATGTCCTATTTACTTTTTTAATTTCTTTCTTATGTGTTTTGTGGTTTGATTTGTCTAAATCTGACTGTGCAAGGTTGAGATCTCCCACTATTATAGTTTTACTGTCTATTTCTTCTTGCAATTCTCTTAACTTTTCCTTTAGAAAGTTAGATGCTATACCACTTGGTGCATATGTTTAGTATTTATATGGCTTCATTGTTTATGCTACCTTTTAGCAGGATATAGTTTCCTTTGTTATCTCTTTTAATTAGATCAATTTCTGCTTTTGCTTGATCTGAGATAAGGATGGCTACCCCTGCTTTTTTGGTTTTACCTGAAGCATAATAGATTCTGCTCCAACCTTTTACCTTTACTCTTTATCTATCTCCCTGCTTTAAGTGTGTTTCCTGTAAACAACATATTGTAGGGTTCTGACTTCTGATCCAGTCTGCTATCCATCTCCATTTGATGGGAGATTTCATTCCATTTACATTTACAGTTAAAATTACTAATTTTGTATTTCCTGCTATCATATTATCCCCAGATTATGCTTTACAACAAGTTTCTAAGAAACAAAAGATTTAATTCTAATGATACAAAGCAAATGATTCAAATTTATAAGAATAAACTATTTTACAAGTTGATAGATGATTGAGGGATGTAAATAAGCAGTTTTAATGGAAGAAATCAAGAAAGTATTCTGGGAAGATTGTGAAGTAGGTCACAAAATATCCAGATCACCAGATTTTCCCCTACCAACCAAACAAATTTGCACCTCTGGGAGACCTTAGACTGCTGAAGAATCAAGAAACCTTCGGGCAGAACAGGGTTTCTCCTGGTACAAACCAAGAAGATGGAAAGGAAGACCTCAGGATGAGAATTAACCAGTGTGAAATACAAATACCTACAGGCTAGCTCTTCAGAAACACCTAGTGGGAAATTCTGAGATTAGCTGAATTTGGCTAGAGCTTCAGCAAAAACCAGAGAAACTTTCACTCCCCAGACTGTGTGTGGAATCAGGTGTCTGAGTCTGGGAAGACTAAGTGAACTGAGGTTGAATAAGAAGGACAGGCCCAGTTGTCCTGTGGACTAAGCTCTGAGAGAGAACGAACCAGCACATTTGGTGAGTGCAGAGGCAGCGGGATAGGGACACTGCTAATTGCACTTGAAGGAACTCTTGGTTTGGGGTTCCAGATCAGATGAAAGAGCTGAAGTGAAGCTAGAGGTGCCATTCCCCTACCTTGAAGTTGGAGGTACTTAAACTAATACTCATCATTTTTTAAAAATTGAACCAGAATAGAAAGAAAGAACTCAACCATATAAACTTATTTTGAGAATAGGGAAGACTGAGGCTCATTTTCAGAGGACAATAAAGTAAAATTTTAAAAGCCTCTTTTACCCCAAAGAGTAACATTAAATGGTTCCCTACCTAGAGAGAATGTATAGAAAAACAAAAAACAAAAAACAAAAAAAACAAAAAAAAAAGAATTTTAAATCAAATGAGAGACTGAAAATAATTAAATAAATAAATAAATAAATCATCCAAGAAAAACAAGTAGATTATGAAAAAAGCTAGCCAACTAGAAAAAGAGATAGAGTCTTAAAGACAAAATAACTTTTTGAAAAATAGAATTGGACAAGGGGAGACCAGTGAAGCTATGAGACCAAGAAATAACAAAAGAGAATATAATCAATTAAAAATTGAACAGAATGTGAAATATAAGAAAAACAACAGATCTGGAGAAGAGGTTAAGAAGAGAAAACATAAAAATAACTGGACTAGCTAGAAGCTACAACCAACAAAAGACCTTGACACAAAATGCAAGAAATAATCCAAGAAAATTGTCCTTGAGTGATTAAACATAAAAGGAAAGTAGAATCAGAAAAAAAAAATCTACAAATTATTACCTCAAAGAAATCTTTATGGAATGCACATAGGAATGTTCCTTGTACCCTATCAAAATCTTTAAACATTCAACATTCACTCATTTGGGACTCAAAAGCAGAGGGAGAGAGACCTTCTATTGTCTTAAAGCAAGATTTTATAGTATTATAAATAATAAAGCATGGATGAAATGTCCCTAATTAGGGACAATTTTTTTTAACAATCAGTCTGCAGAAATGTCTTTACCAATTTCTGGAACTAAGCAATATGATTAAACAGCCCTTTTCCCTAGAATGGAATTTATCATCAACTATAGTCTACTCCAGGCAAGTGGTGTACACTGCTTGCTTCCATCCACCCACACACACTTGTTAGATTTGATAGACCACATTGGACTTCACACTTCCATTTCTCTATTCCTGCCACCTCCCCCAACTAGAATATCTTTTATTTTCCTTTTCACTAAGTCATATCTATTAAATTTGTTATATTCACTTGGAAACTGACCTCCTCCAAGAATCCAACATGAATTAACCCTGATAACTCCTCATCAACACTCTCGTAGCCTTTGTATATTTCAATTCCATTTCATTCTATTAAAGAAAAACACCACATATTTTTCAAATGCCTACAATGTGCAAAGCCCTGAAATCATACATTGAGGAGACAATAATAGATATGTCAAAGATCCCACATTCAGGAAGTTTACAATCTAATGAGGAAATGATCTTTTCATTAGGAATCATTCAATGAAGTACTTATTAAGTGCATACTTTATGTATCGCTTTGCTATTTGCTATCTCAAGAAAAAAAATAAAATAAAATAGCTTTAGCCCTCAAGGAGCTTTCATTTTAATAGAAGACATAAAATATACATGAGGTACTGCATAAAAAATAAATGCAGAGGAAATGAATGATACTAACAATTGAAAGGAATAGAAAAGGTCTCTCATAGGAGGTAGTGACTGAGGGACATCCTACAGCGGGGGTAGAGATTCTAACATAAAAAGGAGATTATCCCAGACATCAGGCAAAAATCGGACATTAAGGGCAAAAGAGTGTCATATAAAAGCAATAGCAAGTAACTCACTATGGAGGAATCATAAAATGTTTGGAGAGGAGAAATGTATGTAAAGAATGGAAAGACATATAAGAAGAGACTAGATTGTAAAGATCCTTAAAAGCTAAACAGAGGCATTTGTGTTTTATTCTAAGGTGTTATGGGGCAGACCTCTGAACTTGAAACAACGATTCTTACAAGATGGTTATCTAGTTTAGCATGGTGATTAATAGTTCTCTAAATTCAGTATAGTTGATTTAATCTTACAACAAATAATGGTTTCCTAGTGATATGATGATTTGTTTATACTCAATGTAGAGCATGGAAGCTGGGACTTAGAGCTAGGGAAGACAAGTGAACTAGAGACTGAAGCAAAAGCCTTTGGACTCAGATTCAGTCATCCCATCTCACACCCTTTGGTGGCAGGACTCTACTCCTTAGCTTCTCTACTGAAACCAAGACTCTGTAAGGCCTTTAAGAAAGCTAATCAGGTTCCAGGA
Organism: Sminthopsis crassicaudata; assembly: GCF_048593235.1. Taxonomy (NCBI): domain Eukaryota; kingdom Metazoa; phylum Chordata; class Mammalia; order Dasyuromorphia; family Dasyuridae; genus Sminthopsis; species Sminthopsis crassicaudata. The sequence continues at coordinate 413,591,772 of NC_133617.1, read as the reverse complement.
AAGGAGACAAGACTTTGAAAGAGGTAATAAAGGATTTGGACTTTAACCTCTGGCTACTCTTGTGGTGATTGATCTGCTGAAAGGAAGGCTGCCCCAGAGACCTTGAGAAAACCGAACAAAGAACTAATATTATATACAGGTAATAGAAAGTCATTGGAGATGTTGAATAGGAGTGTGATATAATCATACAAAGTGCAAAAAATAGGCTTGAATTAAGTTCTATGACATATATGAAGGAAAGATCACTTTCAACTATTTCTTCAGACTGTCATTTATTTGCTCTATACTTTGTTTTTGTATATAATAGTAATATTGTAAACATTCATTTTTAGAGTTTTGCAATGTGTGCATTAACTTATTTAATTTTCATAATACCCCTGTCCCAAAGGCAAAGAAGGAACTATTGTCTCACCTGTGATGCCATTCATTATCACCATCTTACTATCCATGAGACCTAAGTGGATAAAGAAAGAAATCAACTTCCTGAAAAACAGAATTTGCAAACTGGAAAAGGAAAATAATTCCAAGGAAAGCAGAATTTGTGAATGGGAAAAAAGAAAATAAATCTTTTTTTAAAAATTGGTGAAATGTAAATAAATTCCATAGAACAAAACAATTTAATTAAAAACTCAATTGGATTAATACAAAAAGAAATAAAAAAGTAAATGAAGAAAATAACTTGAACAAATAGAAATAATGACTTGTGGAGTCACCAAGAATCAGTCAAGCAAAACCAAAAATATGAAAAAAATAGAAAAAATGTTAAATACCTACTTGGGAAAACAACAGATATGGAAAATATTCTAGGAGAAATAATCTAAGCATCGTTGGACTCCTTGAAAATCATGATGAAAAAAAAGAGCCTAGACAAAAAGATAATGATGAATATTGGAGGGGAAGTGGGAAAACTAGGACACTGATTCATTGTTGGAGGAATTGTGAATGGATCCAACCTGGAGCAATTCTGGAGAGCAATTTGGAACTATACTCAAAAAAATTATCAAACTGTGCATACCCTTTGATCCAGCAGTGTTACTATTGGGCTTATATCCCAAAGAGATATTAAAGAAGGGAAAGAGACTCATATGTGCAAAAATGTTTGTGGCAGCCTTTTTTATAGTGGCTAGAAACTGGAAATTGAAGGGATGCCCACCAATTGGAGAATGGCTGAACAAATTGTCATATGTGAATGTTATGGAACATTATTGTTCCATAAGAAATGACCAACATGATGAATACAGAGAAGCTTGGAGAGGCATACATGAACTGATGTTAAGTGACATGAGCAGAACCAGGAGATCATTATACACTTCAACAACAATACTGCATGATGATCAATTCAAATGGATATGGCTCTTTTCAATGATGAGAGGATCCAAATCAGTTCCAAATGATCTGTAACAAACAGAACCAGTGACACCCAGAGAAAGAACACTCAGAAATGAGTATGAACCACAACATAACATTTCCACTATTTCTGTTATTTGCTTGCATTTTTATTTTTTCTTCCCAGCTTATTTTTACCTTCTTTCTAAACCCTATTTTCCTTGTGCAACAACATAACTGTATAAATATGTATGCATATATTGTATTTAACATATATTTCAATACATTTGATATGTATGGGACTACCTGCCATCCAGGTGAGGGGATGGAGGGAAGGAAGGGAAAAGTTAAAACAGAAGTTTTTGCAAGAGCCAATGTTGAAAAATGACTGCATATGTTTTGTATATGAAAAGTTATAAAAAAGGAATAATGCATAATTTCCTGAGAATGGCTTTCAAGATTCTCCATAATATGGCTCTAATACTTTCTCACAAGCAATTTTCATTCAAAACAAACTGTTCTTTTTGCTTTTCTATAAAGAAATCTCAGTTATTCTTACCTCTGTGTTTTTATTCAAGATGTTCTCCTAGCTTAAAAAACTCCTTTGAACAAATCTAAATCCAAACAGTTCCCTTCTGTCTTTCATTGTTTCCACCATTATTCCTTCAGCTATTCTAGTTCCCATATCCCTGGCAGAATATTTAAATACTTAACAAGTACAACAAAATTCTTGAATCATTTTACCCAATATATCCAACATCCCTTTCATATACCAAGTACTATATCAGGTTCTATGAATACAAAGCTAAACCACAAAGATATTCTTGACCTCAAAGAATTTATATTCTCCTCCCTTCAACTAAATTGTAAGCTCCTAATGAGCAGAGATACTGTAGCATCATAGGATTTAGAGCTGGAAAGGACCTAATTGTTTATCTAGAATTGAAATTTGTCATTTGTAATTTGAGGAAATTGAAGCCTAGCAAAGTAGGTTATTTACCAATGGTCATAAAGGTAGCAAATAGGCCAGAATTCAAATCCAAGCTATTTAACTTCAAATACAGTGTTCTTTTTTTCTAAAGCACAATATTACTGATTATATATTTTGTGTGTCTTCATATTGCTAAGTATACACTGTGCACTAATTAATCATGTGTTTAATACATTAAAACAATCATTTGGGTTGAGAGCAGAGAAATTAATGTAAAAGCAATCTAGAGAAGGTTAGTTGGAATAATAAAATCTTTTAAAATAATTATAGTTACATAATTTTCACATATAATCAGAAGTTGAATTAGGTTAACAAACTAGTGCCTTTTAGAGGCTTTTAAGTAACTTCTTATAAATAAAGTTGATTTTCAACTATAAAATAATTTCTTGGCATGTTTATAGTTGTTTCTAAGGCATTTCAGTGTGTATGAAGATGCTTGATTTTCTCAGTAAGTTTAAACAACCCCTAGAAAGTGTTGTTTGTATAAAAAAAAAATCATTTGGCGGAAATGAAAACTTTCTGATATAGTCATCAACAAAACTTAGCTAGTGAACAAAGTTATAAGGCATATATTTAAAGACAATGCAAAAATATGCCTACATATGGGCAATATTTATTCACACATACATACATGAAGAAAGTGGTAGGATACGATTATATAAATTAACATTCAGCTACGATCCAAAGAACATCTGCCAATTTTTAAATTTTTTATTATATATGAAATTGAATAGTTTTTAAGGGATCAATTTTGATGTCAGAGTCTAGAAGTTGAAATGAGCAAATAAATTAACATTTATGGGTCTCCATTCTTCATTTGTAAAAGAGGAATTTAGGTAAGTTGACTTCTAAAGTCCCTATCAACTCTCAATCTATGATGCTATGATGTTCAGACATTTATTTTTATGCAGAATTATAAATGCCATCCAAACTGCATTTCTTTTTCCTGGGGTTTGGCCTTATCATTGTATGTTTTTTTGCAATGAAGAAAGATAGGTGAAAATATTTCTAAAATTTTTGTATGGACTAACAAAGAATAAATATCATTCTCTGCCCAAAAGGAATTTTCATCAGAAGTATGATGGAATAGATGTAGTTTTATTCTTGAAATCATGAAGACCTGGGTTCACATCAGATTTCTAGCATTTACTAGCTATGTAACTGTATACAAATCACTTAACCTCTCAGTTTCAATTTTTCATCTATAAAGTGGAGATGATCTACTTCATATTGCATCTATTCACAAAATGACTATGAGGCTCAAATGTGATAATATAGATATAAAATCTATTCTAATTTTAACATCCAGATTTCCAATCTTAAAAGACCTTAAAATGAGGGTTATTATTACCATTATCACAATTATATTATTATTATCTGTCAAAGTAGCATGAATTCTGATTTAGTTGAGTGTCGATTATAAATGCATACACCTTTACAAATCTATTGTTATGTCTTAAAGTAATTTCCTCACTAATGTCACTTCATAGAAAAACTATTTAGATCATGGGAAATAGGGAGAATTGTAATACTCCAACTGTCTTTACTTCATGAGATATTAAGTTACTTCTAGATATATTCACTTCCCTTAGTTTTTATTGAAAGTCTAAACTTAACTTTGAAGAATTCAGACAACTGAGTTTTAACTCATTTCCCTTTCAATTTGAATCCTAATTTTCTATTCCCAAAGTTCTATACCCTGCTCTAACAAATATGAGGTCTGAGAAGCATCTGTTTTGGAAATTCATTCAATTTTTTCTACTTGGCTGATGAAAAGTAAAGTTCTTTAAGGGAGGAAATTTCAACTTGAAAGCTTTGATTCACCTTTCTCATGCCTCTTTCAATTTATGCTGGCCCAGCTCCTAGAATCTGGGGTCTATAACATATGCTACAACTTTACTACCAGGCAGTCTAGTAGAGAGCATCTCAAAAGGAAATGGAACTTTCTTATTATAATTTTCTATCAATAATCCTTGTGGATATGAACTAGAAGAGAAAATTTTTAAAAACTCTAAGCACATATGGGAGGAATTCAGGATAAGTCAAATTTCCTGAAAACTCATTTTTTCTCTTTTGAAATAAAAGACAGCTGAGGTAATAACCTTATAAAATACCAAAAAGCCCCATAGCCTCCTCTTTCAGGAAATAATATAACAATTAAGTGCTTGAGCAAAAGGATTTGCCAGACTGAAGATAATTAATGTCTACAAAGAGCTTCAGAAGAAAAGGTAGATAAAACTTCCACAAAATGTGTCTCTAGTAAATGGAGACCACAACTTTATGGCATTGTCTTTCAGAAATACAGTCATTGAAGTTCCTGAAAGAGATGCTTCTTTCTCTCAAAAATAAATTCTTTGACCTCTACTAGATAACACTGGAGGGGAGCCAGAAAAATGCTAAGATCTGGTACCTTGGAGAGTACCATGTGATCTCTTCAAACCTCAGGAGACTGACTGATCTAACTTAATCCAACAACCATTAAGGACCTAGCACTGTGTGAAGCATTGTGTTATGTGGCAGAAATACAAAGATAAAACCAAACCAAACCACTCCTTTTCCTGAAAGATCTCATATTCTAAGTGGGGGATGGGAGAGTAGATAGTATATTATACATGGAAACAAAAATGTATATGTGTATTTATACATGCATGTTACCTAAACACATATATAAATACATGCATATATGTATGTAATACATGCATTACATACACACATACATGTATATATGTATGTATATATATATGTGTGTGTGTGTGTGTGTGTGTGTGTGTGTGTGTGTGTATGAAAAATGGAGGAGGAGGGAGTTTTACTTCTACTCTCAGTCTGATAGTTTCTTTTCTTAACCTGTAAAAGTAAGGGCTTTAATATTCCACTTTTGTGCTTTGAAAGAGAGATCACTTCTTGATTTCTTTTTTTTAAGAAAGTCTAAAAGTCACGGCAGTTGACTTTAATGGATTTATAAGAAAGAAAAAGCCCACTTTGGCCTATGTGGATGAATCACTTCAAAGGTTGCCATGCCCACAGCACAGCACAATGTTAAATGTCTTCTTGTAAGGCTTTATTCTACCATTCCAAAACCACTCCAATTTGAAAGTGCCACCCAAAATATTGTGCTTGTAATCATTCCCACATGAATTGAAGTCAATGGGAAATTATAGCAAAAAAGGAAGCTATGTGCTGAGAAATATGTGGATTAAGTAGGCCATAAATCAGTTTCACAGCCAATTTCAAGTCTAACAGACTGCATGTGGTCTGCTACCTATAACCAATATTTCCTTTGATATCAACAATATTTGTAATTGTGAATCCAGGAAAATACATACCATCAATAAAAATGTAATAATAAATTTGTTTTATATAACATCTGTGTTCAAAAGAATTCAAAGTAGTTCAATTTACCTCTAAGGGGAGAAGGGGCTTTGACATGATGAAATTTCAAAGGTAGTCAAGTTTCTGGTGATTTCTTGAATTTTTCTTAATCTAAAAGGCAATTTGCATGTCTTCATTACTAGCTGCCACAAACATGATGAAAGTAGAAAGGACAAATAAAAAAGGAGTGTGTATATGTGTGTTGTGTGTGTGTGTGTGTGTGTGTGTTGTATTTCCCTAGCCTCTGAAAGATTCCATGAGGGTTGTGGATAAAGTGTGAGAAGACTCACAGACCACCCCCTGGGGTGAAGAAAAGTGGAAAAGGAATACTCACTTTCAGGCAGGAGTAAGAATTAGTATATTACACTTATAGGAAATCACCTGAACTATTTAAAGATCTAACTATCTATATAGAATATCTTTATATATTATGAGGTCAAACTAAGACAAGTAACATTTTCAAAAACCTATTTAAATTTTTTCTGTTTTTTTTTTTCTTTTCAATATCTAAGCTATCATTTGGTTGTAATTTTTCTCCAGTACAAAACTGGGTGAAACTAAATCTAACTTGAAATAACAAGTGTGCTATTATGGTAAGGTGAACTTGAATGCTTTGTGGACATGTTATATGTTTTGCAGAAGTATCAGAGTATTCTTTAGTTGTCTTTGTGTTATGTAGATGTGATAAGACATTATCCTCATTTTCCAGATGAGAAAATCAAGACTCAAAGGTTAGGAAATTTTTTTCCAATTACAAAATGAGTCACGGGTCAACATCAGACCATGATTCTGTTTCCCCAACTCTTATCACTATTGTATTTTCTCAAGATTCAGGGAGAAAAAAAGAAAATCATCTCAAAACTACAAAACTTAATATATATGACTAACATCATGTAATGGGAATTCCTTGGAAAAAAATTCTTTGTTAAAAAAAAATACCTTTTTCCATAGTCCAGAATAATAAACTCTAAAAGATTTGAAATCAGTATGGAACAAGTGGAAAAGTTAGTTGCTCTGAAGTTTGGTAAAGATAAAAGGTTCTGATATTGTTTGGAGCAGAAGGGTGAGGGATAGGAAAGAAATAAGATCAGGGTGTCATTAAATGTCAACACCTTACTAATTAATAATATGCAAGTGACCTAAATCAGTTTGAAATATCTCTCAAATAAACTGCTCTCTCCCCTGTTTCATCCTAGTGAAAGCTTTTATCAGCTCATGCACAATGACACACCATAATTCCAGAGAATAACATAGAATTCCAAATACCATCCTATCTATCTTCAGAAAGAAAGCTGATGGACTTAGTAAAAAATAAATATTTTTAATCTTTTTTCTTGCTTCTTTGGGGTTTGCCTTCTTATTGGGTGCAGATATGAGGAGAGGAAGAGAGAGAATTTGGAACTAAAAAAGGAATTAAGAAGTATTTTTGCTTAAAAATAAATAAATACTATTAAAAATAAAAGAAACCAGGTCATAAGGAAGTCATAGTTAAATTAAAAAATGACTTATAGGCTTTTCTTGGGGGTGGGAAGGAGTGTGAATAAAGATTATCAATCAATCAACAAATATTTGTTGAGGCCTTACTTTGTGTCAAATTCTGACTAAAATTCTAGAGATATGAATACAAAGAATGAAAATATTCCTACTCACAAGAAACTTATATTCTGAAAGATGGTAGGAAAAAGAAACATCATATTTGGGCACATAGTCATCTTGCCTTAAAATGATTATAATAGCATATGCAATCAGACTACCATAGAGATAATTTTAACCCTTGTAAAGGATGAAGAGAAGAAAAAGTATTTAAAGAATTTAACAAGATTATCACAGTTAATGCAACACAAACTTCAATGTACATTGGTCTCAGAACAAAAGTGAGCATTGGCAAGGGCAATTAAAAACTATGTTAGTAAACATTTTAGGTATAACAAGTGAAAGAAGCAAAAGTTTTATATGCAATTCAAAAGTCTCACCATTGTCACCAGTAAATAATTTATTTTCCCATTATTTTTATTTATTTCATATTTTCCCTGTTACATTCAAAACCTTTTTTTAAATTTTGTTTTTAAGATTTTTGAGTTCTATGTTCTTTCCATTATTCCACGCACAATTAAGAAACCACATGTTCCATAAAAATGTGTTAAAGAAAACATATCTCCCACATTAATGAAAATAAAATCCCTCAAGGAAAATTAAGTTAAAAATAAAGTGAGAGAGAGAGAGAGAATAATAGAGAATTACTTGATCTATATTCATATTCAGTCAATTCCTTTTTTGGGGATATGCTTTTTCATCATAAGTCCTTCAGAGTAGGTGTGGATGAATGTATTCCTGAGAATAGCAAAGTAATTTTCAGCTGTTCATCCCAGAACATTGCCATTACTTTGTATACAGTGTAGTTCGCTTTGTTCATGGAGGACTCTCCAGGTTTTGTTTTGTTTTGTTTTGTTTTGTTTTGTTTTGTTTTGTTTTTTCCTGAGAGCATCCTGCTCATCATTTTCCAGAGAAAAATAATATTCCATCAGACAAACTTGTTTTGAAATTGTTTTTCTTTTTACAATTACTATTAATAATTGTATTTCTCCCCATTTATTCTCTTTCTTCTTCCATCCTGTCCCTCCTCAAAGTGTTTTGCTACTGACCACTCCCTCCCTCAATATGTCTTCTCTATTATCATCCTTCCCCACCTTTCCAATCCTAATCCCCTCAGATTTTCCTACAGGGTAAAATAGATATCTATACCTTTACTGAGTATGTATGTTATTTCCTATTTGAGCCAATTCTGATGAGAATAATCAACCACTCAGCCTCTTCTCTCCCTCTTTTCCTCCACTGGAAAAGTTTTTTTCTTGCTTCTTCTTTTCATGGCAGATAATTTGCATGATTCCACTCCTCCCTTTTCTCCATTACATTCCTTTCTCCCCCTTAATTTTATCATTAAAAAAAGATATTACCCCCTTATATTCAACTCATACCCATGTCCTCCATCTATATATACTCCATCTAACTGCCATAATAATTAGAAAGTTCTAAAGAATAACAATTATCATCCTTCCATGTAGAAATGCAAACAGATAAACATTATTAAATCCTTTGTGATATAACCTTCTTAATTACCTCTTTATGCTCCTTCAGAGTCCTGTATTTGAAAATCAAATTTTCTAGTCAGCTCTGGACTTTTCTTCATGAATGCTTGAAAATCCTCTATTTCATTGAGCTTGCCCTTTTTTTCCTTTGGGTAGATTATTCTTGGTTGTAATCCTAGCTCCACTGCTCTCCAGAATATCATATTCCAAACCCTTTGGTCCCTTAATGGAGAAGCTTCTTAGTCTTGTGCTATCTTGAATGTGGCTCCACTATATTTGAATTGTTTCTGGATACTTGCAAATGTTCAGTATTGCATGTATTCCAGAACTGGGAGTGCTGGAATTTTTGGCCATAATATTCCTGGAAGTTTTCATTTTGGGATCTCTTACAGGAGGTGATCAGTGGATTTCTTAAATTTCTCTTTGACCTTCTGATTCTAGAATATAAGGACAATTTTCCTTGATAATTTCTTTTTTAAAAATGTGCAGGTAATTTTTTTTATTATGAATTTCAGGTAAACTAATAATTTTAAAATTACTTCTCAAGGATTTATTTTCAAAGTCAGCTGTTTTTCAAATGAGATAATTCACATTTTTTTTCCTTTTTTTATTTTGCTTTATCTGTATTTTAATTTCTTATAAAGTAATTAGCTCTCATTTGTTCAATTCTAATTTTTAAGGAATTATATTCCTCAGTGAGATTTTTTTTACCTCCTTTCCCAATTGACCAATTGTGCTTTTTAAGGCATTCTTCTTAAGACCTTTTTTGTATTTCCTTTTGTATTTCCACTCTCAATTCTTTTCCTAATTTTTCCTCTATCTCTCTTACTTGGCCTCAGTCCAATTATTATTTTTCTTAGAGACTTTGGATGTGGGAGCTTTGGTTCCATTACCTTCTTCTGAGTGTGTGTTTTGATCTTCCTTTTCATCATAGTAACTTTCTATGATTAGAAACTTTTTTGTTGCCTGCTTATTTTCCTAGTCTAATAACAAATTTTGACTCTAAAGTGTGGCTCTGTTTCTAGGGTGGAGAGTGTACTGTCCCAAACCTCAGGGATATTGTACAGCTGTTTTCCGAGATCCTTCCAGGGACCTTAACAGAACCACTCTTTTCTGCCTTGGAACTGTTACAAGTGTCTTCACCCCACTGTAGTTGTAAGATCAAGTATTCTATAGAAAGAATCTGGCTTTGCCATGGTTGGGTGGGACTGGGGCTGAGGTTGGGGCTGCACATGTGCAATCTGCACTGGGACTGCACATTGAACTCCCACCCTGGTTCCACAGACATTTTCTTCTGACTTTGCAAGTTATCTTTGGTGTCTCTGGGTGGAGAGATCTAGAAACAACCAGTCCTGATGCCAATTTAAAAGTTGCTGGTCTTCATCCTACTTTACTAGCATGAGGCTGGGGTTATGTTGGCATGACTTGTGTGGAAACTATATGCTATATTCCTACCTTAGTGTCACAGATCTTTTCTGTCTGTGTTCCTCTAAGTTACCTTCAGCTGGAAAATGTTCTACTCCATCATTTTGGGTGTTATGATACTTTAAATTTTGTTAAGAGTAATTATTTAAAGGCATTTGGGAGGGGTTGGATGAGTTCCTACTCCTGGGTTGCTGGGGTTGGATTGTGCTCCACTTTTATCCAGACATGACAGACCATTCCTGCTAACCTTTTAAATTGTCTTTGCCTGGAAAATTATTTCACCCCATCCTTTTGTATGTTCTGTAGCTCCATAAATTGTTTAAGACATATGGAAACTTAGAATTTGATAAGATCGTAGTAAACTACATGTATGATTTAATAAATGGTGCACTCTTTGAAGGTTCTAATAGTATCTTCTACATAATGGACACAATACATTTTCATTGAATGAATGCTCATTAAACAAATCATATCTAGAGACTGATAATTATATGCATTGAGGAAAAATGGTGTAAGTTTCCATTTTTCAGCCTTATTTGGATTACAGAATATTATCAAGCTGTGGCCTAATCTCTAACAGTATTAGCAAAAGAACAGGAATAAAATAAGAATAAGGAGCAGCATGAAGGGAGTATTGTAGAGAAATGGACTACAGTGGGTGAGTACCAAAACAATCATCTCTGGATATTAAATAGAATGTGCTGTAATTTCTGTAACCTTGTTACCTAAGGCCAATGAATCCATTATTTGAAAGATTAGTTTATTATAATGGAGACTTCTTCCCAAAATGAAACATTTCCTTTCCTTTGCAATTCACAAATTGCTTAAAAACTACTGAGTATAATGGATTTATGTTTAAAACTCCAGATATCCTAGCAACCCTTTTCAAGCATCACATTTTTTTCTAAAAGATTCTATTCCCCTAATAATATCTCATATTTATTAACATTAGTCCTGTGAGAGAAATTAATCAGGAGAGTTCTCCCAGATCAATGTTAAAAACATACTTTCTACCTCATAAAATATGGATAAGTGAACATAATTCAGCTTTTATCAAATATGAGTATGCCAAGTGATACTTTTCAATGGAATAACACTAAAGGTGATTGGCCAGAGGCAATTTACAGGATGGATTCTTGTCCTAGGAATCACCTAGCTGTACAATATATCCGTGATTGGGGCTTTTTTCCTTATAATGTTGATCTGGAATTCTAAAAGTAAAATAAGAGGGCATTCTTTCTTCCCCTCTTCACTTCCAGCAGCAGCTAATGGTAACTTGTGGAAAGAATCACATGGCAGATATAGACATATACTTACCATGTAACCTGAGAGGAGAGTTCATTGAAAATATTCCTGAACTGTAGCCTCCCATGTAGAGGGTGAGAAAAGAACTTTAAATTTCCTTGATTCCAAAAATCTAGCATGCTCTACAGAGAAGAGTGATACCCTGGACATTTCAGTTTTTGAAAGTGCCTCAATGAGGTAATTCCAAGTTGTCAATTTCTATATTTAAGAGTTTAGATGTTCCATAGAACAGGGGGTTTCTTGATCATTTTTGTGTAGTGAACTTAATGGTCAATCAAGTGATGCCAACAAACACTTTGTTAGAAAATGTTTAAATGCTTCGATTTTTTTCATAATGCCTCAAACCCAAATCACTGATTGACCAAAAAGAGGTTCCAGGCAAAGCCCCAATTGATCATAGTTTGGGCCCTGATTAACTCAGAATGGATGTAAATAGCAATTGATTCTGTTTTGGCCAGAAACCTAAATAAAGTGTTTTTTTCCCCCAAGATTCAGTTGTGATTTTGTTTTTCATTATTTTGTTTGTTTGCTTGTTTGTTGTTGCTGCTGTTAGATAAAAGAGGCAATTTTTTTTTTTTTTTGTCTCAAATCTAACCTAGATTTAATCATTGACTGGGCATTGCCTCAATTAAATTGAGACCTGTTAAAGGCCTTAGTTTAAAAAGAACATGGCCCCCTATTGCAACCACAACTATCTCCAGTCATCTTGATCCATGTCTTGCTATGAGACCCAAATAGCTCTGGAGGAGAAAATGAGACTGGTGACTTCACATACTCCTTCATCACCTAAATACAACTCATTTGAATATTCTAGAATCATCTCCCTGAAGTCATTGCTTTATCAAAAACAAAGGACAAAACAATGACATTTAAATGAATAAAATATATAGACTTTATAAAGGAAACTAATTATATTGAAATACAGTTTATGTGAAATGTATGTATATGAAATAAATATATATATGTATATAAATAAGTATATGATATATATTAAAATAAAACTTCTAAAACCCGAGATTAGCGACATTTATTCTAGAGAGAATCATTTCCTGAGCAGCATTGTTTTTTTAAAGAAAAAGTTCATTACCTATGCAACTTTTTGAAGCTACAGAGCAATATCGTGAAATTTAGGCAAGAGATTGTTAAAGTGAATGATTTTGACCCATGCAGGTCTGACCAGCCCCCAAATCTATTGACTTTAAAGGTAATCTAAGTCATTATCTATCACTAGAAGTTTGGAAAGGTTTCAATAGGACTCAGTGAAAAAAAGAGATTCATTGGGATGTCAAAGAGTTATATTGATAATAACTCCAATTTTTATCCTTCTGAAAGGAATTGCTATAAGTGCTTTCTCTGTTTTTGATATTTGTTTATGGTCACTATCAGATTCTTTGACTGCATTATGCGGTTTCTATCACTATTTCTATGAGTCTGTTTTGTTTCTACATTTTCTCTGCAGTGAAAAATAAAGGATATACTTTAATAAGGTATCCTAATGTATATGGTGAGTACTCCTATGGAAGCTAAGGAGCATATCATGCAATTTGGGGTGTGAGAAATAATTCATTTGGACCCTTTCCCTATTGTAATTAGTATTAGTTGGTTTGATAGAACCATATCAAAGTTCTGTATATAAGACTCTAGTTTAATTATAGGAAGTTAACTGGAGGTCCTCCACCTTTGCTTTTCTCTGTGATGGTGATCAAGGTCAGTGTGGCAGAGGTGATTCAACTATGTGAAAAGTCTCCCAAAATATTTTTTGTCTTCATACCAATCTCTTGTCCAATAGGAGCAGGTGACCATAATGTAAGGACTTAGATCACTGATTATAGTAGCTTCTACCATTTCTTTCTTTCCAACCTGTGGAGAAGTCCATTCATTTTGTGTAGAGATACTTGTTTCATCCAACTTGTGATCCTGCTGACATATTATTTTGCTTATTTGAGCTTATGCATCTACATATCAATCAAAAAATAATCAAATAAATCAATTAATTGATTGATTCCATCATTCAGTGGAATTATTCTACATTTGGTATATAGCTGTGCTTGAATGTCGGGACATCTAGCCCTATAAAAATAGGGCTCTGGAAAACAAAGGCATCTCAGAGCATGAGAAAGATATGAGGTCCACTTATTGGAGGGAATCACAGACCCTTTAATAAAATGCCATTGGCTCAGAGCTCTGCCTCAGTCTCTTTTATTGTAAGGTAGGATAATTTTGATGGGGGAATCATAGACACATGTCAGACAAACTATATTTCAAGATTTTCATAGAGTTTACTCCAAGCTTTCACTGTGGCATGGAAGCAATTCTAAGTTCTTTAAGGTTATATCAACAGAATGTAAGTCCTGCCTTATTAGAAGCAATGCTACTTATGATAATATCACTCTAGAATATGAGTTCTTTGTCTGGACTAATTTAACTTGTGTGTGTGTGTATGTGTAAAATATGGATCAGTCCTGGTTTATTCTACCATATTAGAATGGTTTTAAGTACAATTCTGATGATAAATTATATAGGCTGTATAAGAACCAGCCCAGGACTATGCAAGAAAAAATGACTCTCCATTCCTGGACTATTCCTGGGTAAGGATTACTTGGATAATGGCAATCCTTGAAAAAAAAATAGCACCCAAACCTCTTTAACCCTCTTCCACTTCTGTAATAAGAGTGTCAGATAAGAAGACAGAGTGTCAAAAATTTCAGTCTTTGGATCATATACAAAAAATTAACTATTGTTACACTAAATATGAGATACTTGTCCAACAATCAGAGTCAACATATTATTCAAGAAATTGAATATCAATTTTGATTTTCTCATGACACATAAAACAAAAAGATATAAAAGTTACATCTAAACATTCTTATAAATTCTCCTAGGCAAAACAAATAACAGAGTTGGCTAAACTTATTGAGAACCTAAAAGATAATAAGAATCATAGTTTCAATGGAACACTCAGTCATTTCACCTCTTAGTGCTGATGGCTTAAAGGTCTTTACAAAGGCTAAATGGCTATTTATTGGAAATGTTGCAGAAGGAATCCTATTTCACTGAAGTGGCTTCTAACTCTGAATTTGTGATTCAGGACCATAAAGATAGGTTTAGGTACTAGCTCTACCCAGTTTCCCAGACATTCCTTGATGACTAATGTTTCCTTCCCTCTCCCAGATTCCACTCTTCTCAGGGAGCAGTCACTTCTTGAATGTAAGTTCACAAGAAGTAAAAATTTTCATACACATATATTTCAGGTTCTAAATTTGCATTATGTTTGGTTATTAAAGGGGTACTATTTCATCTTCTCAGATAATCCATGTCCTGAGGGGCTATGGTGAATCTTTCTAATGCCAAAACTCATAAGCTTCCACCATTCTGCTTTCCTCAGAAAAATCACTTATATCAATTAGTCAGCCATACCTAATTAATTTTTAGGGAAAAAAAATATTTTGTATGGTAGTGTGACTGTTCCCAAAAGTTCAAGACATAGGGACAGCTAGACAGTGGAGTGGACAGCACACTGGACCTGAAGTCAGAAGGACCCTAGTTCAAATCCAGCCTCAGACCCTTAATACTTAATCGTGACCCTAACCAAGTCACTTAACCCCAATTGCTTTGCATAAAAAAACAATAAACACCCCCCCAAACAAAAGTTTATGTCTCAAATCACCCTCAAAAAATCCTGGGAAAAGTGGTCTCAAGCTTAGAGAATATTTGGAAAATATATAATTCGCAGCTCTTAGAAATTGTTTTGCTAAAGTTCTCAAGATGTTCTCCTAAAGTAATATACATACATATATACATATCTATATAGATATAAATATACACACATATACTCAATATGTATATACATAAATATGTGTGTGTATTCTGCTTTTTTTTTTTAAGAGCATTGAATATCTTCCTTTTTTCTCATTTTGTCAAATTTCTTCAACCCATCCTCCATATAAACAGTGTCCCCAATGTCACTGGAGTCCAAATCTTCTGGATATTTTATAGATCATAAAAGTCTTCTTATAAAGAAAAGAAGGCAAGGTTGATGCTAAAATACTCTCTTCTTTCAATAAAGGATTATTTCTCTAAGGCTTGGCTAAAAGTCTTCCACCTTAAATTCCAGCACTCAAATCCCTAACTTCTGAACTTACTATTTTATAAAATTACCCACAAGATGTGTATTTGTTCAACCATTTGTGCATTGTTCAAGCCCCATTCCTATGCAGATTTCAAGGCCCTTTCTCACTTAATCTGAACCTTTGATTGGTTGAGATGTGCTCTTGTCTAGTGATGGTATAAAGGCATGAAATCTTAGAATTTCCTTGTAAGATAATTGACTAATTATTTAACCTTCTCACTTTTTCTCCACTTTTAATGTTGGCTTTCTTTGTTAACAGTAAAACAAGAATAAAATTAGTTTCTCTTTACAATTCTGCATATCCCTTTCTGACTTCAAGCACTTTTTGATTCAATGAGCCTTTTGCTGTATTCTATTTTATGAGGAAATACAAAAACATTCTTTGTCACCTTTCTCAAGCAAGGAAAAGCCCGTAAGCTACAATATACAGTTTGGAATTTTTTGGAGTTCAAGTCACTCAAGACATAATGCATTGTCTTTATATGGTAATCCAGAAATGTCTCTTTACTTGAAGTTCCCTTCTATCCAGTAGTTCTCAGAGCTAATTTTCTTTCATTTTCCAAAAGACTTCATTCATCTGGCAATCAGCAATTTAACAAACATTCATCTTTGTTGGTATCATTAATAATTGCATAATCAATATGCAAGGATAACCTTAGATTTGGGTTTCTTTGATAACATTCACCTTGTTTAGCATCATTAAGATCACACAATCAATTATACAAGGGTGACCTTAGATTTAGGTTTCTCTGATAATCTAGCAGAATTTTTGGTGTGTGAAATAACTGGGATTTGTCCCATACTGTCTTTGAATAAAGGTATAACTTAATTTATATTGGTTAGTGAATGACAATTTGGTTGATTTGTTGTTTACAAAGGGCAGAGGGGAGAGATACACAAAAGAGGAAAGGAAGGGAGAAAGAAGAAGGAAGAGAAGAAAGTGGAGAGAGAGAGAGGGAGAGGGAGAGGGAGAGGGAGAGAGGGAAAGAGAGAGAGAGACAGAGACAGAGACAGAGACAGAGACAGAGACAGAGAGAGGGGGGGTAGAACTTGCCATTCTAACTTGAGACAGTAGCATAACTAGAGTATTTTAATAGTTTTTTTTAGCACACGGACTCACTGGGGAAATCATCTTAGTTCTGTGCTTTAGAAACAGTTGGGAGAACTCTGATATACTCCCAAAGGAAATAAAGATGCTGCTAAAATTATTTGACAGAGTAATTCAATGTATCACACTATCTCTCCCCCCACCCCCATCCTCAATAAAAGGATTCTGCAGTCCCAATCTGATAGTTATGGAATGATATTGAATACCATGCCAAGAAAGCTTCTACACTTGTAAGGTTAAGCAAGGGGTGGAGGGGAAAAGGGGTGGGAGAGAATTTTGAAATCATCAGAAATGCTTTGTCTTTCAACTAGTATTGATCTTTAACTTCTTTTTTATTCTACTAAAGATGAACTTAGGGAAAAAGTCCTTTGATACTATCAAAGTATTCATGGAACATTTCTATAGACAAAGAGAAAGGAAGTTCAACTACATATTAAATATAATGAGGAGTTGTGACATTACTTCTATTTAAATGGGTACAAAGCACTGTAGAGAAATGATCTTGGAGACAGAAGACCCAGGTTCAAATACTTCCTCTGACCAGATATTTAACATCTCTTTGCCCTAGCAATTTAGTAATATTAGATATAGAAAAATGGGAGTTCTGCATCTGAGAAAGGAGTTTTCATGCTTTGAATACTATTGAAATCAAAGAATTTGAATCAGATATACTCTCTCTTCTTCTACAACACAGAGAAAGTAAAGAAAACAAAGATTGGGTACTATTTCTTCTACTTCTTTCTTCAAGAAAGTTAGGGAAAATCTGTATTTTTTTCTAGTTCAGTAAGTTCCTTATCAGAGAAATTTTGAGGGAATTGGAATTTCATGAGAGCTTATTCGTGATGTATTGAGTACTTGTAATTCTGTAACTGAAGGATATTCTAAGAAACAAGCTAAATTTCAAACGGTCAAGAAGCAATGCCATGGATTATACCTCTTGAATTGAAATACAACATTTTTTAAATGCCCAACACCAAGCAAAAACATCTAAGCAACTCTAGCTTAGAGAAATTTTTAAGAGTTATTTGAGAAAGAAGGAGGATCACAGAGCCTCAAGCAAAAACATTATAAACAACTCTTCACTTGAGGTAATAGCAAACTGTAAATGGTCAGAATTTATTTGCTTCAGAGCATTGCCTCATCTCCTTCCTCCCAAATTTATACATTTGCCATCAGGAAGACAGAATTCTTTGGTTCAGTATTTATTGAGGTTATAAGAAGGATTATAAAAATTAAAATCTTTTCTGTTGTTCACTAATTTTGTAGCCAAGTTTGTAATCCAATTCGGGGTTTTCTTTGCAGAGATACTAGAGTATTTTGCCATCTTCTCCAGCTCATTTTAAAAAGTAGGAAACTGAGGCAGAGTTAAATTACTTACTCAGAGATTAGAATTGAATTCAAAAAGACGAGTCTTCCTGACTCAGGCCCAACACTCTATCTACTGCACCACTTAACTGCCTAAATTTCATACTTATTTCATACTTAGAAACATTAATAAATAAGTCCCTACATATATTGGCTACTCTGAAGATCTATTTCCTTTGTGGGATGTAGAACTCAAAATTGGGAAAGTTTTGGAAGCTAAATTTTGTTACAAACCAGTTATAAATTTTAAATCACTGTCTCTTGCTTTCCATAATCTGATTAACACTATGACTGACTGGCATTGGCTTCTTTTTCAAATTGTCTGCTTTGTTCACCCATGACCACAGATTAACATTCTACCATACCAATTATCCCCCCTAGTAGGTATTCAGGCATACCCAAGAAATCTAGAAGCAGAGATGAAAATTGTAGTAACTGTATAGTCTACCAAGAATCCATGTACTCTTGAGTCAATTTCTAACTCACCTTGACCATTCTATATGCTGCCTATGGCTATAAATTATGTCTGGGTTCACATGGTTTTGATTATGCTTATATACTGCCTCTTCTACATCCTCCCAGGAATTACTATACACAACCATTATATCCTAGAGCTTTTCTTCCTGCCAAACTCTCAGAGTACATCCACATTTTGTATTTAGATAGAACTAGAACTTCCCAAGTTTTGATCTTTACCAAACTTAGATCTCTGTAAAAACTGAAGAAATCATTTATCCTATCAGGCTAATATTTTGGAAGTTATTATTCTTTTTGAGTACTGAATCAAGAGAAATTAAAGCAATCTTCTATTATTCCTAAATAATTAATGTGTGTTATTACAGGAAGAATAATTGTCCTCATATTTGAATATAACATTATATTACAATTCACAATAAATTAGGCTAGACAAATAATGTTATCTTCATTTTATAAGTAAAAAACAAACAAAAAAAGTTTCAGCTATGTTAAGTGACTTTCCAAAGACCACACAGTTAACAAATAGTAGAACTAATACTTAAATCAAAGTCTTTTATTTTTTTATAAAATCATTCTATTTCCTTTAAAAATGCCAACTAGCATTTTATATCACTTTATTTTATACTCCCACACATATGTATATGTGTGTGTGTCTCCTATGCAAGTAAAGTAAATTTCCTGCCCTATATAAATCCTCTCTATTAAGTTCAATATTCTAATTATGATTCCACCTATACTCGCTAGGAAGAAGCTTGTTCTCTTACATTGCTTTTGAAAAGTTACACAGGAGGTGATGAGGAGACTAAGAGATAAGGATCTTTTCACAAAAAGAGAAAAAAAAATGGAGAAGAAATGAAAGGACTTGCTCCAAAAGAACATAGTTACAGACAAAAATAAACATATGGCTTTTTGAATAATTGCCTATGCAAAAATACATTCATTTTGATCCTATCTTTCTAGACAGTGTGAAATATTGATAAATTTCTAATTTCTACCAAACTGCCTTTCAATTTTCCCCAGAAATTTTTGTCAAACAGTGAATTCTTATCCCCAAAATTTGGATATTTGGGTTTATTAAATACTAGATCACAGTGATTATTTATTTTGTATTGTATATGTAATCTATTCCACTATTCTACTGATGGGGGTTGAGGTCCCTTTAAGATTCCTTTCTAATTGCCCAACCCATGACTGACCTTGATTCACAAATCCTGGTCAAAGGCATTCTTTGAATATCCAGGCCCAGCCCCCACCATCATCAGCTCAGTTTCCCCCAGCCCTCACCTGATCTGAGCTAACTGAAAAGCTGGCCTAGAACTTAAGGGTACTGCCCATCATATATAAAAAGGGCC
The DNA here is from genome assembly GCF_048593235.1 of Sminthopsis crassicaudata. Classification (NCBI taxonomy): domain Eukaryota; kingdom Metazoa; phylum Chordata; class Mammalia; order Dasyuromorphia; family Dasyuridae; genus Sminthopsis; species Sminthopsis crassicaudata. Next base: position 413,571,839 of record NC_133617.1, on the reverse strand, counting down.
AAGCCGGAGTCCTCTTCACAGGAACCCTCCCAGCCAACACATGGTATCCCTCCAGCCATGTAAGGGTTTCTGCCCACCAGTGGCCACCTTTTTGTTATTAGTTTTTCTAGCTCTATGTAGTTTGATATGTCACTGAATAATTAATTTCAATAAATTTGTCATTTCATTGCATTGGCTAAGTCTACCCCTGAGCAATTAGTATTTCTCCAATTGTTTAAATTGGTCTTTATTTGTATGATAAAGTATTTTGTAATTGTGCTCATATAATTTCTTGATTTGCTTTGGCAAGTAAACTCCCAAGTATTTTATATTGTCTGAAGTTATTTTTATGTACTTTTTCATTCTATCTCTTCCTGATGGGATTTATTGTTAATATATCAAAAAGCTAATGATTTATATATGTTTATTTTATATACTACAATTTTGCTAAAGTTTTTTTAATTGTTGGGAGTTGTTTTTCAATTGATTCACTAGAGTCTCTAAGAATACCATAATATCATCTACAAAGAGGGATAGTTTTGTTTACTCATTACCTATCTAATTCATTTAACTCTTTTTCTTCTCATTGTTATGGCTAGCATTTCCAGGATTATAATATTGGGCATAATGAACATCCTTGATTCATCCCTGATCTTACTTGCAAGGCTTTTAACTTATCTCCACTGCAGATAATACTTGTTAAAAGGTTTAGATAGATACTACTTATCTTTTTAAGGAAAACTCCATGACTGCTGTATTTTGTAATAAGGTTTTTGTTTGAGGGGAGGAGAGGAAATCTTATGAATTTTATTCCTTTTATTATTGAACCATCCCTGTATTCCTGGGATAAATTCCATCTGATCATGCTATAGAAACTTTGTGATATAAATTAGAGTTAACCATAGTCTCCTCAATTCCACTTTGTACCTTGTAAGCATCCTTTGTTTCAAGTGATAAATTGGAACACAAGGTTTTGCAAGTACAAATGTTGAAGAATTGTCCAATTGTTTTAGAAAAACAAACAAAAACAAGTGCTACTGTTCCTCTTTGCTCAGGAATAGAGACTCAATTGTATATGAAATAGGATGCACTCATGTCAGTAAAGGGTCTCCTGTAATCTCTTTCTGATCAATTGCCCAAATTCCTTATCTTTTCTGACCTAAGAGCTTCTGAAGCTGCTGCTGCCTCTGTTGCAATCATCACCAAGATCTGCTGCTGGTTTTGCTGCCATGTTCACTGCACTCTGAAGTAGCCCCACCTTGGGGTCAAGATCTCTCCTGCCAATCTTTTAATTTATCTTGAACTGCAGAAATGTCTCAACCTGACCTTTTGTTTGTTCTGCCACTACAAAATTGCATTTGAGATGTTGTTTTAAAATTGTTTGGAGAGAAATGTCGGGAGAGTTCAGATGAGTTCCTGATTTAGTCTGTCATTTTGGCTCCACCCCCACATCTATTTGATTTAACTCATGCCAGTTTTTCATAGAGATAACAATCTTAAATCCCTTCTCCCATGACCAAAGAACTCAAACAGGATTTCCTTTAGCACTAGCTATAAATGTGGTTTTTTTTCTGTGAATGTAACAAAGTAAAGGCCTTCTCCATATAAGTTTGGAATTATCTTCATCTTATTATGATAGAGCAAAGTGCTCATTAATAAAAAAAGGTAAAGAGCCAGAATTTAAAAAGCTGAACTTGGAGAAGCATCAAAAAATTTGGGATTAAAAATCGCAAGAATTATATTTTCATGAGATTTCCAATATTTGCTGGATTCATCTAAGTCTTTTATGCTAAGAATATAGTATTTCTTAGCATATCCCAATGACACCCCTCATGATCCCATTCAAAATCATGCACAGATCAAAATTGACAGGCAGAGAGGGCAGGGCAATTAAATAGAGATAATTTTCCTTTAAAAATAAGTTATATACGTCTACAAATAGTTTAAGGTTTGCATTGCATTGGAAGATGTTTTAATTTCCTTTTTTGAATTTTTTAGGCTATTTCACTGAATGCTCACACCAAATTTTTATTTTTAAAAGGATGGGGTCTAATCCTTGAATCATCTTTAAATATTGTATTGAAAACGCTAGCATGAAAACGAAAGGAAGATGGTGCAGACACCCAGTGGGGGGTGGGGGGGTGCTTGCAATGTATTTTTAAGCAGATGTCAAGTTATGAAGCTTTAAGAATGCAATTCATAATATCTCAAAGTTGGATGGGATCTTCGATCTTTATCCTTACTTAAATAAGAATCCCCTCTGCTACATACTTATCAGGTGGTGACCTAGCCTTTGCCTGATGATTTCCAAAGAGGAAGAACCCACAACCATTGAACTTTTAGGCAACTTTAAGGAAAGTTTTTCTTTACAACAGATAAATTTGTTTCTTTGAAATCTCTACCCACTGCTGCTACTTCTGTCCTCTAATTGCAAACAGAACAAGTTCCACAATACTGCCCTTCAATATAACTCATGTGAACAACTTTCCAACATCCCCCCAAGTCTGTTATTCTCCAGTCTAAGCACCCCTAGTTCCTTCAACTCATTCTCCAGGTTACAGATTCAGTTCTTGCCTTTACTTGAAATAGTACTGTCTCTTGTTGTGTTTAGTGAAGCTCAGCTGCTAGATTGGATGAAGAGTTTTGAACTGCTCTCCAGATACTGTACCATTACTGTTGTCCAGGATGCTTAGTTTAGTTAATGTCTTAGTTCAGCACTTACACTTCTATGGATATTGGATATAAGGACAGAAAGGTCATTGAATTACCTCTCCATTTCAAAAGAGTAAGAGATAAACTCTTTGGTGATCCATGTTTAACAGAGATCCATCTCAATCATCCCTGCTTTGGTGATTTCAATAGCACTTAAAAATACATATAGCAAACATGGTTGCACATCATCTTAATTAATAGCTAATAGTTACATTGTGATTTACATATATCACTTTATTTTATGTTCACAATAGCCCTGGGAAATAGATAATACAGATTTTTTACACATAAAAAGAATGCTAAACAGAGTACTCATGAATATACCAAAACAAACTTAAAACGGGATTTAGGCATTTAACCCTGTTTCAAGCTGTTTTAGAACATAAAGCAGTTTGTGGGATTTCTTACTAGACATTTTATATCACCTCTATTCTGTACTAACTCCAGATATAATATTCTAGTAAACTGAAAAGGCTTGAGCCAATCGATCTTGTTTATTCTTCTCCAATGAATAAAATTCCCTTTCCCCTAGTCAATTTCACTCAGTGATCTCAGAAACTCTGAACTTCCCAAATTCACCTACTTATCTTCCAGGCCAGATTTGTCCCTTTAAAGTTTATGTTATATCACTTAGGAAAAAAAAAAAAATAAAAAATAAATTAAAAAAAATAAAGTGAAAAGATTATTCATAGGTCCAGGTGCAGGCTTGATCAATTGAGTCCATATTCCATGTGGAATATGTTATAGGGTAGAAGGATAAGGCATAGTCCAATCCCTCCCCCATCAGGGCATCTAGAGATAGAAGACAGACTTGTCCCACAGAAGAGTTGAAGGTAGAGAAATTGAGACTGAATTATTTATTCTTTTAACTGACAGCAACTTCCTCTCATGGCATTATCATGGAGGCAGGACCCAGAGACTATTCATGTTTGCCATGTCATACCAAAATATCCAGTTCTTTCAATCTTGGGTTACCACATGGATGAAAGCAGAATGGACAATTCTGAGAATGCAAAGTAATTGTTTTGCTATAGTGTCAGTCATGCTTTGCAATCAGTTATATTTCTTTTGTTACTCATCATACCATACCTTCTGTGGCTATCTTCCAATTGAGTCTTATCACATCTTTTTTGTTGCTTCTTTCTCCCTTTTCTTTTTTGACAGAAAAATGGAGTTTAATATTTAAGGATTTTGAAAACTCACATTCCAAAAGTTAATCTTTCTTATTAATCTGTTTTTTCCAGACTTTCATTTTAAGGAAATTTATTTATTTCTTTATTTATTTCTTCTTTATTTATTTCTTCTTTCATCTCCAATTTCCATTCATAACTCTCCAGATATATAGCACAATGACATACATAACGTCTATCTCACTTGCCCTTCAATTTTCTTTTAGGTGCATTCCTTATTGGAAGGCACATTCCTTGAAGGCTGGGCCTGTTCTTCTTATTGCTAGCAATTTTTATTCCTAGCACTTAACATGGAGCCTGAGGAATTCTTCATAAATGCTTGTTGCACTGACTTGATTACAAGAGTGTGGTTGGTGTGAAATGTTGTTATAGGAACTGATCTCTTAAGCTTACTAACAGTTCCTTAATGACCAAAAAGAATTAAGGTAGTTTCAAAATTTGCTAACAGCAGAATAATAAGCAGCAGATACTATTACTGGCTATATTTGCCGACTCTCATAGGGATCCCCTGTGCATATTCATTAAAAGCTGGAAATAAAATACATTCTTAAGTATATAACAAAACCAAAGTAAAACAAAAGTTAACAATTTTAAGGGGAAAAATTAAGGAAAACAAACAGAAAGAGATATCCAAAAGTGTACCAAAGATGTTGCAGGGGATTGATAACAGCCAACCTACTTATCTGAGGAAAAAATACATCAGTGAGAGGTAAGAAGATGATCACTAACAATAACAATAATAATAGCTAACATTTATATAGTATTTATTACATGTCATGCACTGTACTAAGTGCTTAACTCTTGTTATTTCATAATTCTCACAATAACCCTTGGAAGTAGGCACTATTATTACTCCCATTTTACAGATAAGGAAACTGAGGGAAGAAAAGCTTAAGTGATTTACCCAGATCACACATTTGGTAAGTGTTTCATAATGGATTTGAAAGCAAGTCTTCCTGACTCCAAACCCAGCATTCTATCCACTCTGTCACCTAGATGTTTCAAGATATGATTATTCATCTCTTCCAAACACGTGATTCTCACTCTAAAAAAAAAAAGGCAGTCAAAAATGACTATGTCTAGGCAGTTGGATATGGCACAGTGGATAGAGTGGGGGCCCTGAAGTCTGGAGGACCTGAGCTCAAATGTGACTTCAGACACTCTAAGGATGCATGACCTTAGGCAAATCACTTAACACCAATTGCTTCAGGGAAAAAAAAAATTATCTCCTGAGGTTAAGATAAAGTAGCAAATCTAAAGTGAAGGGTGGGGATGGAGGGACTGTGGGGAAGACAATGTAACCTATTAAAAAAGGAAAGAAACCTGGATTATTGGAGGGGAAAGGTCTGAACAAATAATTAAAAATTAAAGGATTAAAATAGTATTTTAAAAAGATAATTAGAACTAAGAACTTTTAAAATGTATTACAAGCATAATAGCTATTTAGAACACAAACAACAAGGAAAAATGTGTGCATTTACAATAATGAAAGGGGGAATTAGAGACAATGGGAGGAAATACCAGAGACACTAAACAATTACTCACAGCTGCCTTTACAAATATAAAAAGACTAGAGATTTGTCCCACTTGAGGATCAGATTTCTACCACTGAAAGTACAAGAATTTAGAAATAGGTATCAGCAGAAAGACTGAAAAATCTAGATGAGAAGCACCAAAGAGACTGAGTGAAATGGCATTGAAATTGTAAACACATTTAAAGATACTTATTTAGGATCCTGTGTTATTTTATAAAATGCTAGTGTTTAGATAGTTACTCCAATAGGTAAAAATTATCATCCTATGACTTCAGAGATTTTGAGGCCTAAGGAATGATAGCACCAAGAATACACTTTTATCTCAGAGAAATGGTTGATGCCCGTTTTACCCTTCACCCCCACTCTACCCCATACAATGTGATAGAACACAAAATTTGCTGTTATTCTCATTAATCTATGAAGTCCACATAAAGGGAATCCCTCCAATCTGTTACCTTTGTCAAATGCAAAATGTAAAAAGAGCATTTCTAGTCCCAGTGATTTAAATAAAGCACCCACTAACCCAACTGCATGATTCTGGGGTTTGTTCAAAATTGATCTTACCATTCATGTAAGCAAAATCATACAAATATAATAATTCTGGATTCCCCAGGTCTTTATTGAAAGAAGAATACATATCATAATTGCTGTGATTCTGGATAAATCATTAATTCTGCTTCTGTCTGTAAAATGGGGATAATCATTACATCTATCTCTCAGGGTTATTATGAGGATCAAATGAAATAATAATTTTAAAGTTTTATCTCAGTGTCTGGCAAATAGTAAAGTTCATATAAATGCAAGTTATTATTATTACTATTGTTATAATGTTTACACAGTGCTCGGCACAAAATAAGGGCTATATAAATATAAGTTGCTATCATTACTATTGTTATATCTTAACACAGTGCTTGGAACAAAGTAGGCACTTAATAAATGCTTGTTTCCTTCCTCTTCATTTTATTGAAGAAAATGAGTCTCAGAGAGGAAAAGAGCTTTGCCCTATGTAACACAGACAGTAAGTGCATGAGAGAAGGATTCAAACACAAGTTTTATACTTTCAAAGACAACACTCTTTGCACTATGATGTAGCTTCCCAAAGAAAAACATAAAGTTTAACAGAGTTTCTGATCTTCATTCTATTTACCAGTGTTAGTAGTCTGAAACCACAAGCTGTTTCTGGTCCCAACCTTGATCATTGCCAATTCTAAGCCAGATTTTTGTTTTTGTTTTGTTTTTTTTGTCCCTCATTTCACTCATCTATAAAATGTACATGTAAAACTTGACTGACTAGTCAAGGGTAATTATGGGAATTAGGACCCTTAAGCCCAGCACTCACTTAGTGCTACTTACAGCCTCCAATGTTAACTGACACAGCCCCTTTATTTAGGTGAACATGTAATCAAATAAGCAAAGCACTGTGAAAGAGAGCAAGTGCTGGAATTGTAGCATCATAAATGGATTCATGACATAAATTAGAAACAAGAAAGGAATTTGAATTTGAGGCCACTGAGCCTTAACTCAGTTGTTTTTTCTGTGAGGTTGTCATGAATCTACCACAGCAGATTTAGTAGGCAAGGTTTGGGGCTTCTGCATATAAAGAACCCTGAAAAATCCTCAAAAATGTGGACGTTGTATGGAATTAATGGAGCTTTTACTCTTGATGTTCCTTCCTCTCCTATTTCAACATTGCTGTCAACACAAAAGACTTCTTGCACATATACATTTGTAATAACAATTGTATCTTCTGGTTATTCCAAAAATCACTTCATATAAATCTCCAAAACTAAAGAGCAAATTCTGGCAAGGATTTTTGGTTTTATTGGTGTGGGAATGCTTTCTCTTGATGGCAGGTCATATAACACCTTTGCCCTACTCGGTGAGCCTGTGATTGGGAGGTCAGTGATTTGTCTAGAGTCTTGTTTAGAAGATTTAGCAGTGGAATTTTAACCTGATTTGGACTCAAACTCTATTCATTAAGCCATTCTGGATGGAGAGACAATAATTAGATTAAATCATTCATCTTCTAGCCAGCATAATTTGGAGGCAAAAGACCCAGCTTTAAGTCTTGTGACTGTCACTTATTATTTTGGGTGACCCTCAGAAAGTGACAAGGGCTTTACCTTCTTTATCTATGAAATTAAGGACTTGAACTTGGATACATTTGAGGTGCTTTCCAGATCTAAATTTATGACACTGGGAAATTTTGTTATAAAGTACTGCTAACTCAAAAAAAAAAAAAAAAAAGTATCTATTCTAGGAAGCTTGAGGTAGGGGTAAAAAAATTGAGATGGCTTTAAATAATAAAATATCAAGCTTTACATTCAGAATTTAGAATAAATCATCTAATATTTGTTAGCACTATCCCGTATAATTAGGGATAATCATTTTTGTCTTGTTTTTTTTGAGATTTTTTTTTGAGAATTATACTTGGTAAATCCATATCAAATACAAATTAAGCATTTATAAAGTTCAAGGAACTGGGGCAATGACAAAGTGAATAGAAAGATGGCCTTAGAGTCATAAAGACCTAGTTCAAATCCTGCCTCTGATACATACTGACAAATCAATTAATTGATCAATTGGATGTTAAATAAATAATGACAATAGCTAGCATTTATGTAATATTTTAAGATTTACAAAGCTCTTCTACAGATATTATTTCATTTTATCCATGTTAACAACTTTGCAAGGGAAGTATTTTTATTATCCCCATTTTATCAGTAAGATACTGATGCCCAGTACTTATCTGTACTTATGCCCAAAGTCATACAACTAGTAAATATATGAGGTCAGATATGAAATCAGGTGTTCCTGACTCCAGGCTCAGCACTCTGTACACTATACTACCTTACCCAGCTGCCTAAATGAGAAAAATAAGACAGCAAATACAGTTTGCCTAAGCTTATAATATGACTTCCATTTTGACAATCTGCTTTCATTGGGTAACATGACACCAGGAAAAGATTTTTCTACAGAAACTCTACACTTATGTGCAAGTTATGGACTGCCTTTGAATAGAGTTGGTTAGACTCACCCAAACATTCAGTCCAGAATAGAAGCATGCTCTGGATTAAATTTCATATTCTCTAAGTCATCTGAATTTAGCTGACTCAGTTAACTACATTTACAAGCCATTTGATCTAAGGGGGAAAAAAATCACTTCATTGTTTGACCTTTATTTTCCTCATCTGTGAAATGGGCATAAAAATAAATGTTTTATATACTGTAAAATGCTATGTGATGAAAGGTATTGCTATTATTGTTGCTGTTTGACTCTGAAGATTTAAAATTATAATGTCTTCCAACTCACACAAACCTTCTGAAAAGCTACACCAGTTTCAAGAGTCAATATTTAAAACGATAGCTTAAGAGCTCCCCCCCCATTCACTTGCACTCAGGGGACACAATAATTCAATCAAATAGCATGGAAAGTGGTGTGATGACAAAAAGAAAGACTAGGTGAAAAGAATGGGGTTCATCCTGCTTTTATTATGCATATATAGTAGCAGAAAAATAATTGATCCTTTCCACACTGCATCCTAACTAACATGAATCTTCTGGGTCTCCTTTTATAATATACCAATACTGATAGCATAGCATTCATTGAAGACATACTATATGCTAAGTACAAGATGTTTATAAACACGATGTTTATAAAGATATATATGTTTCCTGTCCTGAAAGAGGGTACATAGTAGGATATAAAAGCATCACTAAATAGTTGCCAAACTTTTTTGTTCAAATCTTATTTCATTGTCCTAGGTGCAAAAACTCCATCAGTGAATACTTAGCCACTTGTTTATAATTTATAGTCTTAAATTTTTGTCTAGATTCAAGTGGCACTTTTTATATAGTATCTCTATGATGATGGGAAATTTCTCTTCCAGAATGATACAAAGAGAGAGTGGGAGGGGAGATAGGCAGATACTCACATATACATATAAACACATAAACAGAGTGTGTTCCTTCATATTCAAGGAACAAGGAATAACCAAGCTTTTCTGGAATACAATTTGTGTTTTGAACAAGGAAAAGAAGGAAAAAAATATTAAATACCCACTATGTATCAGGCATTGTGCCAAATATTTTTACAAATATTATTTCATTTGATACTCATAGAAACCTTAATATTATTATTATGCCCAAGAAGTTAAATGAATTGCCCAATATCATACAGTAAGCAAGTATCTGAGACCAAACTTGACCTGAGGTTTTCCTTATTCCAAGCCTAGTGTTATAGCTATCGCATCACTTAGCTGCTGAGGTATCCAAGTATGAGTATCCAAGCAAATCACATGATAATTTCATTAGTTCCAAATAATTGGTAATTCAACCCATAGTATGTGTGGTGAGGTCTCTATAACAAAGGATGTGGTGAAGCAAGTTGAAGGAGTTCTGTTAACCAATCTGAACCTCCATGTTTCTGTGGGTTTCAGTCAGATATATTTACAGTTATTATTTTTTCTGCATTAATCTATCTTCCAGTAAAGTGCTTATAGAATAAAGTTCCAGTTAAAGCTTTTAGGGTGACCCATCGCTTGAGCCATTTGAAAGTATATTGGAAAAAACATTTGGAAATACCCTGTAGAGAGCAATTCAGAATTCCCCCTTGGAGAAGGACAAGATAACTTAATTGGCCCATTCCATGTATGATTAAATTAATATAGAGACTGATAGTGAGGAGGGCAAGAAGAGAAAATCTGAGATTTAAACTGTGTACTGTTACATTATGACAGTGATTTTTCATTTTACTTAGTGAATGACTACACTTAGAAAAATGTAATTCTTTTAGATGAAATAGGAATTTTGCCAAAACTTTGCCTTTTCTTTCCAGCAGTGAAACCAACACAGTTTTCTCTTCTTTCCAGTTTTGTTTTCATTTGATTTAGAGTTCAATCTCAAAAGAGATTATTATCATCATCATCTAGTCTCAAATCAACAAATATGTAATAAATGTCTACCATATGCCAAGCACTGTGCTAAGTGTTGGAGAGGAAAAGAAAAAAAGAAAAATCCTAGAATTCAAGCAGTTCACCATAAAATGGAGAAGACTAAATGCAAGCCATTATGGACAAATAAGACATATACAGTACAAAGTGGAGATAATCTTAGAGGGAAGGCTAGTTAGTTTTAAAGGCAGCCAGCAAAGTTTCTGTAGAAGAATATACTCTTTTAGGTTCTTCTCAATTCATTCTACCTCACTTCATGCAACTCTTTGCATATTTCTCTCTAAATTCCTCATTTTTTGTTTCATAATAAATAATGTTATTAGATTATGGGGAGCTAGATGGTCTAGTGGATGAATTCAAATCAGGACTTAGACACTTAGTGGCTTTGTAAACTAAGGCAAGTCACTTAACTCTATGTGCTTCAATTCCTTCTTGGTAAAATGAGCTGGAATTATAACATTAATATTTGATGGTTGTTTTACCATTATCCAATCAATGTAAGCTAATGGCATGCTGAATGTATACCATTCAACTAGCTTTCTAGTTTTAAAAAATATGAACAATGTACTTTTAAGCTTTACCTGTATTATTATTTTCTCCACTTTCTTAATTCTAGACAATGAGCAAAACAATCATTCCAACACTTATCTGTAGTTTGCCAATTTCCAAAGCATAAATGTTCCCACTGAAAAAAACTTAATAATCAGCTCTTGAAAGATTGAAGCTGGTTTCAACACACGTTTTTTTTTTTTTGTTTTTTGTTTTTTGTTTTTTTTTTTTTTTTGGGCTGGCAGTTGCCCAGAGTCACAAAGTTAGGAAGTGTTTAGTGTATGAGTTCAGATTTAAACTCAGGTCTTCCTGACTTCAGCTTCTATCCACTGCGTCACCTAGCTGCTCCTTTCTTTTTCTTTTCTTTTGTTTTCTTTTTTTTTTTCCAGCACACTACTGATAACAACCCACTTTGTTTCCAGGTTTTGGCTAATTTGGCTATAAATATATTTAGAATATACCAGACCCTTGTTTCTGCCCTTGATTTTCTCAGAATATGTACTCAAAAGATCTATGGGTCAAAGAGTATCAACTAGTTCTTTTTCTTCTTCTTGTTATTGTTGCATGATGATAAATATAAATCCAGAATGAAACAATTTCATAGCTTGACCAAAAAATATCAGTTTATTATATATTTAAAAGAAGTAGATAGTTGTACATAATAAGTTTGCAGTTTAATGTGTAATCATCTTTTTTAAATTCTATGAAAATGCTGGTTTTATTTCATAAATTAAAAATAAGATATTTTTTCCAAAAAATCTATCAGTTTACCTGTTTATCACCATCTCTCCAATATGGACCATTTTCGTCTTTTTTTTTTTTTTTAATCTTTGCCTATTATATACAACATGAAGCTTTCAAGTTATTTTAATTTACATTTCTCATATTATTAATGATTTAGATGCTATTTTCATGTGAATGTTTATGTTTACATTTTCCCCCCAGGATGTTCATATACTTATCCAATAAGTATTTTGTAGATTTAACTTCAAGACACTTCTACCACAATTGTCAGCAGCCATACTGACTGACTTGTTCCTCCAACAGACATGCTTCTATTTTCTGTTTCCCTATGTTTGAATTGACTGAACCCCTTGACTAGAATGTTCTCTTCCATCACCTCTATCCCTTAATTTTTCTGGCCTCCTTCAAATTTTAGTTCAAAATTCATTTTCAATGATGGTCTTTGTCCAGTACAATCCCACTTTATCCGCCAGCTGTTTGTCCTTTCCTGTGAGAGACTCTCTTACTATATTTTTATCCCCCATTTAAAATGAGAATTCTTTGAAGGCCAGGTTTTTACCTATTTTTGTATCCCCAATTAGTACTTAATACAGTGTATGGCACAAAATAAGCATTTAATAAATGATTTCTCCTTGAAACTTCTATACCAAACTAAACTACAAGTTTCTCCTTCTCTAGCTCCACTTTTCTCAAATGAAAATTTTGCTTTACACCCCTTCTGCCATCCAAATAAACTTAATTCCCTGTAATTTATGCTCCCTTTGTTTTCTCTATCTAGCCACTTATCTCATGTCCAGTAGACTGAGATATAAATCTGTAAATTAGCATAAACAGAGAGAAGACCTCAAATTTCAAAAGAAATTCATAGGCTGCAATGATGGACCAAATCTAATTATTATATTTAATAGAGATAAATGTCATCTTACATTTGGGTTCAAAATGTGAAGTACAGAAATACGAAACAGTTAGGTCTGGCATTTATATTATTTCCATATATTATCTTGAGCCTCACAAAAATCTTACGAAGTAGATATTTTTATCCCCATTATTAGATGAGGAAACTGAGGATCTGGATTTGCCTATGGCAAAATGTTTAGTAAATGTCAACATTTAAACTCATTTCTCTCAGCTCCCATTTCAGAGGTCATTCCTCCATACTACACTACTTCTCAGTGAACAAAGATAAAGCAAGACAATAATCCATAGAGAAAATGTATAGTAGCTGTCATCAACCATAAGTCAATAAAAGTCAATAACATAACATGAATGCTCCCTTCCCCCTCCCCCATAAAAAGGTGAGAATTAAGGCTACATTAATAGAAATAAAATGAACAGAATGAAAGAGGCCACAGTTTTGTTGTGCTTTATATCACAATTGTAGTATTGTGTTTAGTGTTCAGGGTGGGGCCAGGGAGAAGAAGTCACATTTTACAATAGACATTGAAGACTCTTTTAAGACTGGTTGAAGGAATTTTACATGTTCAAATCAATAATTTCTAATATAATTTTGTGTCCTAAATCCATGAGCCTACATTTATTTAGCCTTGGAGAAGAGAAGATTTAATGAGAGCATAAAAGCTAAGAATTTTAAAATATTGTCCAGTACAATCCTACTTTACCCTCCAGCTGTTTGTCCTTTCCTGTCAGAGACTCTCTTACTATATTTTTATCCCCCATTTAAAATGAGTATACTTTGAGGACCAGGTATTTTTACTTCTTTTTGTATCCCCAATTAGTACTTAATACAGTGTATGGCACACTTTTTTGTGTTTGGTCCATGAGAGTAGAAGAGAAATGAGTGAAAGAGAAATGAGAAAAGTAAAATTATGTTCAATTTAAAGGAAAATTCTCTCAACAACCAGGACTGTCCAACAATGGAAAATGCTCTTTCAAGGGTGGAAAATTCACTAACAAGGAAGGTCCATAAGAAGAGCTTAGATAATCATTAGATGAAATAGCATATCTTGACAAATCCTAAAATAGAAAATAAATGTTAGCCATTTTTATTTTTATGATTATTATTATGATTTAAGTATGTATAGAGAAGATTTCAGACTCAGCATGGCTGGGATAGATGTGACAGGTGATATAATGATGGAGTGCTGCATCTGGATTCAGGAAGACCTGAATTCTAATATGGTCTCAGACATTTACTAGCTATGTTACCTTTAATCTCTATATCAGTTTCCTCACATGTAAAATGGAGGTAATAATACCTATCTCCAAGAATAATTGTGAAGATCAAAAAGACATAACATTTGTAAAGTACTTTCTTTACAAACCTTGAGATGATAACCATAGAGAGCTTCTGAGGTCCTTTCTCACAGGAAGATTCCATGCTTCTTTGAAAGATAAATCAACACAAAACTTGATTCAATGGTTAACCATCTTGGTTTTCCTTTCCTTAAAAGATGACACATATTTGACTCCTTTGTTCTAGAGAGAAGAAAGATGTTTTTTATGTCTTAGTCAGTAAAAATCTGAATTGCTGAGATGACAAGACTCACTTTCTGCTGGATGCCTAACAACTTTTTGACATGTTGTCAGAATATGTCAGGTTAGGTTTCTGTGGTTCTAATTCATGGAGATATGACACATGGACCATCAAGGTCTGTTCAGTTGTTTCCTGTTGATGACTGCCACTGAGGAATGGAAATAAATCATACCCCATGCCAGATCCAGGACCACTTCTCAATAGTTACTCTCAAGTTTTACTTTTAATACCTGAGGTTTTGTGTTACTGATACTGGTTAAAAAAAATTCTTTGCAATGAATTTTAAATGAGGTAAAAGCTCTCACCAGAGATTTGTTAAAAGCAGATGAACAGCTGTTCTCTTCCCTCCCCCTTTTTAGTCAAAGGGCTTTAAATTATATATTAACCAAAAAGGTAAACAGAATAAAATGGGCAATTAAATATTAATGGAAGATGTAGTGGAATTGTCCTGTGCTGCACTTAAAACAGCCTGAATGATTGAGCTGTGAATTGCTCTCCCCGAGGTATTGAAATATTCATCAGTGCTATTTAATAAATGTTCATATTCGCAGGCACTCATGTTTACACTACAGCACTTGCAAGAGAGTGCTTACTAAAGAAAACATTTTAATGGAAGGTGAACTTTCCTGTACAGTGAGTCACCTTAAATTATACAGAGTGTGCAGCAGAGGAGACAGAAATCTCTTTGCTGACAAATGAGAAGGCTGTATAACACAGGACTGTCTTTTGTTAAGAGGGAGGCTGGGCTGATATAGCGGCTTTATGGCTCCAAGACTATTTTGAGGTTTTAAAAAATTTATCTGGTTTGCATTTTTAAAATGTTTAACCTTTTCTGCCTGCAGCAAAGTCTCCTTCCAAGACCACTTGGATTAGAGATGCTATTACTAGAAACTGCCTACCTTATGGGAAGGGATGCAAGAAAAAGCAGAACAGAACTTGCAGAGGAAATCCCTTAAACAATTTAGGTAAATGCTCTCCAGGTGACAGTGGAAGAGGATTCAAGCCTATATTCAGCATTTATGAGCACAGGCAGATCCTACTTCTTATATCTCTTCCTCTCCATGACATCCATTTAGTCATTCTTTTCCGAGTACTGCAAATACAATATTACCTCAAGTGGGAAGTTCAATGGCTCTCCATAAGTTAAACAGAATGAAGGCTGATCAATACTTGGAATGGGTAGACCTCTGGGGAAGAAGCTAGGGTTCACTATCTGGGGGGAGGGGAGGAATGGGATGGAGAGGGTGGAGGAGGGAGAGTGGCCTCTGCATATGCAGAGTGGTCCCTATTTGTGAGAAAATAATAAATATTGTCAAGTGCCTATATACCTCAGCAACAGAGTGGCTAAGGTGGGGTAACACAATCACCCCAATTTAACTTCATGAGGAATATGAATATAAGTCAATATTGAATCAGCCTTCATAGAAGACCTACAATACAACTAAATCTGTGAAAATGGAAGGAGGAAAAAAACAAAGAAATTCACATGATATTTCTTTTAAATATACTGTAAAACTATCAAGTTATACATAATAGATTTGCAATTTCACATGCAAAAATCTTTTTTATTATACTGTCATGGAAATTCCTGTTGTATTTCACTTAATCCCAGCTGCTGCAAAGATAGATAAATAGATAGATAGATACATACATACATAGATACGTGATTAAAAATAAAAATTACCAATCAAGAATACTCATGCTAATTTAGATAACTATTGTCTTTATCAATTCCACTGACTTAGTACCTTGTAAGAATCATTTGTTTCAAGTTCAGAGTTCTGGCCCATAACACTGCTCACTTCACTCAACATCAGTTCATATAAGTCTCTCCAGACTTTTCTGAAATTATCCTGATCTTTTCTTATTGAATAATAACATTTATATACCTTAACTTTTTCAGCTATTTTCCAACTGATGGGCATCAACTCACTTTCCAGTTTCTTGCCTACAAAAAGGGCTGCCATAAGCATTTTTTCACATGTGGGTCCTTTTCCCTCCTTTCAGATCTCTTTGGGAAGCAAATCCGGTAGAAATATTGCTGGATCAAAGGGTACGCACAATTTGATAGCCCTTTGAGCATAGTTCCAAATTGCTCCACCAACAATGTATTAGAATCCCAGTTTTCCCGCATCCCCTCCAACATTTGTCATTATCTTTTTCTGTCATCTTATCCCATCAGAGAGGTGTGTAGTTGTATCTCAGCATTGTCTTAATTTGCATTTCTTTGATCAATAGTGATTTAGAATACCTTTTCATGTGACAAGAAATACTTTCAAGAAATATTGTATTTTTAAGGCTTAAGTCAGCAGAGTACAAGTTTTGCCAAACTGTAAAGGGACACCTATTCAAGGACAACTCTAACAAATTATGGAGAAGCTCAACATCAGAAGGTTCACATTTCATTTATTTAGGAATTCCCAGATGAAGAAACTCCCTCTGTCAATATAGATCAGTAAATTCTCTGCAATTTAGTCTTGGAGAGTTGAGAAATTAATCAACTTATGTAGAGACACACAGACAATATGTATCATTCATGAACTCAGTTCTTCCTAGCTTAGAGGCCAACTCTCTATTGACCACACCATATGGCTCCACTTTTCGCAAGGGAATGAGGTATAGAAAAGAGAGTAGGCAGGGAAATTTATGAAATAGAAGATAACAAAAAATGGCCATTAGTCTAGCACTTTGCTTTCTTCTCCATTTGTAAAAACAGAGTTTTGGAAAGGATGTCAGAAAGTTTTGAGATTCTGAATTTTTTTATACAATCCACAAATATTAATTTCACAAAAAATTTTAATAATTAATTGATCAATACTCCCCAATGTGCTATCTTATTCAGCTACCCCAAGTTGACACACTGTTGAAAGAATCAGTTTCATGTCAATATTATTATTACAAATAAAACCAAACTCTCCTCTGCAAGAAGAATGAAAATATGGCTAGAATTTGTTTCATCTTATATCCCAAACAAGTTATATCATTTCACAGGTGGCTTTGCCATCTAGGTAGGTCATTTCCATGATTGAAATATGTGTGCATACATACATATGTGCAGATTGTAAATATAATTACAACTAATGCATCAACATCTATTGGATGGAATAACATATATTCTATTAAATCCCTGACAAAGTTATCCAAATTAAGTAAACATATACTTGAACATTTAGAAATTTCAATATGAAAAATAGGTATGGGGTGAATACTGAAAATCACACTAGAAAATGTGGTTTGAGGGGAAAAAAATCTTTTAAAACCAAAGCTTGGAGACTACATGCCTCTATGATATAAATTTTTTTAGGAAGAGTCAGAAGGTGATGGACCTTGCAAGCTCTGAACAGTATCATAAACAATAAAAATGACAGCAAATGCCTGGTTACAGACATAGCAGACATTTCAGAATCAGCTGTCTCTGTACAGTCAGATTATCAACTGGTTAGAGCAAAGGTCAAAGTAAATGCCAATTTAAAAGAAAGGATAAAGATGAAAAGGAGACACTGCATTGTGATCATAGCAGTTAAAACCTGACCTGTCTAAACAAACTGTCAATTCAAAAAAAGAAAAAAAGAAATTTATTGCAATGATCATAAATTCTTAGAAAAGTTTAGAAAGTGTAAGACATTTGCAACAATAAACTGAGAGAGGCTCAAACCTCTTTAGTTATCAAACAATGGGACAAAAGCACAGAATTTCAGAAATGGAAGGAACCATCAGCAGCCACTTAATTCAATCCATCCCTGGGGGAAAAAATACTCTTTACATCAATAGTGTCAACCTCAAACAGAAATCACTAAACCATATCTAACAATACTTAATGGGCATATGTTGACTTAAAAAACCATGTTATAATAATATCACCTATTTTTATTATATTCTAATTTATTTCTTCATTTCTTACCTGGTTGTACTACTCTGGGTCTTCTCTGATTTTCTCTACCATATTCCAGAAAACTCATTCTTGGGATAACCAATCATCCTTCAATATCTCATCATCCTTGCTACTCCACTTCATTATTACTTTTAATTTCCCTGATTAGAGGGTGAAGGGCATGAATTCCAAACCCTCTCTCTACCATGCTAGTTAAGAAAAGAGCTCAGCTCAGAAAAAGTAATTTCTTACATGTATATGTGTATATACAATTAATATAGTAAAATGATTCTACACATAATTTAATTAATCAATTTTTTCTAGATGCAGATAGTGTCTTTCTTCATATGTCTTTTATAGTTAATTTGGGTGTTTATAATAGTCAAAAACAAGCCTTCTTCCTCTCTTCCATTATTGTATCTTCTGAAAATTTAGCAAGGATGCCATCCACTTTGGGACATTTATGACTTTTCCACCTTTCTTCCAACTAAATACTTTCTGCAATCACTCCCTATATGCCTCTTTTTCAGCTTTTTTTTTTTTTTGCCTTCCTCCAATGAAATGTTAAGTTTCTTGAGATGACGGACTGTCTTTCTTTTTCTATTTATATTTCTAGTTCTCAGCACAATACTTGGCAAGTACATAATAAATGTTTACTGACTATTTTATCAAATATTTCCCAGTTACATTTTAATCTGGTTCCTGTCATACTCAGATATGTGGCAGGCTTACAATGATATCTCCTCTGCTCTATAATCAAAGAGAGCATCCAAGGCTAAAATTCAGAACTCAAAGATATATAATGAAAGGGAAACTCACTATCTCTAAAAGCAGTCTATTCCACTATACATCTTTTTAAAAATGTGTCCAAATGTGTATCTTTGGACCTTCTACTTACTTGATTAGTTTCTGGGGTGAGGCAGATCATGTCTAATCCCTCTAAACCTATAAGTACATGAAGATAGTTCTTTTATCATTATCTAAGTTTTCTCTCTTCTAGATTAACCACACTTAGTTCTTTCAGTAGATTAAGGAATGAACTAAATTTCCTTCACATATTATAGACACTCTAGTATTATCAACTTTGCTCCTAAAATAAATTTACCTGCACTGAAAACAATGACTGTTCTGACTTGGGCAGAGTACAGGGGAACTATTACCTCGTTGGTTTTGGAAATGATATATCTTTTTAAAATTCCTTTAAAATTTATTTTGTCTTTAGTTTATGAAATAAAACAAGCATTTTATAAGATTTTCTGTTAGCATAATTGAAAAGAGATAATTGCAATGAAACTGCAAATCTGTTATGCACACCTTACTATTCCTTTTTTCGTTTTCCCCCCAACTGAAAGATGGCTACCATTAGACAAAAATAAGTATGTGTGTGTATATATCACATATATATGTGTATATTTGTATGTGTAGATAGATATAAAAAGAGAAGTGTATATATTTGTGCATATATGCACATATATATGCATACACACATATATGTATATTATATATATTAGATATATATATACATACTCACACACACATCCTTTGATCCTCTTTTTTGTTATTTTTTATTCATTTGTTTACCTTTTTCTTTTCTCTTAAATTTCAATTCTGCACCCAGGGTTCTTGTCTCAGGTTTCTTCTGCCAGGGGCTGCAGGCTCTGGATATTTACCTGCTGCTGCCCTGATGTTGCCCTGAGGTCCATTGAGGACCCCTAGTATCTGATGTGTTCTGAGGGGATATGATAGAATGTGGTTGACACTGCTGGAAACCATAGAAATCTGGAAGCATACCTAGTATTCAGGCAGGATCTTAGTATTTGTCATGTGTTGAGGTTAGTAGAGTCTGCATTTTTCTGGGCACACTATATTGATAACATGGTAGTTTAGCCACTGGTAGCTGTCTATTTGTTCAGGATTATCTGGAACATGTGGAGAATTGGCTGCTGAAGGTTGACTACCTAGGAGTATGATGAAACATGTAACGGTTCTCAGATCTGGTCTATCCATTCTCTTAGTTATGTTGAAGCACATGGGAATTACTGGTGCTGGTGTTTGCCTGCTCTACTTTATTGGGGCTCAGGATTGATCATTGATCTGTTGAGATGGAGTTTACTGCTTCTTTCCTGAGTTATTTCCTGTACTTTCTGCATTCCCCTTTTATTCAAATGAGATATATTTCCTGCTTATATTCCAAGTGTCTTGCCCTCTATGCTTGTTTCATTCCATCTTTGCTGTTCTGCTTTTCTAGGCTTTGTTTTAGGAATATATTTTATGATTTTTGGAAGTGAATTTGGAAGAATTATGGCAATTTTAGTTCACTCTACCATCTTGCCTCCCAGAATTTAAATATGTCTTTAAAGCAAGAAGGATCTGAAAGAGAAAACTAATTTTGAAATGAAAAACTTCACAAGTGAGAAAATGTGGCAGAGGAAAAACAAAAGTTTCTTCTCAACATTAAAATAATATGTGAAAGCTGTACATAAATAGCCTTAAAATTATACCCAAAGAATAGGGTAAATTTTTTTTTAAAGTCTTGAATATAATATTTCAGGAAATAATAGAATAAAACTATCTAGAATTTAAAATATCCATAATAAAGTATCAAGTGATTCCAAAGAAAATTACCGAGAAAAATCTTAAATTTGAAACTCTGAGACTAGCTAAATTTCATGACTTCTATAATAATAAATCAAGTAAATCAAGTAAAAAAGTAACTGATTCAATTTAGATAATTAAGTATTGTTGCATATTCATAAGAAATCAAAGAAGAACTGAATGATCTAAAAAACAAAGGGAATTAATCTGCAATCAAAACAATACATCCTTCAAAGTTTGGTCTAATTATCAATTAAAAAGATGATTTACTAAAGAGGAAGAACTTTGGAGGTATTCTTCCTTCTAAAACTCAGTAACTTCCT
Organism: Sminthopsis crassicaudata; assembly: GCF_048593235.1. Classification (NCBI taxonomy): domain Eukaryota; kingdom Metazoa; phylum Chordata; class Mammalia; order Dasyuromorphia; family Dasyuridae; genus Sminthopsis; species Sminthopsis crassicaudata. The sequence goes on along the minus strand of NC_133617.1, from coordinate 413,550,895 downwards.
TGCAAAAAAAAAAAAAAAAAAAAAAAAAAAACTACAATGAGGTGGGTATATTAGTATACTTTTAAACACTCCAAAAAAGAGAATCAGATCTAAATTAAGTAAAATGTATTAAAGAGTAAGTAGTAAAATTGGTTCTACTTTTTCATATTTATAAGATATTGCTTTTTTAAAAGGACAAAAGAGAAATGAGATATAAGAGAAAGATCAAATAAGGGTTATAAAAGAACAAAAAAAGTGGTAAATACTTAAAGGAAATTTAGAAGATCAAGTGATGGGGAAAAAGAAAGAGCTGAGTTAATATTTTGCATGCTAAATTCTATGATAGTACCTATTAGTAAATTAACATTTCTTTTTCATTTGGTTTTATTTTTTAAGAGTATTTTATTTTTCCCCCAATTACATATCAAAAACCATGCATTTTTATAGATTTTAGATTTTAAGTTCCATTTTTTTTCTCTCTTTTCTTCCACTCTCTTCTTCTGAAGATAGGAAGGACAATTTAATATGTTTATACATATGGTAACCTATAAGACCATTTCTATATTAGTCACAATTGTGAAAGAATATCAAAAGGAAAAAGAAAACTTTGAAAAAGAATGAAATAAGGGGGAAAAATAAAGTAGTACCTTGACACTCATTGCTAATTTATTGCAGAAAGAATGATAAATGACAAAAATGATAAAAAGCAATTTTCCCATATGGAGTACATCTCCAGTCTACAGCTTAACCATCATTTCCTCCCCAATTCCCTAAAGATACAGGTGGGGCATGCATCATTGGAGAAACAAGCCAGCCCAATACTGCCTAGCCCAACCAGACTTCTCTCATCTTGACCCATCTCACTTATCCCTTTATACTCTTCCTATCTTGGGGATGAAGAGAGCCTGGATTTGGAGGAGAAAATTACCCATGATCCCAGGCTTTCTACTGGGGCTCAGGCTGCCAAGAGTCCTGGATCTTCTGCCATGGGTGCCACCTCTGCCTAATTTTCTACCACCACTACTGCTCCTATTCCCAAATGCTTCTTCTTTAGCTGAGCAAGTCAGCTGCTCCATGGCCCTTCCAGTGCTACTGATTTGGGAACAAGAACACTAGATACTTCAGGCACACGGTCCTGCCCAAATTGTCCTATGATCTACCTACTTATATGCACAACCTCAGAATTTGGGCTCCAATCTAACAGCTCTGCATCCTGTCTTCAATGAAGAACCCCTGCCCAATGTCACATCCCTACTGCTGGACCAAGACAACAATTGAAGCAAGTATCATCTTAAAACATTTTTTCTTGTAGAAATGCATCAAATATGAAATTTGACAAGTTTCAAAGGAAACAAGTGCCTAAATATCACTGTATGTTTCCATCTGCATTAAGATTCCATCAGTTCTTTATCAGGATGTGGATAACATTTTCTTCTTCAAGTCCTTTGTAATTTTCTTAGATCTTTGTGTTGTTAAGAACTGAGTCATTCATCATTGTACACAGTATAAACAACATTATGTGATGACCAATGGTTTTGCTCATTTCACTTTGTTTCACTTTTTGTACAAAGTGCTCCCAGGATTTTTTGAAATATGCCTGTTCATCATTTCTTATTACACAATAGTATTTCATTACAATTAATACACCACAACATGTTCAGTCATTCCTCAATTGATGGGCATCCATTCAATTTCTAGCATTTGCCACCACAGAAATGATTGCTATAAATATTTTTGCTAACATAGGGTTCTTTTCCTTTTTTGTGATCTTTTTGGAATATAGATATAGTAATTGTCTTGCTACAATGACATGAATAGTTTAGTTCAATAGTTCCAAATTGATCTCCAGAGTGATTAGATCAATCCACAGCATCACCAATAATGTATCATTGCCTCAATTCTCCCACATCCTCTCAATATTTATCACTTTCCTTTTTTGTCACATTGTACAATTTCATAGATATGAAGTGGTACCTAAGAATTCTTTTAATTAGCATTTCTCTTATTGAAGGTGATTTAGAGCACTTTTACATATGCCTATAGATAGCTTTGGTATGTTCATCTGAAAAGTGACTATTCATATCTTTTGATCATTTATAATCGGGGTGTGATTTGTATTCTTATGAACTTGACTCAGTTATCTATATATTTGAGAAATGGAGCCTTTATCAGAGATTCTTACTGTAAAGACTGCTTCCTGATTATTTCCTAGTTTTCTGCTTTCCTTCTGATTGCATTGGTTATGTTTGTCTAAAAGCTTTTATCTTAATTTAATATAATTAAAAATTTTACATTTTATAAGGCTTTCTTATTTCTTTTTTGGTGATGAATTTTTCCTTTCCCAGAACTCTGACATATACACACTTTTAATTTGCTTATGTTGTCACCTTTTATGTCTAAGTCACATACTCATTTTGACCTTACAGAGGTATATGATGTAAGCTGTTGGCTATTGTTCTACATTTAGTTTATGCCCTATTATTTTCTACTTTCCCCATCAGTTTTTGTCAAATGGTGAGATAATAACCCACAGGATGGGGGTCTATGGATTTATCAGACACTAAATTACCATGGTCACTGACTATTGTGTGTTGTGTACCAAGTCTATTCTACTGATATATCACTATTTCTTAGTACCAAAAAGTTTTGATGAATACGGACTGATTCTTTGAGATCTAGTATTGCTAGTCTACCTTCATTTGTTTGTTTATTAATTCCCTTGATATTTTTTATCCTTTGTTCTTCTACATAGATTTTTTCTACCTCTATCAATTAATTTATTTGTAGTTTGATTCATATGGCACTAAATAATTAGTTAAGGCAGAATTGTGATTTTTTATTATATTGACTCAACCTACACATGAGCAATCAATATTTTTCCAATTGTTTAGATCTAGTTTTATTTGTGCAAAAAGTGTTTTGTAATTGTGTTCCAAGATTTGTCTTGGCAGGTAGACTCCTATGTATTTTATACTGCTTACAATTATTTAAAATGGAATTTCACTTTCTATCTTTGCTGCTGGGCTTTGTAGCTCATATAAAAATGCTGGGATTTCTGTGGATATATCATTTATCCTGCAACTTTACTAAAATTGTTAATTACTTCAGATAGTTTTTTAAACTGTTTCTATAAGCTATAGCTATATTGAATAATTGTAGTGATAATGGGCATCCTTGCTTTACGCTTGATCTCACTGGGAAGGCTCTTAGCTCATTCCCAGTAGAAGTAATTCTTGCTGATGATTTTTTTTAAATTTTATTTATAATTTTTTGACATTATATATGCATGAGTAATTTTTATAACATTATCCCTTGTATTCATTTTTCCAAATTATCCCCTCTCCCTCCACTCCCTCCCCCTGATGACAATCCCATATATTTTACATGTGTGACAATATAACCTAGATACAATATATGTGTGTAAATACCATTTTCTTGTTGCACATTAAGTATTAGATTCTGAAGGTATAAGAAACCTGGGTAAATAGACAGTAGTGCTAACAATTTACATTCACCTCCCAGTGTTCCTTCTCTAGGTGTAATCATTTCTGTCCATTCATTTCTGTCCATCATTGATCAACTGGAAGTGAGTTGGATCTTCTTTATGTTGAAGATATCCACTTCCATCAGAATACATCCTCATACAACATTAAAGTGTACAGCGATCTTCTGGTTCTATTCATTTCACTCAGCATCAGTTGTTGTCTCTCCAAGCCTCTCTGTATTCCTCCTGCTGGTCATTTCTTACAGAGCAATAATATTCCATAACATTCATATACCATAATTTACCCAACCATTCTCCAACTGATGGACATCCATTCATCTTCCAGTTTCTAGCCACTACGAAAAGAGCTGCCACAAACATTTTGGCACATACAGGTCCCTTTCCCCTCCTCAGTATTTCTTTGGGATATAAGCCCAGTAGTAGCACTGCTGGATCAAAGGGTATGCACAGTTTGATAACTTTTTGGGCATAGTTCCAAATTGCTCTCCAGAATGGTTGGATTCTTTCACAACTCCACCAACAATGTATTAGTGTCCCAGTTTTCCCACATCCCCTCCAACATTCATCATTATTTGTTCCTGTCATCTTAGCCAATCTGACAAGTGTGTAGTGGTATCTCAGAGTTGTCTTAATTTGTATTTCTCTGATAAGTAGTGATTTGGAACACTTTTATATGAGTGGATATAATTTCAATATCATCATCTGGGAATTGTCTGTTCATATCCTTTGACCATTTATCAATTGGAGAATGGTTTGATTTCTTATAAATTAGGGTCAGTTCTCTATATATTTTGGAAATGAGATCTTTATCAGAACCTTTAACTATAAAAATATTTCCCAATTTGTTACTTCCCTTCTAATCTTGTTTGCATTAATATTGTTTGTACAGAAACTTTTTAGTTTGATGTAATCAAAATCTTCTATTTTGTGATCAATAATGATCTCTAGTTCTCCTCTGGTCATAAATTCCTTCCTCCTCCACAGGTCTGAGAGGTAGACTATCCTCTGTTCCTCTAATCTATTTATGATCTCATTCTTTATGCCTAAATCATGGACGCATTTTGATCTTATCTTGGTATATGGTGTTAAGTGTGGATCCATATCTAATTTCTGCCATACTAATTTTCAGTTTTCCCAACAGTTTTTTTTCCAAATAATGAATTTTTATCCCTAATGTTGGTATCTTTGGGTTTGTCAAAGACTAGATTGCTATAGATGTACCCTTTTTTGTCCTTTGTATCTAATCTGTTCCACTGATCAACTGGTCTATTTCTTAGCCAATACCAAATAGTTTTGGTGACTGCTGCTATATAATATAGCTTTAGATCAGGTACACCTAGACCACCTTCATCTGACTTTTTTTTCATTAGTTCCCTTGCAATTCTCGACCTTTTATTCTTCCATATGAATTTTGTTGTTATTTTTTCTAGGTCATTAAAATAGTTTCTTGGGAGTCTGATTGGTATAGCACTAAATAAATAGATTAGTTTGTGGAGTATTGTCATCTTTATTATGTTCGCTCGGCCTATCCAAGTTGCTGGTGATTTTTAGATAGATACTCTTCATCATGATAAAGAACACTATTTTATGCTTTCTAGTTTTTAATTGATGTGGGCACTTTATTTTGTCAAAAAAAAAATTCTAGAATCTATTGAGATGATATTTCTTTTGTTTTACATTGATATGGTCAATTATCATGATGGTTTTCCTAATATTGGGACAATTCTGCATTCCTGGTCTAAATTCCACTTGGTTTTAGAGTATAATCCTTGTGATATATTGCTATAATCATCTTGTTAACATTTTGTTCAAAATTTTTGCATCAATATTCATTAGGAAAATTAGTGTATAATTCTCTTTCTCTGTTTTAGTTCTTCCTGGTTTAGATAGTAATGCCATATTTTTGTCACACAACAGTTTGGTAAGATCCCCTCTTTTCAAATTTTTCCTAAAAATTTTAGATAGTAATGGAATCAATTGTTCTTAAAAATATTCATTAGAATTTGCTCATGAACCCATCTGGATCTCAGGATTTTTTCCTAGAGAATTTATTAATGACTTGTTCAATTTCTTTCTTCTAAAAAGATAATTATTTGGGCTATTTCCAAATCTGTTAATCTAAATGATTTATATTTTTGTTAATATTCATCAATTTCATTCTGTCTGATTTATTAGCATATATAATTGGGCAAAATATTTCTTAATGATAGCTTTAGTTTCTTCTTCTTTGGTGGTAATATCACCCTTTTCATTTTTCATAATAGATATTTGATTTTCTTCTGTTTTTTAATTAAATTAACCAATGGCTTATCTATCTTATTAGTTTAGAGGTTTTTTTTGTTATATAAAACCTATTTAAGATAAACTATTTCAATAAAGAGTGTTTTTAGTAATTTTTTTTTTTACTTTTAATCTTGTTAATCTTACCTTTGATTTTCAGAATTTCCAATTTAATGCTCAATTAGGAATATTTGATTCATCTTTTTCAAAGTTTGGGGGAGGTTGTTTGTTCTTGTTTTGTTTTATTTTTTTTTTAAATTGCATGCCCAATTCATTCATCTGTTCTTTTTGCATTTTGTTGATATAAGAATTTAGGAAAATAAATTTTCTCTTAAGTACTGCTTTGGTACAGCTCACAAATTTTAGTAGTTTGTCTCATTTTTATCATTATCTTTAATGAAATAAATTGGTTTCTATGATTTTTTTCTTAGACCTACTATTTCTTAGGATTAGATTATTTGTTTCCAATTAATTTTTAGTCTATCTTTTCATTGCCTTCTGTTGAATGTAATTTTATTGCATTATTATTCAAAAAGAATAAATTTAATATTTCTGCCTTTTTTACATCTGGTTTTAAGGTTTTTATGCCCTTTTACATGGTCTGTTTTTGTGTAGGTGCTGCAGGCTACTGAGAAAAATATTCTGTTCATATTTAGTTTTCTCTAAAGGTCTGTTATATCTATTTTTTTTATTTACCTCCTTATTTCCTTTCATGGTTTTTTTGGTTAGATGTATCAAATTCTGACAGGGGACAGTTAAGGTATTCTCACTAGTGTAATTTTGCTCTCTAGTTCTTCCTGCCACCCATTTAACTTTTTTTTTTTTAAGAATTTGGATATTATACCACTTGGTACATATATACTTAGTAAGTGTATGGCTATATTGTCCATGTTAAAAAAAAGAGTTTTTTGGGTTTTTGTTTGTTTGTTTGTTTGTTTTTTTAACAAGATGTAATTTCTTTCATTATCTCATTTTTTTTTTTGCTTTTCTTTTTGTCTGAAATTAGGAATGTTACCCCTTTTATTTTTTTTAACTTCTGCTGAAACATGATAGATCTGCTCCAGGCCCTTAATTTTACTCTGTGTGTGTCTTTTACTTCAAGTATGTTTTTGTAAGATTCCACTTTATCTGCTTCCATTTTGTGGGAGAGTTCATACTATTTACAATAAGTTATATATCTATAAGATATAGATCTGTATTAAGAGATAGTTTTGTTTGAGGGAATTTTGTTTATCAGACAACTCCTTTGCTGTGAATGAATTGGACTGAGATTGCCGTTGGATTTAGCAACTAAGTGATTATTAACTTTTGGGAAAGCCATTTCAGTGGAATGATAAGGTCAGAAGCCAGATTATAAAAAGTTAAGAAGAAAATGAAAGAAAAGAAAGTGAAGATACATATAACAGACTACCTTTTGAGTCTACCTACAAAGGGCAAAAAAGAAATAGGACAATAGTTAGCAGGGATGGAAGGATCAATTGAGGGTTTTTCTAGGACTGAAAAGAAATGGGCATATCTTTAGGCAGTAAGAAATGAACCAGGAAGGAGCTAGAGATTGAAAATAAATGAAAGCGTGAGAATGGCAGAGGGGACAATCCTTTGAAGGAAATGGAATGCTCCTTTTATAACTTATTATAGATCTAGAAATACTAGTGAAAGCAGTAAAATAAGAATAATTAAAGGTATAAACAGTGACAAAGAAGAATTAAAGTTATTCCTCTTTGCAAATAAAATGATAATTATTTCTAATGCCCAAACAAAACATAAAATAATCCATTAGGAACAATAACTCTGTAGAGTAACAAATGCAAATGAAATCCTCAAAAATAGTATTTCTATTCTATAATTCTATAATAAAATAAATTTGGAAATAATAAAAAGCTTCTTTCAAAATAACTGTAAGATGCACAAATATATGAAAGGCAATCTATCAAGATAAACTCAAGACATATAAGTACAAATAAAAAGTAATAATAAAAAAACTCTTAAAATACCAATAAATAATCGAAAAGATTTCTTACTGATAACACATTTTGTGATCACAAAGAAAGAAAGTGCCTATCAATTAAGAAATCACTAAATATATTGTGATATAAAAATAGATGGACAATTGCTATGTGAAAGAGATAATAATAATTTATATAAGTTATTACATGTCAGGTACTATGCTAAGTATTTCATAATTATTAACTCATTTGACTTTCACAATAACTCTGGAAGGTAGATACTTAATATTATCCCCATTTTACCTTTGGGTAAACTGAGACAAATAGAGGTTAGATGACTTTGTCCTAAGTCACATAGCTGGTAAAAGTTTGATATCAAATTTGAGCACAGTTTCTCCTGACTCTAGACCCAGCTCTTTACTCACTATGCCATGTAGTGATGACAAATACAAAGGAATGACTGTTGTATTAAAAGACATGTTCACTTTAGTGAAATGTTCCAGGGATTCTGTACAAATGCAGGCTTTATCATTATGGAATCATCTTAAATAAACAGGTGACTAACTCTGCCCCATACATGGTGGAGGGGGGTGGGTGGGAAATAACTCTCAAATAACTAGAAATATATTTAGTATATAATGTATAAGAGGAAGAATGGCAAAATCATTGATAGAAGAAAACTTAAAGGCCATCTAGTTCAAGTGCCTCATTTTTAAAAATGTGGAGATGAGGTTTACAGAAGTCATGTACCTTGCTTGAAATCACAAAGGTGATAAGAAATAACCAATATAAAGGAATTAGACAAGCAAGAAAAAACAAAAGAATTAATGCAGAATAAAGTAAAATCTGGAAGATCATGTATATGACTAATATCCTATATAGTTATAATCACCAAAAAGTTTGGCCTTTTAGAAGAGTTGAGAAAATATATCTTCTATCTCTATAATGCTGCATATGCTTAACATAGAGTTTTTATTTTGATTGGATTAGCTGAAATGTTAATTTTTTTTCTTCTTTTTAAAATTTATTTCAAATGAAGGCTCACTAGATTAAGGAGGAACAATATTTTAGGAATGAATGTGATATAAAAATAAAAAGTATCAATATAAACATCAAAGAAAAAACAAAGCAAATATCTGATGAAAAAGATGGTTTATTCTTATAGAAGAGAAAATTATTATTTCTGATTTGAAAAAAGAAGATAATTACAGTATCATTTAGATCAATAGCACTAAATGCTTTACAATTTTGATTCTGTCTTCTGATTCCAGAAAAGCTTAAAAGGTAATTCTTGTTACGTGTTTTCAGAAAAGAAGTAGCAAGTATCAATACTCCAAATAGATAAGAGTGTGAAGCCAACCATCATTTGACTGTTTTCCACTGCCAAGAGATAATAATAATAGTAAAACTAGTAATAGTAATAATTGTTTGTATTTCTGGCCCAGGAAACCCCTTCCCACAAAGGTCCCAATTTGAAATACCCATAAACTAGGTTCAATTCTGGAGGAAGCTAACCTCAGCGTAAGGGGATCATTTTTTAAAATCAGTCTGTTGGTCATTGTCTATCTAAATCTGAAATTCAGGTGAAAAACATGTTTTAAAAGTACCCAAAGAATTTAGCTGGGCACTTTCTAGAAAAGATTGTTCATCCTTCATTTTAGAAAAGGATTGACAACATCACAATGTTAAGGGCAGGGTACAGTGTGTTCAATTGTGGCTGATTAGTCTAATAAAAGCTTAATAGGCTCTACCATAGTTAGGTACAGGTTGTTCACTGGAACGCTTGGGATGGAAATAGTTCTGAATTTTGTAGCTCATGTTTCCTTTTCTCTACTACAATTCTGTTTTGTTCATGGAGTACAATGCCTTCTTTGGTTCAAACACACCATGCTATGAGTCTGGTCCCATCATCTCCCATTTAATCCCAAAGTTCTTCATAGAGATCTCAAGAATGTCTTTATATTTTTTTCTCCTGATCATCATATGAGCATTTGCCTTATGTAAGCAAGTTCTCTGTAAAAAAAAAATAGCCTTTCAGGTAAGTGTGTGTGTATGTGTTTATCCTTTAAACTACATTATACTTTCTGCTATAGAATTTGAATGCCTGACAGTTCAGCTTGAGAGAGATCCTCAGTGCCTCATACCTCATCTTGCCAGATAATCTTCAGAATCTTCTTAAGAAAATAAGTGAAAATGAAGCAGATTTTTGGCATGGTACTGATAGACTGTCCAGGTTTTACAGATTTAAAACAGTCAGTACAATAGCTCAGTAGATCTTCAGTTTGCTATGCAGTATAATATCTCTCCTTTACCATTCTTTCTTTAAAAGCCTCCACTGAGCTAGCTCTGACAATGTGTATATCAACCTCATCATATATGTGCTTAGCCTCAGAAAGTATAATGTCAAAGTAAGTGAACTTATCTGTAGCATTCAAAATTTCTCTGTTTATTGTAAGCAATGGCTCCATATATGAATGGTGTGGTGCTAGCTAGTGAACCTTATTTTCTTGATGTCAATTATTAGAACAAAATTAGCACAAGCAGCAGAGGATGATCCATATTTTGTTGCATTTCAGTCTCAGATATTTCATCAAGTATATAATCATCTGCAAACAAAAAGTTATGCAATAACTCTCCTAGCACTTTGATCTTGACTTACAGCCTTTTCAAGTTAAATAGTTTTACCACCAGTGTAGGAGCTTACTTTGATGCTGTTTTCTTCCTTTTTGAAGGTGTCTGACAACTTTGCAGAAAACAGCATACCAAAAAGGCATGAGATTAAGCACATAGCCTTTCTTCACTTTACTGGGGACCTGAAAAGCATTAGAGCATTGTCCTTCTTCTGGAACCAATGTGATCATGCTATCATGAAAATGATGCACAATACTCCTGCCAAATCCTATTGTTGCTTCAGGTCGGTAAGAAAATGACCCAATGCCCTGGGCTGTTTGTGTGCATGTATCTATACTTGTTGCTTCATTGCCATAGGACTTAACAGTAGGTAAAATAATAAAATAGTTTGATCATAAAATAGTGGATGAATTGACTATGAATTGAATGAGGCAGAGTTGTGCAAAATTAGCTTTACTCTCTTTCCCAGAGTCATCAAAGTCCAGTGGCAAGACAAAAAAGTCAAGATGATTGGAGATGGCCCAGGATCCACTGGACAATCTTGGGACCTACAAATGTCTGATCAAGCTCTAAGAGCTTTATAGCACCTGTTTCAGTCACCTTCATGGGCCTTGGAATGAATTGTTCTCATCTTCCCAGTTCACTGAGGGAAATTTTCATTTGCTTGGGATAGATATTCCCTAATTCACCAATGGTTTTGATGCCTGCTGGTTAATCTGGTTTAGCCAATCTGCCAAGATGGTTTTACAAGGATGTGGCCACTGCACATGCTACAGTTTCTTGGAGTCACAGGTGAGAATCAGTGAAAGGTAAACCCCAAAGTTGGATGGGCAACTCTAAAAAGGGATAACAAGCATTCACAAGAGATACTAGTGCTCCCTGAATACCCCATAATATACAAATTAGATATCAAGAGTAAGATAGCTATTTATTTCTTCTACTACCAAAAAATTGTTTTAAACATAAAAGATTCATAAGCATGCATTAATGTACTCATGTTTTGGGGGAGGAGCTATTGTTTTTGGAGCACCTTATAATTTTCCTATAGGATATGTGGAAATGTACTTCCTCTCTAAGTTGCCTCACTTATTGCAACCTTATTTTACTGGTAGGTCTAGGTTCTCACAAAAGAACCATCAATACAAGATTGTACTCAAATTATCTCAGGCTCCTAAGGACAGCATTGTTATATAAAAAGAAGATGCTTCTTTAGTTACCATTTTAGCTCTTGAACTACCACTAATGCATTTCTATTTATACAAAAAGCCACTTAGAATGAATATACTTTTAGATCTATAACACAACCATTAATTTAATGATAGGAAAAATAATAATAAAAGCAAGGTACTCAAACAGTAAAGAATATGCAGTAATATTGCAATTCATTACAATCTGCACCTAAACCTTGGTCACACTCTCCCATAGATACAATCAGCATTTGTGAGGGATAATGGGAATAAAACTAAAAGAAAACTGATAGGGAAGCACAAGAGGGAGAAAAATAATCATGTTCTTGAAGATGTCTCTTAACTCTGGACTGCAGGTCTGGATGGTAATGATCTATTCAGGAACATATGCGCAAATGAAGCCACATCTATGCTTAACTACTCCTTTGCCAATCCAACTGAGCAAATTTGCTGTGTCTTTGAAATTATATTGCTTATTACTCACATATTTCTAGTTTTTACATAAATAAATGTTCTGCTCTGCCGTTTTAAACCACGAATCTGTCTACAAATAAAACATCATCCTACATCTTTCACAAGGTGATTTGTCCAAATATTTATGCAAAAGTTCATTTTTTCTTTAAACTATTCAAGTCTCCTCTAAAAACTATAATTCTTAACACACATCTTAAAGATTTTTATTAAACCAAAGCTTGTTTTCTATTTTCTATGAAAATATTCATCTATGAAAGAGACAATATCTTACATCCTCTACTTGTTTAGTCTTTTTATACACTAAACTGGTCCACATACAAAGTATATTTCCTTAAAGAAACAATACCTCATACTTAAAAAAATAATAATAATTTATAACTTTATCACACAGTTCTACCACATAAACACAGTAGTTATAGGATTGTTAAACATATATTTTATATTTATCCCAGATCTTTCTTGTTTGAGCAATCCCCAAATTCCAAGTCAAAATTGATTATCTTCTCTGGCTAGCTATTTTCACCAGGCACTTGGCATCAATTCAGTAACTCCCAAACTCTCAAATTCATGATGATACTACTAGAAATATCTTTTTCTCAGAATCTCCTTCTAGTGACCTGTGGTCAGGAAAAATAATGCATACATAAAATAAATGAAAAAGACAGAAATTTATTATCCAGTCTCAAATTCAATAGGCAATCACATGTTCTTGCTACCATATTCTTATAAATACCATGGCTAGTAGAGATAGAAGGGAGATACATCTCATCTCCTTCCCTCTTTACAGGAAGTTCAAAACTAAATTGGCAGAGTTCCAAGTTGTAATGTTCTGGCTACCTTTCTGGAGGTCCTCCTAATGGGCTTTGGTTTCAGCAGAATAATCACCACAAGAATAGTCAGGAATAAAGTCCAAAGTCTTTATTATCTCCTTCATAGTTTGTCTCCTTTTCTTGAGGCCAGGTTAGCTTTCTGGAGGCCCTCCAGAATGGGTCTTGGTTTCAGTGAAAGAATTCAGGAGGCAGGAGAACCACGAGAGGCTGGTCAAGTCTTCTCTCTCTCTGGTTGAGTTTGTCCCCAATTTATATACTCTATTACAATTTTATCATTATAGTATACTAAGTATAAACTAATCATTATATCATTAGGGAACCATTATTTGTTCAATCATATTGAACTAGACAACTATTAATCATCATGCTAAACTAGATAACCATTGTCTTATCAATTCCACTGAATTAACACTTTTCTCCAGAGTTCTGGCCCATTATACCAAGTGATAGATAAAAAGAGAGAAGTAGAACTTTTGTATCACTCTTATATTCTACTCTATAGGACATATCCTCTATAAGACTCTGTACCTCATGATAACCTATGGTTTTAGAGTCAATCCTTTATGAAACAAGCTTGCATCAATAAAAAAAAAAAGCCCTAGGAGCCAATAGGGAGTCATTGTGTCATACATTTCCTTTAAGAAAGGGGAAAAAAACTACTCCCCACTGGGGGAAAAAACTGCAACACTGAAAGTAACTGTCATAGTATTTACATAGTTCAGATTTTTATCACTCTTTGATATTGTATTTTTAGTTTTTTTCCTTGTAAAGTAGCTTATAAATAACATTTGATCCTTACAACAACCCCATGCAGTAGTACAAGTAGTATAATTAATTAACCAAGGCTTGGAGAAATCATGTGATTATTCTCTTCCCTCCTCACCAGTATCACATAGCTTATGTCAAGGGTAGAATTCAAAGTTTTCCTAACTCAAAGTCTAGGCTTGGCTGCTTCTCAAATAGAGGAAACCTGTAGAATAAAGGTAATGAATCTTGATACTGTTGGGGCTACATAAATTCTTAAAGTGTATATACATTTACAGAGAATTTGATTCTATTTTGAGATACAGGAAAAATTAGAGGAAGCTACTCAAGAATGAGAAGAGAATATTAATAGCTAAATAGAATAAAGTGGTATATTATAGCTAAATGTTTGTTTATTTTTATTATTTTTCCAATTATAAATAAAGATGGTTTTCAACAGTCATTTTTATAAGATTTTGAGTTCTAATTTTTTTTCTTCCTCCTTCCTCAAGACAGCAAACTGAGATAGGTTATACATATATAATCAATATTTAACACATTTCTAAATGAGTCATGTTGGGAAAGAAAAATCAGACCAGAAGGGAAAAATCACAGGAAAACCAAAAATCCCAGCAACCACAAAAGATAACAACAATATGGTTTGATCCATATTCAGTCTCCACAGTTCTTTCTCTGGATGCATACAGCATTTTCCATCCAAATTTTATCTAGGTTTATTTTTTAAATATATTGTTCTATGTTGTTTGTTAAAATATGTTTAAGACTCATTTAGTTTTTTTCAATAAAAAAATCATTTTTATATAAAGGATACTTGAGCAAAAGGACCTGCTATTAACTATACCTAAGGGTATAAGAGTTTGATAATTCTGGTGAAAGGTAAACAGCTATGCCTGGAAGATGGCAAGCATACAGAGTTGCTCACATTTCCTAATTTTACCTCCAGCCACTTGGAAAGCAGCAGGATAAAGCTGAATCTGGTGTTAAAGAGAGAAGGTGCAGCAATAGATAGAAGCCCTTTGGCAAATGAATAATAAGCATGTTCATGAAAGGAAAAAGTGAGTCAGAAAGATTTGAGTTGGTCCAGAGAACAGAAGAATGAATGTCAAGAAGAGAAAGAGATAAAAAGCAGCATATGTGGGCGTATATTTAGAAGCTTAGGGAACCAGGTAATAATTCTTTTTGTAAGACTAAGTGAATGCTGAGCCAAGGCTGGAAGCTGAGGTGCCCTTGTTCACAACAAGAATGCTTATATGTGAATAAATGTCTACAATTTAGAGCCTTCCCCAAAAGTCATGACTTTTGGAGAGTGATGATGAAACTGCCCCAATTTCGTGTGTGTGTATGCATTTTATACGTATCTATATATGTGTGTTATATATAAATATATATAAATTTTAAAAGTTTACTCAGCTCCTATATTCTTTGAATGGAAAAAGATAAATTCAGGGATATAATCAATCCCAGAAGTGGTTGTTGAGAAGGCAAAGAGAAAAGTGACAATATGTCTTCCAGTAATGTATATAACTGGCTCTGTAACACTGAAGAGACTTTCTATTAAGACAGACATGAGGTCACAACTAAAGTGGTTTGTAGCAGACAAAGTTTCTAGGAAAAAACAATTTCCTGAGTGAAAGCTTTACAAATTCAAATGCATAAAGTGGCTGCAAATATTACAGACATGAATGGAGATTACAGAATCTCAGAGTTCAATAGGATTTTTGTTGTACATTTTATACTCAAAGCTTCCCCCTATAAAATGTTTGATCACTCTCCACTTTCTGCTTGACAACTTCTCAGGTTTGGAACCCATTACCTCTTAAGGCAGCCTAATCAACTCCAATAATTTTTCCTCATGTTGAACAAAAATCTGCCTTTGATAATGGAAATTCCTCCTCACCCTTCAACCCCAAATACAAACACTTAAGAACTGTCTTATTTCCAAATCTTGAATCTATTGTCCTTCTTTTTTCCCTTTGTCGTACCTCTTGGTGAGCTAGAACCAAATCAGCTCATGTAGCAGAGTTTTCCAGAACTAATAGCCATCCTAGTCTGAAATACATTCATCTTAGAGACCAATTTCAGAGTCAGTATTAATTATCAAGTATTCTTAGAACTACACCATCAGGAATTCTGCCTCAGTCCCTTCTTTATCCACACTCCCTCGAAGCTCTCTTGCTCAAACTCAATCCATGGCTAAACACTTTACACAGTGCCAGGGTCCACAACAATTATCAGCTTATGGTGTCTTTTCTGGAACCTACTCCCTCATGTAAAACCCAGTGGACAAATACTAACTGAGCTAATGCACACAAAGATATGTTATGGTTTAATGAGTCTTAACTTTTCTTGTGTGTGTGTGTGTGTGTGTGTGTGTGTGTGTGTGTGTGTGTGTGTAAATTTTTGCTCATCTCTAGATCTGTGGCAAATGTTTGTAATTCTGTAGCAACTCTTTTATTCTTTCAAGTTGTTTTTTTATTATATTAAGTTTCTGAATAATCAATCAATTAACATTAAATTCTTGCTATATGCCAGGTACCATGTTAAGTACAAATATGTACAATCATTTGAATCGACCTAAGGTAATGAAGAGGCATGTAAGTCAGAGCAAAATATCATAAAGTATGCTTTATTTTGTATTTAAAGTTTATCAGTTCTCTCTCTCTCTAGAAACAAATAGTATTTTTCATTATGAGTCTTTTGGAATTTCTTTTGGTTAATTGTCTTGATCAAATTAGCTAAGTCTTTCCCAAATGAGCATACTTACAAAATTGCTGTCACTGTTTGCAAAGTTCTCATGGTTCTGTTGACTTCACTTTTCATGAGTTCATATAAGTCCCATTTTTTTCCAGGAACAATCTTGTTCACCATTTTTTATAGCACAATAGCATTTTATCACAATAGTATATCACAATTTGCAATCGATGGGCATGTCCTCAATATTTCTTTGCAACCACAAAAAATGGTTGCTATAAAAATTTTTGTTAAATATAGATTTTTTCCCTTTGATCTCTTTGGGATATACACCTAGTAGTGATATTGCTGGATCAAAAAGTTTACACAGATTTATAGCTCTTGGCATACTTAGTTCCAAATTGTTCTAAAGAATAGTTGGTCTAACTCCACTAATAGCACATTAATGTTCCAACCTTTCCACATAACCTCCAGCATTTCTAATATTCCTTTTTTGTCATTTTAGCTACTCTGGTAGGTGTGATAGATGTGAAATGGTAGCTCAGAGTTGTTTAAATTTGAGTCTTTCTAATCAGTAATGATTTGGAATTTTTTTTCAGGTGACTACAGAAAATTTTGATTTCTTCTGAAAACCTTTGACCATTAATCAACTGCAGAATCACTTTATAAGAGAAATAAGTCCTTTATAGGAGAAATTTGTTGTAAATTCCCCCACCCCTATTTTCCCACTCTCCATCTAATCATGGCTGAATTGGTTTTGTTTCTACAAAAAAATTCTTAGTTTTGTCCTAGGCAGATAGACTCCCCAGTATTGTATAATGTCTGAAATTATTTTAAATAGTATTTCTACTTCTATCTCTTTGCTGTTGCATTTAGTCAGTAATTATAGAAATGCTGATTGATTTATGTGGATTTTGCATACCACTTTGCTGAAATTGTTTTTCCCCCCAGTAGGATCTCCAGTATTGAATGATAGAATGGGCATTTTTTATTTCATTCTTCATTTTATTAGGAAGACTTCAAGTTTATGTCCATCACAAATAATTCTTGCTCTTAGTTTTAGATAGATTCAACTTGTTTTAAGAAAGGTTTCATTTAATCCTTATGCTTTCTATGTTTTTAATGGGAATAGGTGTGGCGGTTTGCCAAATGATTCTTCAGTACATATTGATATGTTGAATTATACTAATAAGTTTCCTAATATTAAACCCATGGTATATGATCTTTGTGATATATTGTTGCTCTCTCTTTGCTAGAATTTTAATTTTTTTGTATCAACATTCATTATGGAAATCGTTTTGGAGTCTCCCTTTCCTCGATTTGTGATCTCTCTGATTTAGGGATTAAAACTGAGTGTGTGTGTGTGTGTGTGTGTGTGTGTGTGTGTGTGTGTGTATGTATAAAGGAATTCAATAGAATTCCATCTTTATTTTTTCAAATTGGGATCAATTATTTATTAAATGTTTGGTAGAATTTTACTTGAAAATCCATCTGATGTTAGGGACATTTTTAGGGAGTTCATTGATAGCTTCTTTGAGTTCTTTTCTATTTATTTTAAACTTAAATACAAAATAGAAAAGTAGGGGAGGGAATTACTATGTGCATAACACAATATGAGAGGATTCAAAATATAAATCAATAAATTTCCATTTCAAGAAAGCCTATATAATAAATATTACACATTGTGTTCAAAGCTATTCATCTTTTCTTTGCTTCCTTGTAGGTTTTCTTTTCTTCTCTGCTGTGCACTTTTTAGTTAATTCTATTTCCCCCTCACCTGAGAGCCTACAATCATATATATTCACATATGTATGTGTATATACATATACACATACATATGTATGTATATGTATATATATATATATATGTGTGTGTATATATATATGTGTGTGTGTGCATGTGTATGGATGTATATTTGAACATATTTGTCTGTGCATATATTTTATATGTATGTGTGGCAAATATATGTAAGTATATATCATATTTTTGATCATTTATCAATTGGAACATGGCTTTTATTTTTTTTATAAATTTGATTCAGTTCCTTCTATGTTTGAGAAATTAGGCCTTAGAGAAACCTGCTTTGAAATTTGTTAAAAATTACTATTGCTAACTATATATTCCCCCATTTATTCTTGCGCTCCTTTCACCCTGTCTCCCCTCAAAAATGTTTTGGTATTGACCATTCCCTCTCCCAATATACCCTCTCTTTAATCATCTTCCCCCCTTCCCATATCTCATTCTCTTCCTTATTTTCCTAAAGGGTAAGATAGATTTCTATACTCCTATTGTGTTTATATGTTATTTAGTCCTTGAGCCAATTCTGAGAGTAAGGTTTACTCACTCCTCCTCCACTGTAAAAGCTATTTCTTGCCTCTTTTTATGGCAGATAATTTACACCATTCTACTTCTCCCTTTCCTTTTCTCCCAATTCATTCCTCTCTCACCCCTTAATTTCATCATTTTAAAAACAAGATATTATCTTTTTCATATTCAATTCACATCTGTGTCTTCTATCTATATATACTTCTTCTAATTGCTATAATAAGAATGTTCTAATGAGATCCTCCCATATAAACAGATAAACATTAATTCCTTTATGATATTGCTTTCCTGATTTCCTCCTTATGCTTCTCCAGAGTCCTATATTTGAAAATCAAATTTTCCATTCAGTTTTGGTCTTTTCAGAAAAAAATGCTTAAATTTCCTCTATTTCACTAAATAACCATCTTTTCCTCTCAAGGAAAAGTTTTGATGGGTAGGTGATTCTTGATTGCTATCCTAGCTTTATTGCTCTACAGATATTTCAAACTCTCTGGTCGGTCCTTTAATATAGAAGTTGTTAGATCTTATGTTATACTGACTGTGATTCCACTGTACTTGAATTGTTTTTTCTGTAATATTTTCTCCTTGACTTGGGAGTTCCAGAATTTGATTCCTATATTTCTGGGAGTTTTCATTTTGGGATCTCTTTTAGGAAGTGATTGGTGGATTCTTTCAATTTCTATTTTTCCCTCAGGTTCCAGAATATTAGGATAGTTTTCCTTGATAATTTCTTGAAAGATTATGTCCAACTTCTTTTCTGGATCATCGCTTTCAGGTTTACCAATAATTTTCAAATTATCTTCCCTGGATCTATTTTCCAGGTCAGTTGTTTTTCCAATCAGATATTTCACATTTTTTTTTGTTTTCCTTTATTGTAACCTGATTTCTTATAAAGTTATTAGCTTCCATTTGCTCACTTCTAATTTTTAAGGAATTATCTTTTTAGTGAACTTTTATACCTCCTTTCCCAATTGGTCAATTTTGCTTTTTAAGGCATTTTTCTTCTCATTTGCTTTTTTATTTCTTTTTGTACCTCTATAAATTATTTTCCTGATTTTCTATTTATCTTACTTGATTTTCAAAATCTCTTTTGCGCTCTTCCATGCCCTGAGCTTAATTCTTATTTTTTCTTAGAGCTTTGGACATAGGAATTCTTTCTCGTCATCAAACAAACAGAAACTTTTTTTTTTTTTGTTTTCTGCCCATTTTTTAGTCTAATACTCTGCTTTTACCTCTTTATTAAAATAGGATTCTGGGTGGAGGGTGCATTGTCGCAAGCTTCAGGGGTTTTGTGCTGCTGTTTTCAGAGATCCTTCTACACATCTGACTACAAGCTCTCTTTTCTGCTCTGGAGCTGTTATGATTGCCCCCATCTCACTGTAGCTGTAAGATATAGTCTGTTAAAACCCAGCTGGAGCTGTGCTTGTACAGTCTGTGCTAGAATTGCACACTGTACTTCTACCCCATTTTTACAAACCCTCCCTGCTGAGCTGAGTTTTCTCTACTGTCCCTAGACTGAGAGGTGCAAAAGCCTCCAGCACTGCTGATGATTCAACCTAGCTGATAGGAAAGTGCCCATGGCCTAACCAGGGCAGGGGCTGGTTCTCAGGCCAAGCTTGATGTCTCTGGGCTGAGAGATCTGGAAGCCACCAGTACTGTCACTGATTCAGAGGTTAGGCCTGGACCAGAACTGTCTTGGCCCAGCCTGCACAAGGACTGCATCCTGGACTTCCACCCTCATGTCACAGACCTTTTCTGCTGAGCTAAATTGCCTTTTGCTGAAAAATGTTCTAGTCCATCTTTTTAGATATTCTGATGCTCTAAAATTTGTTTATGGTCATTATTTAAAGGAATTTGGAATGGTTTGGGGAGAGATTGGTGAATTTTTGTCTTTACTCTACCATCTTGGCTCTGGCTTACCCATATGTGAATTTTAATCCTTATTATATATTAAAATGTTGATTTTTTTTTGTAAATGTGCCATGAACAGCTCATAAAAAGATATACTGCTGTTTATTCCCATTTGATTTTCTTTAGTGATTTAACATATCTAACTTTTCTAACAACCTATTCATCTCTTTGACTTTATTTTTGTTAGATTTATCTACATCTGAAATACAAAAGTTACAGTATTTCATTAGTATAATTTGAGTGTCTACTCCTTAATTTTTCTCTTAAAAATTTGGATCCTATGCCATTTAAGGGCTTATTGTTACTGATATTATTCATATTCCATGGTTCTTTTTGGTAAGATGTAATTTCCCTGCTTTGCTGTTGTTGCTACTGTTTAGTTATTTCAGTTGTGTCTGCTTCTGTGATCCTTTTGAGATTTTCTTGACAGAGAAATGGAAATGACTTCTCATTTCCTTTCCCATCTCATTTTACAGATAAGGAAACTGAGGGGAAAAAAAGTTTTGTTGACTTATCCACAGTCACGTAGTTACTAAATGTCTGAAGTCAAATTTGCCTGTCTTTCTGATTCCAGGACCAGTACTCTATCCATTGTAGCATCTAGTTGCTTCAAAGTTACAAATTAGGAGTCATTTTGCTTTTTCTTTGTCTGAGATCACAATATAACAATTTCTTTCTCACTGCTTGCAGTATTCTTCCTAGACCTGATAATTCTGGAATTTGGCGATACTATTCCTTGGAGTTTTCATTTGGAATCTTTTCAGGAGGAAGTTGGTGGATTCCCTCAGTTTCTACAATATCAGAACATCTTTCTTCGATTTCTTAAAAAGTGTTGTCCAGCTCTTTTTTTTTTTAATCATGGCTTTCAGGTAGTTCAATAATTCTTAAATTATGTCTCCTGGATCTTTTTTCCATATCAATTGTTTTTCCATTGGGGTTTTTACATTTCCTTCTACTTTTTCATTTTTTTTTTTTAATTCTTGATTTTTCATAGTCAGTTTCCATTTGTCCAATTCTAATTATTTAAGGAATGATTTTTGTCAGTTAGCTTTTTTACCTCTTTTCCATTAGGCAAATTCTACATTTTTAAGACATTGTTTTCTTCAGTGGATTTTCCCCCCATTTGGCCAATTGCATTTTTTTTTTTTGCATCTTCAGTCAATTTTTGTCAGTCCTTTTCCAAGCTGTCAACTTTCTAACATACTTCTCATTTCTTTTCCCAGTTTTTCTTCTATCTCTCTTTATTTTAATTTTAAATCCTTTTTTGAGTTCTTCCAAGAAGGCTTTTTGAGTAATTCATATCCTTCTTTGATGTTTCACATGTAGGCATTTTGACATTGTTATCCTCTTCTGAATTTGTGTTTGGATCTTTCCTGTTGTCTTAGTAGTTTTCTATGGTCATGGATATTTTCCACTTTTTGCTTCATTTTTTTAGTTGAGCTCTGTTT
Source organism: Sminthopsis crassicaudata (assembly GCF_048593235.1). Classification (NCBI taxonomy): domain Eukaryota; kingdom Metazoa; phylum Chordata; class Mammalia; order Dasyuromorphia; family Dasyuridae; genus Sminthopsis; species Sminthopsis crassicaudata. The sequence continues at coordinate 413,528,923 of NC_133617.1, read as the reverse complement.
CTGGGGCATCAAGGACACTGTCCCAAGCTGCTTGTGCTGATAGCCAGAGTCCTGGTTCACTGGTTTTCTGTTCCAGGGCCTGAGTCTCTTTCTGCTTGTCCACTAATTGGGGTAGCCCAATCATGCTGTGCCCGTTGTGCCCTGAGTTCCAGGACTAGCAATTTTTTGCTGCTCTAAGGCTGGAGGTCTCACAGCTGGCCTGCTGGGCCAGGAACATAGGGCTTTAATTGCCGATATATATTGTGGATAAGATCCTCCCCTGGCTTGCCTAAATGTTGCCTTTTCTGGACTTTACTCTTCTTTTGTCCATGTGAGATAGATCTTTCCTGAAGTACTTCTAAGTTCTCCTGGGCTGAAAATTTTTTTCACTGTTTCTTTTTGTGGATTCTGTCACTCCAAAATTCTTTTCAAGGCTTGATTTAGCTTTCTTTCTAGGTAAAAAGCTCAATCAATTTCCTGACTTTTCTTCTCCATCTTGGTTCTGCCTTTAAGCCCAAATTTTTTGACTCTGGATCTAATACTCTTTGTTATCTGTCATTTTATAATAAAAAGTTAAAGAAAAATGGAAAGAAAAAAAAAACAAGAACTGGAAAGCAAAATATTAAACAAAGGACCTCTTTTTGCTCAGTTCAAGCCATTTGATTCCAAATTTTCCCAGGTACAATATCTAATTTTTGCAAGAAAAATTTCAGCTCTTAGAAGAGATAGCTTACTATCCTCTGTTTCTGATATACATAGAGTGGTTACTTGAATGGAATTACCTATCACATAATAAAAGAGGCAATACTAAGTCCATACACATGAAGAAAGCTGGATGGAGTAAAGGGCTATTATTTATAGCTCCTTTACAAAAAAGGAGAGACCTTGTTAGTACAAGTACAGTAGCAATACTGTATCATTCAACAAAATATTGGCATGACTCTTGTAAAACATCCAGGAGGAAATTAGATGTTTTAAACCATGGAACTAATGTGAATCATTGCTAATAGCTGCTTATTTATTACCAACATAAAAAGATAATTTGGCTGAGCTAATGAAGTAATTCCAGCTTTTAACTGAATGTTGGTTATTAATTGAATGTTACTGAAAAAATCAGTGAGAAAAGAGACACTAGGGAGTGAGCAGAACACAAAAGCCAGCTTTCACTCCAACATATTTACATTTTTCTTGATTAGAAACCATCTCAATTCATTTATGATAAAACTCCAGCCAAATAAGCTTGGGAAGTTTGGAGCACACCAGATCCCTATAGAAGAGAGACTTTAGAATGAATGAAGATTGAAGTTAGGCTGAATGAAGAAAAAGGAATAAAAGTAGGAACAGAATGAGAGAATTCTCCTTCTCCTTCAGTCTTCCTGCTTATATCTTCCTTTCTTGTGGGCAAATGATTCTTGGCATTGGGAATCAATCTAACCATATCTAACCAATCAGTGTAACCTCTAGAAGAGAGACATTTATGTATGTTAACTTAGATTGGGTGTCCATTGCTAGGCTCTCCATTTTCGTTATCACCTTTATGGACCCAAAGCTGTTAAAAAGTTAAAAAAAAAAAAAAAAAAAAAAGGAAAGATAAGATTTTTCTTGCCTCTATCCCGGCCATTGTCCCAAAAGCATAATTAGTTTATCAGCTGGATTACAGCCAAGAGTACTGGGATGAAAGCAAGATTGGTGTCAGGACAGTAGGGTATAAATTTGTATTGATATATATTGTTAGAATCAATAAAGACTAATTTTGGAATCACAAAAATATATTGCTGGGGTAAAGGAAAAAGTGGGGAAATTTTTGAAATATAAAAAACTTTGAAACTTTTCTGTACCCTCCTTGGTACCCTGAATTAGTTTTGCTACAATCCCACCCCATCTTGTTCTTTCCCTTCCTATGGCCTTTTTCATCACTTCAGAGGCCAGCTCATAGCCAAGATCCTAACACTCTTATTCAATCTTTTTACTTCTTAACTCAACCAGACTCATCAGGGCCATATTTCTGTCCACATTTTCCTGTTCTGTCTGTTGTCTAACAAACTCTAGGACATTCTTTCTTCTTTCTCAATGAGTTCAGTGCCTGACTCACAATCTTTCCATTATAATCCCAACCTTCACACTATGACTAATATGTTTAATTGATGCTCTCTCAAGTATCCTGTTTCCAGTTCTTCCACCCTACCTCATCTATACAAAGGAAATGGTCTCATCATTGTTCATGTGCTTTGAAGTTTTTTTATTATTCTGTCTTTCTTTATGTCCTACAACTCTTCACCTTTTTCTTTGTCCTCCCTGTGATCTCTAATTCTTTTCCCATCATTATATTTCCAAGTCATTATCCCTTATTGTTTATACCTGTCTCTTTTCCCTATCTTGACCTATTAGTATATCACTTTACTCTACTCAATCTTCATAATTCAAATACTTGCCCATTTATCCTAACACTGATTATGCCTTAGCAAACCTTAGCCACTACCCTTCTTTGATGCTATATATGTGTGCCACACAGTAGAGAGGAGAAAATCATTAAAGACCTGAATGAATCAGCTTTAAAATTATGCTAGATATTTTCAACCGGGCCTTCACTACAGCAAAGCAATTCTTATTTAATCAATTTTTTTTTCAAAAAGCCATAAGACAGCCTTGATGGGACTCACAGTAATTCTAATGAGCTCAACCTGAAATTCCACATGGGAAAAGCCAAGAGAGTAAGGAATGTCTAGTTTTATGGAGAAATTATTGAGTTAATCTGTCAGTAAAAAAAAAGAAAGAAAAAACAAAAAACGTATCTCTTAATAAGAATTAAATGGGCCCTGGATTGAATAGGGGGGAATATGTTAGATTATATTTGGGAAATTACACAGAACTTTCAGAACCAAGATGCTCGCTAACACACATACATTTTTTTTCTTTTTTAACATTTGTATTCTCCTTGTGACACAATAATGTGATGAATCACAGAAACATCTATGCTATCAAGAATAAAAACAGGATGATATATTAAAAAAAAATAGTGGGTATCAATAGGTTATAACAGCTCTACAATAATTTCTTTGGGGCAAGAAGTAGCTTTAAAGATATTATCAGGACAATATATAATGGGTTGGAGAAGGGAGAAGAGAGAACAGAGAAAGAGGTGAGTGGGATGGAAGACAGTCATGGTTGCCAGATTCCCATTTGCATATCATTAAAAAATTATAAAACTCTTTATATGAGACAGTTCTGTTGTACAGTTAGAATGCTAAGAACATTCTAAGTATCTACCTTCTTTCAAACTTAGAAATTTTAAATGAATTCATTTACATCTTTAAAAGCATTCAGATACTTCTAGTGTCAACCTTTTGTCTGCTGGTCAGAGCTTAAGAAGAGTAGACTGTTCTTAAAGGCCAATGCATAATTTTCCTTCATGTGTGCTTAAAATAAGCCTTCCTTTCTACTTTGAAGGACATGATGTTGCACTGGCCTCCCAAATCTCTTCATAAAAAGACATAAGAAGTAACAATATTTCTCTGTTTTCCCTCTATCTCTAAAGCAATAATTATAATACATTTATGGACATTCAACCAATTTTATTTTTACAGCTTATAATTATGATTAGAAGGTCTCAGTATAGAAATCATTTCTTTAACAATAGTTCTTTCACTGCAACTTCCAAGAAAAATTAAAATCCTTTTTAAAAATGTAAATTAAAATGTTGGTTAAAATAGATCATTAATGAAAGTTTATAATGCCATCCTACACCTCCCAAAGATACCTCTCTTTGAGGACTAATGCTTCTCATTCCTAGTTCAGGTAGTGAATAAGATAATATCATAACTGATTCAGACATAGTTTAGTGTGTTAAGTACTTGAAATATTATAGAAGCATCATTAAAATGGAGTTCCAGAGAGTTACCCATTCTCATGTGAAGGTGAGATGTTTTTGAAACATTGAGACAAAATTATAAGATCGCAAGCCTTCACCTCACAACCAAACTTAACAAATTTCTAAGAAAAGTAAAACAAAGATTTTAAGAGTTCTAGAAACACTTAAGCAGACGTGCCCATCCTGTCTAAGGTAGTGATGCATAGTGACATGCAATGGGAAGAGATTCATATCTGAGTCAATCAATTTCCATGAGCTGAAGTGATGAGCCCATGGTGACACATCTAATAAATGTTAGTTTTGTTCCCCAGGATCCAGATTTTCTGAATCCTAATCAGGATGCTCTCCATGTTCTCAATAATCCATATGTAATGTTTGTTATCACCTTTCAGTGAAATCCATTTTAGTATTTTCAGCTGTTACTAAGTGCCAGTTATATACTTGAGATTCAAAGAAAAAAAAAAAGATACTGACTTCATGAAAGGAGTTTGTGTTCTCCTGGAAGGAAAACTATCTATACAAAGACAAGTAAATTTTAAAATATCAAAAAATAAATAATGAGGTTTTTTAGGGTGGTGAGGAGATATTAATATCTAAGGGAATAAAAAAAGCCTATTAAATGAACTTGACACCTAACCTTGAATCTTCAACTAAACCTTGAAGGAAGCAAAGAATTTCAAGAGGCAAAAGTGAGGAAAGTTCCAGGACAAAGTCATGGAGGCAGATCACAGAATGTTCTGTCAGAATACAAAGTAGTCAGATTTGTGTGAAATGGAGAGTAGATAAAGAGAAATAATATGAAATTAGTTCAGAAAAAAAGTGTGATTTCCTTGAGATTTTTTTTCATTTTTATCTTTGTAACTTTGATACCTAATATTGGTCTGCCATACATATTCTCATTTCTCTCAAGATCTCTCTAAAAAAACTTTGAAATTGATGAGAAATGGTGGGGTGGAACCAAGATGGCAGAGAAGACACATGTGACATTGTAAGCTCTTCTCATAGCCTCACTGCTAATTATCAAATTCAGCCTCAAAAATAGTGTTTGACTGGTAAAATCCATGAATATTGGAAATACAATTTACAAGCAGAAGATAATCTGGAAGATTGCGAGAAAAGATTTATCCTGATCAGGGGAGCAGGCCAGCACAGTCAGGAAGACAGATACAGAGGCTAGCATACTGAGCAGAAAGGGGGGGGGGGGCAGTCTCTGCAGCTGGAAAATTTACAGGGAGGACTCTACTACAGGTTGGTTCTCTGCTTTGGTTGCAAAGCAGTAGATCAGAAGAGAAGTTAGAGCCAAAGATAGAATGTGCCCCCACAAATGCTAGAATCTAACAGGATCTGGCTATACCCACCCAAAACTAGAAGTGAATGACTTAGCACAGATCATAGCACAGCTGTGCAGCTGTATTCTACAGCTCCAGGGTTTTGCCTGGGTCAGTCACACTTCTATCAAACAGGGGGGCAGCCTGGGACAGCCTCTAATCTACACAGTGGGGGAAGAGGGTTCTGCCCAGGGCAGCCACAAATATGCATAGCAAGAGGGTGCTGCCTGGGGCAATAAAACTTTCACAGTGCAATTGCACTCCCCAGGGCAGAGATACTTCACATGAGGGTCACGTCCCAGGGCAACTGCTAATCCTTACAATGGGGTTCTGCCTGAGGCAGTGACACATTTGTTGCTCAGCCTCTAGTTCCACAGCAGTTGTGAATCCGAACAGGAAGGCTCTTCACAAGGCACTTCCACAGTTCACCCTGTGCTACCCAAGGCAGAGACACTTCCAGTGGTGGGCTTTTCCCATGGCACTTCTGCAACTCCCCTTCTCTTAGCAACCTATTTGCAGTACAGGTACCATCCATATATCTATCCCTTCTCTGCTGAGGAAGCTGGTAACCCCCTGTCCTGAAGGCAGATCCAAGGGGCTTTTTAAAAAATGAGTAAAAAGGGCAAGTGTACACTAACAATCAATAGCTTCTATACAGAAAGAGGGTTTTCAACACTAAGGAGACTAATAGCAGACAGTCTCCAGACAAAACCTGAAAGGAGGATGTAACCTGGACCCCATCACACAAGACTCTCCTAGAAGAAATTAAAAGCCCCTTCTGAAAAAGACCCTAAAATAAAAACTACAAGGAATATTGTGGCTAAATTTCAGAACTATCAGACTAAGAAAAAAATATTACAAGCAGCCAGAAAAAAAATTCAAATACCAAGAAGCCAAAATAAGGATCACTCAAGATCTAGCTGCTTCCACATTAAAAGATTGAAGGGCTTGGAATTTGATATTCCAAAAGGCAAAAAATTTTGGAATGCAGTCAAAAATAAATTATTTTCTGAGCTGAGCATTTTCTTCAAGGGAAAAAGATAGACATTTAATGAAACAAGTGAATTCCATTTAGAAACAAAAATACTAGAGCTAAACAAAAAATTTAACCGCCAACTATGGGGTTCAAGAGAAGCAGAAAAAAATAAAAAGAACTCTGGAGAACTGTATTTCTGTTATGGGTATACATAAAAAGTGCATGTATAATTTGATTTTTCTGATATAACATAAAAAGGGAAGTAGAAATGAAAGGGGATAGTATCAGAAAAAGGGAACAGTGGAGAGGGAAACTAAATCCCACAAAGAGGCAAAGGAAACCTATCATATCTGAGGGAATTTAGAGAGAGGGAGGAATATTGTGTGAATCTTGCTCTCATCAGAGTTGACTCAAAGAGAAAATAATTAACATATTTGGTTTTAAAAGAAACTTCTGTCACCTCATTAAAAAGTGGGAGAAGAAAAGGGAAAAGAAAAGAAGGGAAAGGTACAAGAAAGGAGAAGGGATTCAAAGGGGGTGGGAGGGATGCTAAAGATAGAGAGAGCTGTGTGAGGCAAGTGATGCCCATAAGTTTAACACTGGGATAAGAAAAATAAAAGCATAATCTGGGGATAATAAAATGGCAGGAAATACAGAATTAGTAATTTCAACTGTAAATGTGGATGGGATGAACTCTCCATTAAAATGGAGGAGGATAGCAGACTAGATCAAAAGCCAGAAGTCTACAATATGTTGTTTACAGGAAGATACATACAGAGTAAAGGTAAAAGCTGGAGCAGAATCTATTATGCTTCAGGTAAAGCCAAAAAAGCAGGGGTTGCCATCCTTATCTCAGATCAAGCAAAAGCAAAAATGTATCTAATTAAAAGAGATAAGGAAGGAAACTGTATCCTGCTAAAAGGTAGCATAGACAATGAAGCCATATCAATACTAAACATATATTTACCAACTGGTATAGCATCTAACTTCCTAAAGGAAAAGTTAAGACAGTTGCAAGAAGAAATAGACAGCAAAACTATAAAAGTGGGAGATCTCAACCTTGCACTCTCAGAATTAGACAAATCAAACTACAAAACAAATAATAAAGTTAAATAGGTAAATAGAATATTAGAAAAATTAGGTATGATAGATCTTTGGAGAAAACTGAATGGAGACAGAAAGCAATAAACTTTCTTCTCAGCAGTTCATGGAACCTAAACAAAAACTGACCATATATTAGGACATAAAGACCTTAAAATTAAGTTCAGAAAGGCAGAAATAGTAAATGTATTCTTTTCATATAACAATGCAATAAAAACTATATTCAACAAAAAGCTAAGGGTAAATAGACCAAAAAGTAATTGGAAACTAAATAACCTCACCCTAAAGAATGATTGGGTGAAACAGCAAATCATAGACACAATTAATAATTTCACCCAAGAAAATGATAACAATGACACATCATACCAAAGTTTGTGGGATGCAGCCAAAGCTGTAATAAGGGGAAATTTTATATCTTTAGAAGCTTACTTGAATAAAATAGAGAAAGAGAATATCAATGAATTGGGCTTACAACTTAAAAAGCTAGAAAAAGACCAAATTAAAAACTCCCAATCAAATACTAAACTTGAAATTCTAAAATTAAAAGGAGAAATTAATAATATTGAAAGTAAAAAAAAAAAACTATTGAATTAATAAATAAAACTAAGACTTGGTTTTATGAAAAAAAACAATAAAATAGATAAACCTTTGGTAAATCTGATTAGAAAAGGGAAAGAGAAAAATCAAATTGTTAGTTTTAAAAATGAAAAGGGAGAACTTTCCATGACTAAAAAGGAAATTAGAGCAATAATAAGGAGTTACTTAGCCCAACTTTATGTCAATAAATTTGATAACCTAAGTGAAGTGGATGACTACTTCCAAAAAGGAGGAAGAAAATTGCTTAAATAGTCCCATTTCAAAAAAGAAATAGAACACACTATTAATCAACTCCCTAAGAAAAAATCCCTAGGACCAGATGGATTTACATGTGAATTCTTCCAAATATTTAAAGAACAATTAGCCCCAATGTTATATAAACTATTTGAAAAAATAGAGAATGAAGTAGTCCTACCAAATTCCTTTTATGATACAACCTAAACCAGGTAGGTTGAAAATAGAGAAAGAAAATTATAGACCAAACTCCCTAATGAATATTGATGCTAAAATCTTGAATAAGATATTAGCAAAAAAGAATACAGAAAAATCATCCCCAGGATAATACACCAGGATCAAGTAGGATTTATACCAGGAGTGCATAGATAGTTCAATATAAGGAAAACTATTAGCATAATTGATTATATCAACAACCAAATTAACAAAAACCATATGATCATCTCAGTAGATGAAGAAAAAACATCTGATGAAATCCAACATCCATTCCTATTAAAAATATTCAATAGTATAGGAATAAATTAATTGACTTTTCCTCAAAATATTCAGTAGCATCTATTTAAAACCATCAGTAAGCATCATATGTAATGGGAATAAACTGGAACCATTCCCAATAAGATCAAGAGTGAAACAAGGTTCCCCACTATCACCATTACTATTCAATATTGTATTAGAAATGCTAGCTTCCACATTAAGAGTTGAGAAAGAGATTAAAGGAATTAGAGTAGGTAATAAAGAAATCAAAATATCACTCTTTGCTGATGATATGAGTGTATACTTAGAGAACCCCAGAGATTCTACTAAAAAGCTATTAGAAATAATCCACACCTTTAGCAAAGTTGCAGGATACAAAATAAACCCACATAAGTCATTAGCATTCTTTTATACCATTAACAAAATCCAGCAGCTAGAGATACAAAAAGAAATTCCATTTACAGTAACTGCTAATAGTATAAGATATTTTGTTATCTATCTGCCAAAGGAAAGTCAGGATCTATATGAGCAAAACTACAAAACACTTTCCATACAAATAAAATCAGATCTAACCAATTGGAAAAATATTAAGTGTTCTTCGATAGGTCGAGTAAATATAATAAAAATGACAATACTACCTAAACTAATCTATTTATTTAGTGCTATACCAATCAGAGTCCCAAAAAATAATTTTAATGACCTAGAAAAAAAATAACAAAATTCATCTGAAAGAACAAAAAGTCAAAATTTTCAAGGGAACTAATAAAAAAAAATCAAATGAAGGTGGCCTAACTGTACCTGATTTAAAACTATATTTTAAAGCAGCAGTCACTAAAACCATTTGGTATTGGCTAAGAAATAGACTAATTGATCAGTGGAATAGGTTAGGATCAAAGGATAAAATAGTCAATAACTTTAATAACCTCGTCTTTGACAAACCCAAAGACCTCAGCTTTTGGGATAAGAAGTCACTTTTTGACAAAAACTGCTGGGAAAATTGGAAATTAGTACGGCAGAAACTAGGCATTGACCCTCACTTAACACCATACTCCAAGATAAGGTCAAAATGGGTTCATGATCTAGGCATAAAGGATAAGATTATAAATAAATTAGAAGAACATAGGATAGTTTACTTCTCAGACCTGTGGAGGAGGAAGGAATGTGTGACCAAAGAAGAACTAGAGATCATTATCGATCACAAAATAGAAAATTTTGATTATATCAAATTGAAAATTTTGTATAAACAAAACTAATGCAGACAAGATTAGAAGGGATACACTAAACTGGGAAAACATTTTTCAATCAAAAGTTCTGATAAAAGCCTCATTTCCAAAATATAGAGAGAATTTGCTCTAATTTATAAGAAATCAAGCTATTCTCCAATTGATAGATGGTCAAAGAATATGAACAATTTTCAGATGAAGAAATTGAAACTATTTCTAGCCATATAAAAAGATGCTCCAAGTCATTATTAATTAGAGAAATGCAAATTAAGACAACTATGAGATACCACTACATACCTGTAAGATTTCCTAGGATGACAGGAAAAGATAATGCAGAATGTTGGCAGGGATGTGGGAAAATTGGGACACTGATACATTGTTGGTGGAATTATGAATACATCCAGCCATTCTGGAGAGTGATTTGGAACTATGCTCAAAAAGTTATCAAACTTTGCATACCCTTTGATTCAGCAGTGATATTACTGGGCTTATATCCCAAAGAGATCTTAAAGAAGGGAAAGGCACCTGTATGTGCAAGAATGTTTGTGGCAGCCCTCTTTGTAGTGGCCAGAAAGTGGAAACTGAGTGGATGTCCATCACTTAGAGAATGGCTGAATAAATTATGGTATTGTTCTGTAAGAAATGACCAGCAGGATGATTTCAGAAAAGCCGAGGAGAGACTTACATGTACTGATGCTGAGTGAAATGAGCAGGACCAGGAAATCATTATATACTTCAACAATACTATGTGATGATCAATTCTAATGGACATGGCTCTCTTCAACAATGAGATAAACCAACTCAGTTCTATTTGTTCAATAATGAATAGAACCAGCTACACCCACCAAAAGAACTCTGGGAAATGAGTGTGAACCATTACATAACAATCCCAATCCCTTCATTTTTGTCTGCTTGCATTTTTTATTTCCTTCACAGATTAATTGTGCAGTATTTTAAAGTCTGATTCTTCTTGTGCAGCAAAATAAGTGTATGGATATGTATATATACATATATATATATATATATATATTGTATTTAACATATACTTTAACATATTTAACATGTATTGGTCTACCTGCCATCTGGGGGATGGGTGGAGGGAAGGAGGGGAAAAGTTGGAACAAAAGGTTTTGCAATTGTCAGTTCTGAAAAATTACTCATGCATATATCTTGTAAATAAAAAAAAAAAAACTATAATAAAAAAAGAATCATACCCTACTACCAGAGATGGGACTTATACAAAGAATGCAGGGAATGCAATGAGGAAACAGAACTATCATTCTTTGTAAATGATATGCTTTCTACATTATTCCATCCAGTAAATAAAATGTCTCCTCTCTCTCACATCCCTTTCCCATTCCTGGTTAAGCTAGACAAGCAGACTGTTTTAGAGCAAAGTTTTAAGGTTTAGGCATTATCTAATCAAAGATTAATTAATCTTCTCTGTTAATCTTTATTCCAACTCCAAAATTTTGAGTTTTCAGTCAGTGACATTGTAGACATCACTCAGATATTTAGCATTTCCATGGAAAACAATTTAGAATTATGCCCCAAATGACAACCAATCTGTTCATATCCTTTTATTCAGCAATACCACTACTAAGTTGGTATGCCAAAGATCATTAAAAAGTGGGAAAGGACCTACATGTGCAAAAATAGTAACTTTTGTGGTGGCAAAATATTGGAAACTGAAGGAATGTTCAACCATTAGGAATGGTTGAACAAGTTCTGGTATATGAATATAATGGAATATTGTTGTGCAATAGGAAATTATGATTAGACAGATTTCCAGAAAATCTTGGAAAGACTTGTATGAACTGATGGAAAAAGAAATGCTCAGGACTAGGAAAACATTGCAAACAGTATCAGAAAAATTGTATGATGATCAACTATGAAGGTCTTAGCTCTTCTCAGCAACAGGACAATCCAAGACAATTATAAAAGATTCATGATGGAAAATGCTATCTACATCCAGATAAAGAAATGATGGACTCCTTTTTTCACTTACTTTATTTTCACAGGTTTCTTTTTCCTTTTATTGTTTCTTCTTTCACAACTGTGACTAATGTGAAAATGTTTTATATTATTGCACATATATTATCTGTATCAAAATGCTTACTATTTTAGAAAAAGGGGAGGAAGAGAGGGAGAAAAATTGGGAACTCAAATTTTTATTTAAAAAATGCTATAAAAAGCTACTATTTAAAAAAAATACAACTCATGTGGTCACCCTAAATAGAAAATCCATAAATAAAAATAAACTAGAAAAAAGAAAATATTTGCTTAAAAATAAATGTTTCAGATGCATAAATTGGGAAAAAATAAAGTACTATTTAAAATCAATTAATTAAATTAAATTAAAATTCCAACCCCTTTTTAAGGGTATCCCTCAATCCTGTGTCCTAGAAACTCTTCTCTCTATATACTCATTTCATAACTTCATTGGATTTAATTTTGATTATCATCTCTGAGCAGAGGACTTACAGATCCATACATGTGTAGCCCCAATCACTCCCCTAAACTCCAGGTCAACATCATGAACTGCCTAATGTACATTTCAAATTTGAAGTCCTATAGATATTCCAAGCTCAATTAGTCCAAATAAGAATTATCTTTTTTCTCCAAATCTATGCCTCTTCTAACCTTCTTTAGTTTTGTTTTTGCCACCAGTCTTCTAGTAATTGTATAATTGCTATTTTTCTTGACTTCTCACTTTTCCTTACCCACATGCCCAATCAGTAGACAAATACATTTTGTACATTTATACACCTCTCTCACATTTAGAAATTCTTCTCCCTTGAAATAACCAGTGTCTTATCATAGACTCTCATTACCTCTCCCTGGATTATTGTTATAACTTTTTAATTAATTTTCATGACTAATTTTCCTCCTCTCCCCAATCTTTCTACACATCTCTAAAATGATTTTCCTAAAGTGCTGATATGACCATTCCACGCCAGTATACATCAAACTCCACTAACTCCCTATTAATTCTATGGTCAAATATTATTTCATTTTTTAATTTTTCCTTTATAATTTTTTTGTTTTTGTACAAGTCTTACAATGTGTATAAGTGTTAGTTTAGTAGTACACTGCACTATTTAAAAATAAGTAAATAAATACATATTGAAAATATGAGGTCCAGTTTTCCTGATAGAAGTACCTTATCAAACAGTCCAAAGTCCAAAATTACATTAAGGAGTCAGTCTTATTGATGATGAAGTGATCTTACTGCTCCTGGTGAAATACACTTGTGACACTTTCTGCATCTTGTCATACCCTTCTTGGAGCAGCTTTTTATATCAGAAGCTTTCTCTCCTAAAACAAAGGTGGTTGAGATTTATGGTAGTGCTCCTGCCAGGGAGGAGTTCACAGTTCTTCAGTTTGCAGAAATTTGACATTTCTTTTTCCTGAAAATTTCCCCCCACACCATTATCTCTGGATTAGCACAAAATGAACCACAGAGAGATGTATCCAATTACATTTAAAACGTTTACTGCTTTACTCATGGAGGCTGAAGGAAGATAAGAATTTGTTTTTATTAAGATTATGTTCTACTCTTCTAGAAAAAGACTAGAATACACTTGGTTAAATTCAGTTATGAGAGAAACAAACAGAATGGATCTCTAAATTAGCTGTTTAAATATAGAATTTGAACTTTGTTATCTAGTTGAATAAGAGAGATAGAGAGACAGACACACACACACACACACACACACGGGGGGGGGGGGGTCACCAGATGACTTTGACTCCATTCGGATTCAAGATTCTTTAAAAAAAAAAAAAGAAAGAAAGAAAAGAAAGAAAGAAAGAAAGAAAGAAAGAAAGAAGAAAGAAGAAAGAAAAGAAAGAAAGAAAGAAAGAAAGAAAGAAAGAAGAAGAAAGAAAGAAAGAAAGAAAGAAAGAAAGAGAAAGAAAGAAAGAAAGAAAGAAAGAAAGAAAGAAAGAAAGAAAGAAAGAAAGAAAGAAAGAAGAAAGAAAAGAAAGAAAGAAAGAAAGAAAGAAAAAGAAAGAAAGAAAGAAAGAAAGAAAGAAAGAAGAGAAAGAAAGAAAGAAAAAGAAAGAAAGAAAGAAAAGAAGAAAGAAGAAGAAAGAAAGAAAGAAGAAAGAAAGAAAGAAAGAAAGAAAAGCACAAGAAAGAAGAAAGAAGAAGAAGAAGAGAAGAAAGAAGAAAGAAAACTTTCTAACACCAGGAGTGAATCAGAGATTCGTGCTAAATCCTAATACAAACTTAAGTATTTTTTAAAAATATGCCAAAGAATCACTTCCATTTTAGACTCATTTTCCTGAAATTCTGCTCTTCTCTACATTATCCATCCAGTAAATAAAATGTCTCCTCTCTCTCACATCCCTTTCCCATTACTGGTTAAGCTAGACAAGCAGACTGTTTTAGAGCAAAGTTTTAAGGTTTAGGCATTATCTAATCAAAGATTAATTAATCTTCTCTGTTAATCTTTATTCCAACTCCAAAATTTTGAGTTTTCAGTCAGTGACATTGTAGACATCACTCAGATATTTAGCATTTCCACTAAATTTAACAGAACTAAAAGAAATAGAGATAGTGATATGTGTAGATAGAGGTTGGCAAAAGCCTGTAAGAAATGGATTCAAATTCCAGCTTTAACACAAGTCATTCAACTTCTCCATCTTGTAAGCAACTCTAAGTCTTTAAGCTATAGAGAAATCCCAGACTTGTATAGTAGAAAGAATTCCTTCATCTGAAAGTTCTCCATACCAATGAAATAGTAGGATCAACCCTATCTCTATACCCATCTTTAAACTCAATATGAGTAACAATACTACTTTCCATGAAATAAAATCCATGTCCTTCGGATCTCTTTAATATTGTCAGATCATAGATTTGGAATTAGAAAAGACCTTAGAAGTGCCTCCTTCAACCCTTTAATTTTACATATGAAGAAACTGATTTTCAGGTTGTAACATTTTTCTAGGATGACACAGCTCATGTCACAGAAGCAGAATTCCAAACCAAATCTTACTAATTCCAGATGAAACTATGATTCTTCTATGCTGTCTATTGATCTTGCGGTTTTTTATTTTCAAAAAGATAACATAATACAAGAAATACATATTATGCACATTTGGGAACTCCTGATCATTTGATGAATTCTTAATTTTATGAGCTTAAAATAATAATAGCACTGGCTTTAAGGTTAATAAAGCATTTAACAAAAATCTCATTTTATCTTCACAAAAACTTTGGGAGGTAGATGCTACTATAATCCCCATTTTACAGATGAGGAAACTGATTGTAAGTAGAAGTAAGCAGTGCAGAAGCAGTGGAGGGAAGACTTGAACTTAATTACTCCATCAGGAGGATTTTTTTTAATGGTAGGTAGTCTTTTCCTTGTGAAAAATGAAGTATAACCATTTAAATCTTTATAATGAACTCATTTGTAGGCACATGGCTGGGCACCATTTATTGGAGGCATTGTGCATGTCCTTTGTAAACTTATGATCAATCATATCTTTTCAATCTAAAATATAGACCCAATTAAATGTTTATATATAAATGCCTATTTTTAAAGCATCTCAGTGTGCATGAATCACAGATAGTTGTTAACAACTGACAACTTGGCACTTTCAAAAGGAAAATGTCTCCTGTCCACATTTTTTTCCCCAAATGACACCAATATTTTATTCCAACTCCATAAAGATGACATTTACTTTTTTCTGCTTTTCTGCAACCAAATTAACTTGCTATAAACAGAGGCTTGACCCCATAAGCTTTGATTCATTTACCATGCAATAAATCCAATCAAGAAAAAATAGAACTGGCCCTATATGACAGCTTGTTTACACAAGGTAAGACATTTAAAAATCCATCCTGCTTAATTCAGTGTGACTTTAAATCAGCCTTGGAAATAACCCCCTTCCTTGTTTCCTCAAGTGAATAGGCAAGGACACAGATTTCATTCATTTTACCACCAATGAACACCATAGGAAAGTGTGGATTCATTTTTTTTAAAAGTGAGTCCTGTTGAATGCTGGCTACTTATATATGAGGTTGTTATTAGCACATTAGGGAATGTAATGCTGCAGAACCACAAGGGTTAGGTGGGAACAGATATGTCCATTTGTACTAAAATTATGGATGCTTCTCTCCAGTTACAGAAGCAGTCTAGGCAAAAAGCGTGAGATGGGGTGTTGAGATATGGTATTCATCAAAAGATATAGAATAATTAAGTAATAGAAAAGATAGGGAATGAGTCAGGTAAAATGAGAAAAGCTGGATGTTTTCTCTGTATGTCACTGTATTCTGCTGGGTCATGGTCCATGTTGGAGAGGAGAGCAGAAGGGCCTAATGAGGGTGAAAGAGAAAACCTCTTGATAGTACAAATTGGTACCATTGAGAGACAGCCTGGATTTTACAGCCCAAGCTTCTCCCTCAGAGAAGCCCAGAAGAGCACAGATTATCTTAAACTTTTGATTTTAATTAGATCTTTTGTTTTTTAAATGGACCTTTATTACAGCCTACCCCAGGTAGAGACCTCAGGCTGGATTCTTAGCTGAATTCTTTTTCATGGACAAAACCATCATAACTCCACAGTTACTCTATTCAGTCATAAGGTCAAGATATGATGACAACCCCCAAAAGTTATTTTTCCCAGAAAAAAAAACCTATCTTTACCCCCTTTTCCTTGGTAAAAACCTTGTTAGCCTTCTGTTGGCAGCATAATAAAATCTTTTCTTTTTAATTTGAAGTTCTAAGCCTACAAATTCTTTTGAGACACCTCAGTACAGTGCGAACCCTAATATGCTGTCGGGGTCCAACGCTCCCAAACCCCAACATTTAGTGGCAAAACCCCAACATTCATATGTTGACTGTTTCCCTAAAAGTATTTTACAACTGTGACATATTATTGAACAAAGGTTTCATTTATAATTATCACCTTTGAAGAGTTGTTCTGTGATCATTCTGTGAAAACACTGAGTGGGAACTGCATAGCTGAGAAGTATCTTCTGAGCCAGAAATAATAAACATGTAACGTGGGCCCATAACAGTCCTTAAAACTGCCCAAACTAGATTATAATATAATTGGGGGGAAATTGACAAAATAGACACAAATAAAAGATAATATTACCTTTTAAAAACTAAGTCATTCAGAGGATACATGGATTAAAAAATAGGCCCTGATTCTATTTAAGTTTGAGAACACTATTTTGAACTATCTCTTTCTCACATTCTATTAGCCTATAGGACCTATAAATGTGACAGCTACTCTAAAAAGGTTTTCCATGAAAATCCTAGATTTTTTAAAATGATCTTTTAAAAAGGAATTTGGAATTTTAGAAGTTAATAGAACCATACAGAGCTCTTATTAAAGCCAAGACAATGTTTCTATCATAGAACTACCAAAAGTCAATATATTTCTTCCCATTCTGCTTATAAGCAAATCAAATTCAAGTTTTACATAGTATAGGAATTGGGAGTTAGAGAAATCCCTGAATGGTACCTAGTTACATTTTAGCTCAAGATAATTACATGTTTTCTCATTTGTATTCCAAGCATATGCATAATAACATTGAATCAAGACACCATTGAACTTTTTAACCTGCCCAGCAAGTCAAAATAAATTTCTTCCTGAAAGTATATCTTATAATTTTCTTAACTTATTACTTACTTGGGGATTATTCAAAGATAAGTAGAACTTCCTTAATCCCTAATGGCTAGGAAATTAAATGAACAAATTCAGTAAATTAGTAAGCAAATGAATAAATATAATTCAAGGATGAGAAACCAAGGAGTTGACATTGGGCCTACTAAATAGTGTGCTAAACTTTACCTCTAACTTTTATATAGACAGTGAACTGGAAGCGTTTTATAAAAGTAACATTAATCCAAAGAGGAGAGTTTGTTCTAACCTTTATTAACTTCTGGCCACATCTCAGCAATTATCTATTGGATATTTGCAACATATAATGTGCCTGAGAATAATAAAAGCTATGGAAAATTCCTTATTTTCCAAGATACCTAACCTGAAACTCTTGCCTAGAATTAGCAAGCTTTACTTTAGGATATATTGCAAAAAGCCCTGCTTCTTACAAAGGGAATATTTTCATGCTTCTTAGCATTATTTTTCTACAAAAATCACAAAAATTCTTACTAAGTTGAGTCTTAGAATTCATAAGAAAATTTAAAATGTTGCACTTCAGTATTTTGTCTATTATAGTGATTCACATAGGCTCTATTCTCAAGACTCTTTTTATTTTTTATTTTTTAAGGACAAGCACTACATTTTGTTCTTAATCCAACAGGACCCATCATTCTCATTTTTCTTTGTCTTATTCTGTAAAGATAGCCTTCTTTCTACTTTTATTAGCATTTCATTAGTATTTCAATTCAATTTCATTTAATTCAAGGAGCATTTGCTGAGTATTATATCCAACTGCGGGAAAGACAAAAATTAACTTTTCCAACCCTCAAAGAATCTATATTCTCCTATACTTTCTGAAGGTTTTCCTTTTTGTACATATTCTTCCTGCTTAGAATTTATTTTTCTGACTAAAAAAGCACTCATCATTCATAGATTTATTAAAGTTTCTTTTTGCAAGACATCTATAATTGACATTGTGTTTTGAAATTGAAATTCAATTTTTATACAGATTTCCTTTAATGTGCTAAGTCTCATCAACTTATTATGCTTAGGCGGAGAGGAAACACACGACTCAGTGAAACGTCCTCACTCCCTCACAACCAATTAGATAAATTAAGTCCTCAAAAATTAGCTCAGGACTGATAGATACCACAAGGACTGGAAGCACGACTTTACCAGCTGAAGAGAATCTGGAGTTTCAACAGGAAAGGTCAGTTCTCAGGGGAGGAATAAGAAAGACCAGCACAGACGGTGGTGGTAGGGGCACACTGCGCCCATTGCGCTGGGAAGGGCCTCTGGGATCAGAGAAAGCCACTGAGGTAAAGGAATCTGGCACAGGCTGTTAGCTCTTCTCTGCTGATTATTTTGGCAGTTCAGAAGAGAAAGCCAAAGTATTTTGGAGCTCAGATTAGATTTTCCCCGGACCCTTGGGGGTGACTCGGCACCAGGGGGTGTGGCCTCGGCTACCTCCTGAGAATAGTTAAGAGACTGACAAGTGGGTGGATACGGCCCCAAGGCAACACACACTGCCTAGCTTAGCTGGAGGGAGTGGAACTCAGCTCCAGGAAGTCCCAGAGAAAGCGGAACCTTTTGAACTAGGGGACCAGCGGTTTCTGGCAGACACTTCCAGTTTGAGCGCAGGGGCTTCTTACGTCACCTGCTGCAGACACCCACTCCCCACCCGGACACATAGGCTGAGCTTCCTGCAGTCTTCATTATTCTACGCCCTCGAAGCACAGCAGTGCTAATCACCTCTGAGGCACTCCCAGGGAGAGGGTGGGGAACTCCTCTCCCAGAGCTCTCTCTTAGCTCAGGCTCAGGAGCCGCTGCATCCATCCCGTCTGGGAGGAAGCTGGTAAAGAAGTAAATAATTTCCCTACCCCAGGGACAGACCCCAAAACATTTTTTTTTAAGTATGAGCAAAAAAGCTAGAAAAAACCATAGATTCCTTCTATACAGAGAAAGAAGCGGGTGTCCAACCCCGAGGAAGTTGACAGCAGAGAATCAGATAACAACCTAAAGGGGAACGATTCCTGCCCCCCATCACATAACTCTCTCCTAGAAGAAGCTCTTAAGAAATTGAGGGAGATCGAAGAAAAAATGGGGAAAAAGAAAGGGAAGTTATGATAGAGAACAACAATGTCCTGAAATTGGAGTTGGAAAAAATAAAGAATTCACAGGAGATGCAGGGAAACAAAAATTAGTGAATTAGAAAAGGTTAAAAAAACACAGGAAAGTAGGATTTCTGAATTGGAAAAGATAAAAAAGTCTCAAGAAAATAGAATTTTCTGAATTGGAAAAAGAAAATAATTCTCAAAAAAAAAAAAATTAGGGAAATGGAAAAAAAACTCAATAGAGCAAAATAATTCATTTAAAAACGAAATTGGGCATTTACAAAAAAGAACTAAAAACTGTGAAAGAAGAAAAATAACTCCTTAAAAGTCAGGATGGAACAAATAGAAATGAATGATTCACAGAGAAACCCAAGAATCAGTCAAACAAAACAAAAAAAATGAGAAGCTGGAGAACAACGTCAAATACTTACTGGGAAAAATCTATAGACCTGGAAAATAGATCTAGGAGAGATAATCTGCGGATTATTGGACTTCCAGAAAACTATGACCAAAAAAAGAGCCTAGATTCTATTTTACAGGAAATTATCAAAGAAAACTGTCCAGAGATAATAGAAACAGAAGGGAAAGTAGATGTGGAAAAGAATTCATCGAACTCCTTCTGAAATAGACCCTAAAAAAAAGAAACACCACGGAATATTGTGTCTAAGCTGCAGAATTACCACACAAAGGAGAAAAATCCTGCAAGCAGCTAGAAAAAAACAATTTTAAATACCAAGGTGCCACAATAAGGGTCACCCAAGATCTGGCTGCCTCCACATTAAAAGATAGAAGGGCCTGGAACCTGATATTCCGAAAGGGCAAAAGATCAAGGACTGCAACCAAGAATGAACTACCCAGCTAAGTTTAGCATCTTTTTTCCATGGAAGAAGATGGTCATTCAATGAGACAGAGGAATTCTATATGTTTCTAAGAAAAAAAACCAGACTTAAACAAAAAATTTTGATCTACATCCACAAGACTGAAGAGAAACAGAAAAAAGGTACACAGAACCCTTGAGAACTGTAACTTTGTTGTGGGGTATATAAAAAATACTCAAGGGATAATTTGATTTTACTGATATAAAAGAAAAAAAGGGGGGTGTGGTAAAGGGAAGGAGGTCGGTTCAGAAAAAAGGGGAAGGAGTGATAAAAAGAGGGAAACTACATCCCAGGAAGAGACATAGAAAATACACCCATATCTGAGGGAACTTAGTGAGGGGGGAGAATCATTGTGTGAATCTTACTCTCATCAGAAGAGGCTCAAAGAGTAAATAATTAACATATTTGTTTTTCAGAGAATTTTCTCTCACCTCATTAAAAGGGGGGAGAGGAAAAGGGGAAAGGGAAAAGGAGAATAAGTGAAAGGGACTTGGAGGGAGGGGGGAGGGATCCTAAAAAAAAAAAAAAAAAAAAAAAAGAGGGGAGGGTTGCGCGTCACAAGGGGGGGTCTGTAAATTAAATATCGGGGAGGGGGATCAGGGGGGGTCAAGGGAAAAAAAGTATAATCTGGGGTATAATACGATGGCAGGAAAATACAGAATTAGTAATTTTAACTGTAAATGTAAATGGGATTGAACGATCCCATCAAACGGAGAACGGATAGCAGATTGGATCAAAAAGCAGAACCCTACAATATGTTGTCTACAGGAAACACACTTAAAGCAGGGAGATACATACAGAGTAAAGGTAAAAAGGGTTGGAACAGAGCTTATTATGCTTCAGGTAAAGCCAAAAAAGCAGGGGTAGCCATCCTTATCTCAGATCAAGCAAAAGCAGAAGTAGATCTCGTTAAAAAAGATAAGGAAGGAAAACTATATCCTGCTGAAAGGTAGCATAAATAATGAAGCCATATCAATTACTAAACATATATGCACCAAGTGGTATAGCATTCTAACTTTCTAAAGGAAAAGTTAAGAGAACTGCAAGAAGAAATAGACAGTAAAAACTATAATAGTGGGAGATCTCAACCTTGCACTCTCAGATTTAGACAAATCAAACCACAAAAACAAACAAGAAAGAAATTAAAAAAGTAAAATAGAACATTAGAAAAAACTAGGTATGATAGACCTTTGGAGAAAAACTGAATGGCAATAGGAAGGAATATACTTTCTTCTCAGCAGTTCATGGATCCTATACAAAAATTGACCATATATTAGGACATAAAGATCTCAAAATTAAATGTAGGAAGGCAGAAAATAATAAATGCCTTTCTTCTCAGATCACAATGCAATAAAAGCTTACATTCAGTAAAAAGTTAGGGGGTAAATAGACCAAAAAGTAATTGGAAATTGAATAATCTCATCTTAAAGAATGACTGGGGTGAAAAGAGCAAATATATAGAAACAATTAACAATTTCACCCCAAGATAATGATAATGATGAGACATCATATCAAAATCTTTGGGATGCAGCTAAAGCAGTAATAAGGGGAAATTTTATATCTTTAGAGGCTTATTTGAAGAAAAATTGAGAAAGAGAAGATTAAACGAATTGGGCTTACAACTTAAAAGGCTAGAAAAAGACCAAATTATAAACCCCCAAACCAAAAAATTAAACTCGAAATACAAAAATTAAAAGGAGAAATCAATAAAATTGAAAGTAAAAAAAACTATTGAATTAATAAATAAAAACCAAAGAGTTGGTTTTTATGAAAAAGCCAATAAAATAGATAAACCTTTGGTAAATTTGATCAAAAAAAAGAAAGAGGAAAATCAAATTGATAGTCTTACAAATGAAAAGGGGGATCTTTCCCACCAATGAAGAGGAAATTAGAGAAATAATAAGGAGCTACTTTTGCCCAACTTTATGCCAATAAATTTGATAACTTAAGTGAAATGGATGACTTTCTCCAAAAATATAGGCTCCCTAGATTAAACAGAGGAGGAGATAAATTGCTTAAATAGTCCCCATTTTCAGAAAAAGAAATAGAACAAGCTATTAATCAACTCCCCAGGAAAAAAATCCCCTAGGGCCAGATGGATTCACATGTGAATTTCATACCAAACATTTAAAGAACAATTAGCCCCCAATGTTATATAAAATTATTTGAAAAAATAGGGGATGAAGGAGTCCTACCAAACTCCTTTTATGACACAGACATGGGTACTGATACCTAAACCTTGTCGATCGAAAACTGAGAAAGAAAATTATAGACCAATCTCCTTAATGAATATTGATGCTAAAATCTTAAATAAAGATATTAGCAAAAAAGACTTTCAGAAAAATCATCTCCAAGATTAATACACTATGATCAAGTAGGATTTATTCCAGGAAATGCAGGGCTGGTTTTAATATTAGGAAAACTATTAATATAAATTGACCATATTAATAATCAAATTAATAAGAACCATATGATCATCTCAATAGATGCAGAAAAAAGCATTTGACAAAAATCCAACATCCATTCCTACTAAAAACTCTTGAGAGTATAGGAATAAATGGATTATTCTCTTAGAATAATCAGGAGTATATATTTAAGACCGTCAGTAAAGCATAATATGCAATAGAAATAAACTGCAACCTTTCCAGTAAGATCAGAAGTGAAACAAGGTTGCCCACTATCACCATTACTATTCAATATAAGTACTAAGAAACGCTAGCCCTCGCAATAAGGAGCCGAGAGAAAGAGATTCAAGGAATATAGAGTAGGAAATGAGGAAATCAAACTATCACTTTTTGCAGATGAACATGATGGTATACTTAGAGAACCCCAAAGACTCTGCTAAAAAGCTACTAGAAATAATTCAAAATTTCAGCAAATCCTCGGCATTTTTATATATCACTAACAAAAATGCAAACAGCAAGAGATACAAAAGAAATTCCATTCCAAAACAAATGTTGAGAGTATAAAAAATATTTGGGAATCCATCTACCAAAGAAAAAGTCAGGAATTATATGAGAAAAATTACAAAACACTTGCCACAAAAATAAAATCAGATTTAAATAATTGGAAAAGACATTCAGTGCTCTTGGATAGGGCCCGAGCGAATATAATAAAGATGACAATACTCCCCCAAAACTAATCTATTTATTTAGTGCTATACCAATCAGACTCCCAAGAAACTATTTTAATGACCTAGAAAAAATAACAACAAAATTCATATGGAAGAATAAAAGGTCAAGAATTGCAAGGGAACTAATGAAAAAAAACTCAGAGGAAGGTGGTCTAAGTGTACCTGATCTAAAGCTATATTATATAGCAGCAGTCACCAAAACCATTTGGTATTGGCTACAAAATAGACCGGTAGATCAGTGGAACAGATTAGATACAAAGGACAAAAAAGGGTACATCTATAGCAATCTAATCTTTGACAAACCCAAAGATTCCAACATTAGGGATAAAAATTCATTATTCGGAAAAAACTGTTGGGAAAAACTGGAAAATTAGTATGGCAGAAAATTAAGATATGGATCCACACTTAAACACCATATACCAAGATAAGATCAAAAATGGGTCCCATGATTTTAGGCATAAAGAGGGAGATAATAAATAGATTAGAGGAAACAGAGGATAATCTACCTCTCAGGACTTGTGGAGGAGGAAGGAAATTTATGACCAGAGGAGAAAACTAGAGATCATTATTGATCACAAAATAGAAGATTTTGATTACATCAAACTAAAAAGTTTCTGTACAAATAATACTAATGCAAACAAGATTAGAAGGGAAATAACAAATTGGGAAAATATTTTTAAAAACAAAGGTTCTGACAAAGGTCTCATTTCCAAAATATATAGAGAACTGACCCAAATTTATAAGAAACCGAACCATTCTCCAATTGATAAATGGTCAAAGGATATGAACAGACAATTCTCAGAGGAAGAAATTGAAACTATATCCACTCACATGAAAGAGTGTTCCAAATCACTACTGGTCAGAGAAATGCAAATTAAGACCACTCTGAGATACCACTACACACCTGTCAGATTGGCTAAGATGACAGGAACAAATAATGACAAATGTTGGAGGGGATGTGGGGAAACTGGGACACTAATACATTGCTGGTGGAGTTGTGAAAGAATCCAGCCATTCTGGAGAGCAATCTGGAATTATGCCCAAAAAGTTATCAAACTGTGCATACCCTTTGACCCAGCAGCGCTACTACTGGGATTATATCCCAAAGAAATACTAAAGAGCGGAAAGAGACATATATGTGCCAAAATGTTTGTGGCAGCTCTTTTTGTTGTAGCTAGAAACTGGAGGATGAATGGATGTCCATCAGTTGGAGAATGGTTGGGTAAATTGTGGTACATGAAGGTTATGGAATATTATTGCTCGGTAAGAAATGACCAGCAGGAGGAATATAGAGAGGCCTGGAGAGACTTAAATCAACTGATGCTGAGTGAAATGAGCAGAACCAGAAGATCACTGTACACTTCAACAACAATGCTGTATGAGGATGTATTCTGATGGAAGTGGAAATCTTCAACATAAAGAAGATCCAACTCACTTCCAGTTGATCAATGATGGACAGAGGTAGCTGCACCCAGAGAAGAAACACTGGGAGGGGAATGAAAATTGTTAGCACTAATATCTGTCTGCCCAGGTTGCATGTACCTTCGGAATCTAATGTTTATTGTGCAACAAGAAAGTGATATTCGCACACATGTATTGTACCTAGACTATATTGTAACACATGTAAAATGTATGGTATTGCCTGTCGTCGGGGGGAGGGAATAGAGGGAGGGGGGGTAAATTGGAAAAATGAATACAAGGGATAATATTATAAAATATATATATATATATATATAATAAAAAAAAAAAAAAAAAAAAAAACATAAAGAAGATCCAACTCACTTCCAGTTGATCAATGATGGACAGAGGTAGCTGCACCCAGAGAAGAAACACTGGGAGGGGAATGAAAATTGTTAGCACTAATATCTGTCTGCCCAGGTTGCATGTACCTTCGGATTCTAATGTTTATTGTGCAACAAGAAAGTGATATTCGCACACATGTATTGTACCTAGACTATATTGTAACACATGTAAAATGTATGGTATTGCCTGTCGTCGGGGGGAGGGAATAGAGGGAGGGGGGGTAAATTGGAAAAATGAATACAAGGGATAATATTATAAAATATATATATATATATATTAAAAAAAAAAAAAAAAAAAAAAAAAACTTATTATGCTTATATGAAGCACTCTTCCAACTAAAAAAATTTTCTCTATTTTTTTTTACTTTAGAGAGTACATTCTGTTTAATTTATTCCTCTAAAATAAATTCAAAGTTCTACTTACTTTAAAATAATTTAAAATCAAGTAATATGTTAAGAGATTTCAAAATACACTTAAAAGTGTAAAGAAAATTGAGAGCTTAAGAACAGTCTAACTTTATTTAATTATTTTTACGGGCAGCTAGATGGCACAGTGGAGAGAGTGCAGGTCTTGAAATCAAAGAGAACTTGAATTCAACTCCAGCTTCAGACACTACATATTAACTGTTACCATGAGTAAATCGTTTAATCCCATTTGCTTCACACACACACAAAAGAAAGAAAACAAAAATTAATTACAGATCCTATTATTTTTAACCAATTAAGATTTTAATAACTAAAATTTCCCATTTTGTTGTTTTCAAAAACTTTCTAAAGATCTCTACCCCCTGGTTTTAAAATGTTATGTATTTCAGTAAGTCTTCATCAAGATATAAATTCATCATTTTTGTGCTGAAAGGGATTATTAAAGGTATTGAAGTTCAACTCTTATTTTACAAGGGAGGAAACTGAGGACCAGAGAGAGTAAGTGATGCTCCTAAAATCACATAATTAGTAAATGTCTGAGATGACATTTGGACCATGTTCCTGACTTCAGATCTAGCTTACTGTCTCTTTCAAATGATATATAGAATATGTGAATCTATCGAGAAACTAGTTAGGTAGAGAAAGCTAGGTGAGGAAGTGTTAAAGTCCTGAACCTGAAATCAAAAAGACTTGAGTCCAAATCTGGTCTAAGACATTTACCAGCTGTGTGACGCTGGTATCTAACCTTCATCTGACTCAGTTTCTATATAAAATGAGGATAATAATAGGATCAAATGTGGTATTTATAAAGTTCTATAAACCTTGAAGGTATATATACAAAAAGTATCTATTATTATTAGAAAGAACTTTCACTGTTATAGTAGGGAGACAGAGAATAGGAGGAGTATGAAAGACATAAAAGCTGTTTTTTTGGTTTATACCATGAGATTAATTTCACTTATGGTTATAATTTATACTACACTTTCAGGTGGATTGAATTGAACTAAATAAGATTCAATGAACTTGCAGCAAACCATAAATATTAATCCCATGTTTTTCCCCCTCAAAATTTAGCCAGATGGAGCCAGAAGTTACTCCCTGGAAAGATAAGGAAATATTCCTAGTTGTCATAACTTCTCATTTTCTTACTATATATGTTTGTTTGCTTCATCACTAGCAAAAGTATAAGAAATGCTAGTCACTAGATCTCAGACTGATGTTTTGAAGAGCTCATTTACTTAGCATAGGTTAATGTTTTGTTCTTGATAAGAAATTCATTCATCAGATACATGAATCCCCTCCCAATTTGTTGTATATACACACACAGAGACAGATAGACAGAGACAAAGACACACACACACACACACACACACACACACACACACAGAGAGAGAGAGAGAGAGAGAGAGAGAGAGAGAGAGAGAGAGAGAGAGAGAGAATATGAATGAATGGATATGTCTCTGGTAAGTTTATTTAAATAAGTAAGAAACACTGATAATACCTCAATCCTTTTAGAAGAAAGAGGATTTGGAAAGCAAAGCAAAAGGTTGTTACCAAAAGATATAGGTTGACTGGGAATGTAGGAGAATAGTAGAAAACTTAAGTTTCTATTGTTCCAGAAAAGATGAAAATATTGAGTAACTCAGTTTACACTGGAATGAGATTAATTCAAATCTCTCTATTTTTGATCTCACATGAAGTGTTGTACACAGAACGTCTTTAATATCTGGATGGAAGCGGGGAACTTGCTTTTCAAGAATAAGACCTCTTGTCATCTTTTATGTAAAACTAGGGCATAGATTGAAGGAAAGATTTTTTTTTTTAATCACAATTTCAAAACTTTCCTTCCAAGGGAAAAGGGTATTCCATTGATGAAAGTGTTGAGAGCTCAGAGTCTGCTTTGCTGCATTAATAAAAAATCAAATAAAAAAAAGCAATTTGATTAAATTATGTGTGCCTTTCCCTATGCCAATGGAGCTTAACTAAGCAAAACAGAAGCAGTGAAGTAAATCAATGTTGGTTTATTAAAGATCAGAATTCAATATCTCAATGGTTGAGGGGCTTATGCACCAGAATACTCACTGTTTAGCTTTTCTTTGCAATGAAAGTCAACATGGTGTCATTGATGGCAAAGAGGCAAGGCAAACTATGCTAAGAAGCAATACCAAGAAGTCCAACTTCCCAGGGATGGAGCTTCATCTGCCTCATAGACTTGAGAGGATTAATTTTGCAGATGGAATGAAGTTTACCACTGTATGAACTTTGTTTCAATAAGATAGATGTTCTCAGCACAGTTGGCAATGTTAACATCTTAAAGCATAAGTGTTACCACAGAGTCCGGTACAATGACAGAGATGCTCAATAAAGGCTTGTTGTTTTAGCCATGTCACTTCCATCCTCAGTAATCTTCCATAGCACCCTATTATCCCTAAAAACAAAATATAAATTTCTCTGCTTGGTATTTAAAGTCCTGGCCATTTAAATGTAAGTCTCTCTGGCCTATCTTTCCAGATTTATTCCCCATTACTCCTTTTCTAGTCAAACTGTACTATTTGCTGTTGCTCAGATTTGGCATGCCCTTTCACATAGCCATATCTTTGGACAGCTTGTGTCCAAATGCAATCCCTAAAATCCCTAGCTTCTTTTTAAGCTCAAGTACTACCTTCTATAGTAATTTTTTTGTGATGTCCTTAGTTGATAATGCTTTTTTCTACCCCTCAAATTGATTTATATTTTTAAAATCTATTTACAAGGCTTTATCCCCTCTAAAAACAAGTCCTTGAGAGCAAGGAGCATTTTTAATTTTTGTCTTTATATGTGAGGTAACTGGAACAGTGCTTTATATACATTAGATTTATAATAAATGATCTTTGAACTGAATTTAAAGCAACCTAGTTTTTATAACTATTAAATTTAATTATTTGTTTCACTAATGAAAATTCTGGGAAGTCATAGGTTTTCAGAACTTAAAAGAGACTATTATTCATCTAGTCCAACCTCCTTCATTTTAGAGATAAAGAAATTGAGGACCATAGAGGTTAAATGACAACCAAGGTCAGAAAACTAATCTATTGCCACAACTAGAACCAAAACCTAGAAATCCTAGGTGGCACAGAGATGGAGACTTGGGTAGAAAATCAATAATATCCAAGTTCAAATCTCACCTTGGACACTTACTAACTGTATGATGTGGGTAAATCATTGAACTTCTTTTTCTGCTTCATTTTCCCTATCTATTAAATAAAAATAATTATAGAACCTACCTCCAAGGCTTGTTTTGAGGATAAAATGAGATTACATATATAAAGTGCTTTTCAAACTTAAATCACTATATAAATCCTAGCTATTAGCCATTAACATTGTTGCCTATTCAACTGAATAAACAGATTAACAAAAGCTTCATCTCTTTTCAGTGGAAATACCCAAAATCTAATTGTGAAGGTAGACTAACTCTTTAATAGCAAGAAGAAGCTACAGAGCTAGCTGTAGGAAAAGATCTGAGTTCAGATCCTATCTATGATAGTTAGCTGTGCAAACACGGATAAGCCATTTAATTATTCTGAACCACAGGTTTTTTTTTTCATCTATAAAATGGAGATAAATACCTATGATATGTAACATGTTTTTATGAGGCTCAAATCAATATATAAATGCTCTGAAAATCCTCAAGTGTCATTGTCCATTATTAGTACTTAGGACTTCTTCCTATAATAAAGGGATATATTATTATTATATTAAATATAATTGCCATGGAAAAAAGACTGACTTCACAAATACAAGATTGACATCACTGTAGAATCGAACAGAGAAAGTGAGCTGCAAGCAAGAAAGCTCATTTTCAAACTCATAATCTCTAGTCATTGCACTGGGAATAGAGAAAGTCAAATGTTTTTTCATAGAAATATTTTGTTTTGTTTTATTTTCCCCCAAGTTTGTTCCAGTGTAAAAATCTCTTCCCAAGCTGCATGAAGGGTGTTGCATATGGGAATTTTAG
The DNA here is from genome assembly GCF_048593235.1 of Sminthopsis crassicaudata. Taxonomy (NCBI): domain Eukaryota; kingdom Metazoa; phylum Chordata; class Mammalia; order Dasyuromorphia; family Dasyuridae; genus Sminthopsis; species Sminthopsis crassicaudata. The sequence goes on along the minus strand of NC_133617.1, from coordinate 413,499,177 downwards.
TATATAGAAAGAGTGCTAAAGGGAATCTAGTACAGAAAGTTTTGAATCAGAAATACTAACCATGCAAAGCAGCAGTAAGTATGTCTGGGCAAAAGCATTTTAATTGAGGCTGACTATTTTTTTTTCCATTTTTTTCCATTGGTAAAGGAACTTAAATGATGGCTTCCTTTCTTAGTTCCTTTCTACAAAAAAAAAAAAAAAAAAAAAAAAAAACTAACACAATTTTTTTAACATATGAAATTGTAGTTGTGTTTACATATGTAATTGAAGGCCTCCAAGCTTAAATAACACCCTTTGGGAATTATTTATATGTAAATTCTCCATGCAGAAAAGGTCTATTCTTCAGTAGGCATTCTTTCCAGAAAGCCCCCATCTATTAAACAAAAAAAAAAAAAAAAAAAAAATGTGGAGAACTTTATGCAAAAGTTATAATGCAAAAGATATTTTAGGATTGAAGCTGGCAATAGAACAAAGCAAAAATGGAGCTGAGTCTTTGCCCAAGAGTGCTGGCATCCATGGGTTGTGCTTTCTTCCCACCCCATGTTGTTTCTAGCAGATCTTTATTAACTCCTATAGTACCAAAGGTCTTAGTTCTCTCCCAAGACCCATATTTCCTCATGAAGTTAAGGGTCATCAGCTACCCCATTAAGACTTCGGGACAGGCTACTGCTTTTTTCTCCAAATACATTGTTCTCTGCATCCTTGCCCCCAAGTGAATTTGCTCCAAATATCAAAATTCTTTATAACAGTTACATCTAAGATAGCAATTTTCATTAACATTTTTGAAACTTCAAAAAGCATAGTAACAAATGACTATCTTTATAATTTATAATTGGTACTCAGGAGAATGGCAACTTTAAATGAACATTGGGGCATATAAATAGATTTAAAGTTGGGAGAAACATTTATATATATATATATATATATATATCTGATCTATCCCTTTAGTTTACCAAGGAGGAAACTGAGGAAGAGAGACAGAGCCAGCCAAAGAGACAAAGGCAGAAAGAGACAGAGTGACAGAGACAAAAAGAGACAGAGAGATAGTGGTATATACAGAAGGAGAAGAAGGAGAAAAAGGAGACTGAGACAGAAGGAGGTGGAGAGAGATGGAGTGGAAGAGAGAAAGAGTCAGAAATGGACATACAAAGATAGAAAAAGACAGAAAACAAACACAAAGAGAAAAAGACACAAAGAAAAGCAAATATGGAATTTGAAGTCAGGTGTAACATGCACTGCTCTACTACTATTACTGGAGTTCCTTACTCATCATGCTTAATTTAAGAAGTTTCTTCCTCTACTTTCCCTGTATCTCTGATGGATAATTTTTATTATTGAAAATATATCCAGGTAGGCCAAGCAAATATAATAAAGATGACAATACTCCCCAAACTAATCTATTTATTTAGTGCTATACCAATCAGACTCCCAAGAAACTATTTTAATGACCTAGAAAAAAATAACAACAAAGTTCATATGGAAGAATAAAAGGTCGAGAGTTTCAAGAGAATTAATGAAAAAAAAGTCAGATGAAGGTGGTCTAGGTGGACCTGACCTAAAGCTGTATTATAAAGCAGCAGTCACCAAAAACATATGGTATTGGTTAAGAAATAGACTAGTCGATCAGTGGAACCGATTAGGTACACAGGAGAAAATAGGGTACAATTATAGCAATCTAGTGTTTGACAAACCCAAAGATATCAACATTTGGGATAAGAATTCATTATTTGAAAAAACCTGTTGGGAAAACTGGAAATTAATATGGCAGAAAATAGATATGGACCCACACTTAACACCATATACCAAGATAAGATCAAGATGGGTCCATGATTTATGCATAAAGAATGAGATCATAAATAGTTTAGAGGAACATAGGATAGTTTACCTCTCAGACTTGTGGAGGAGGCAGGAATTTATGACCAAAGGAGAACTAGAAACCATTATTGATCACAAAATAGAGGATTTTGATTATATCAAATTAAAAAGCTTTTGTACAAACAAAACAAACAAAACAAGATTAGAAGGGAAGTAACAAATTGGGAAAATATTTTTACAGTTAAAGGTTCTGATAAAGGCCTCAATTCCAAAATATAGAGAGAATTGACTCTAATTTATAAGAAATCAAACCATTCTCCAATTGATAAATGGTCAAAGGATATGAACAGACAATTTTCAGATGATGAAATTGAAACTATATCCACTCATATGAAAGAGTGTTCCAAATCACTACTGATCAGAGAAATGCAAATTAAGACAACTCTGAGATACCACTACACACCTGTCAGATTGGCTAAGATGACAGGAACAAATAATGATGAATGTTGGAGGGGATGTGGGAAAACTGGGACACTAATACATTGTTGGTGGAGTTGTGAAAGAATCTGGCCATTCTGGAGAGCAATTTGGAACCATGCCCAAAAAGTTATCAAACTGCGTATATCCTTTGACCCAGCAGTGATACTCTTGGGCTTATATCCCAAAGAAACACTAAAGAAGGGAAAGGGACCTGTGTGTGCCAAAATGTTTGTGGCAGCTCTTTTTGTAGTGGCTAGAAACTGGAAAATGAATGGATGTCCATCAATTGGAGAATGGTTGGGTAAATTATGGTATATGAATATTATGGAATATTATTGCTCTGTAAGAAATGACCAGCAGGATGAATTCAGAAATGTTTGGAGAGACTTACATCAACTGATGCTGAGTGAAATGAGCAGAACCAGAAGATCACTATACACTTCAACAATACTGTATGAAGATATATTCTGATTGAAGTGGCTATCTTCAACATAAAGAAGATCCAATTCACTTCCAGTTGATCAATGATGGACAGAAACAGCTATACCCAGAGAAGGAACACTGGGAATTGAATGTAAACTGTTTTCTTCACTACTGTCTTTCTACCCGGGTTATTTATACCTTTGGAATCCAATTCTTACCGTGCAACAAGAAAAATGGATTTACACACGTATATTGTATCTAGGTTATACTGTAACATATTTAATATGTATAGGATTGCCTGTCATCTAGGGGAGGGAGTAGAGGGAGGGAGGAGAAATTTTGGAAAAATGAATACAAGGGATAGTGTTGTAAGAAAAAAAAATTACTCATGCATATGTACTGTCAAAAAAATTATAATTATAAAATTAATTTAAAAAAAAGTTTGAGAGAGCCAACAAAGCGATTTGGGTATTATATCGCTTGGGTAATGAAGGCTGATGGCACTTCTGAGATAGGGGAGGAGCCAGCTCAGCCCAGAGGAACAACCTATGTGACCTACCCCAGAAGTGAATCATCCTAGCAGCAGAGACACCATGTTCTGCAAGTAAGGCAATGATTTATCCATTGAGACTTTAGCAGCATAGCAGAGAGAGATATCTCTACTTCTGTTCCTGCTACATATTTTTAATAAATATGTTATTATTAAAAAAAAAAGAAAATATATCCAGGAAATGCATTTATGCACCTTTTTTGGTGTACTCATTCTAGGTACAGAAAAGAAAGTAATAAGGGAATTGGAGGAAAATAAAAGAGAATGGTTATTAAATTAAAAATAAATGTGTGGATCAATGAGAAGGAAAAATCAGGATTCGAGCTTCCTAAGAGGGCAAAATTTAGATTTTGTACCTGGAAAAACATCCTCATAATTGTAGTGACTGAAAAATGGATTAAGCTACCTTAGGAGGGTTTCCATTCATTCAAAGTGTTCAAGCACCAACCAGATAACAATTTCTCAGACATACTATAGTAAAGATACTTTTTCAAGTATAAGTTGAAGTAGATGGTCACTTAGGTAACACATTTATGTGATTCTTTAAGTTTTTGAAATTTGATTACTTTGTTTTCTTAAGACCACATCACTTAATTTTCACAAGGTTTAAAGTTGCTTTGTTTTTCAAATTCATGGTATTCTCTCAACTTAGAATAAAAAGGGAGTGATTGTATTGAGACTTTAATAAAGCTCATGTCAAAGGGACAAGAATCCAAGAAGTTAATCCTTTTTCAAATAGTGTTATTATACATCTTAAAAGAAAAACTTTAAATGATTTTTTAAATATCATTTCCTTTCTATAAAAAGAAAATCATTTTCTCTCTATGATCTTCTAAGAATTTCTGTCTTTGACACAAAAACTGTCAATGGGTCCAGGGTCTGAGAGTGTGGGTGAGTTGGGGAATCAATGCTTGTCAAACCCTTTATAGTGGTTTTAGAATATGTCACTGACAACATTCTAACTCTGTGGTAGGGTGCAAGTATAGCAATTGACATGTTATAAAAAAAATCAGATCCCAAAGATAATTTTGAGTTTTCAAGGGAGACATTGTCATCCACAACTCCTAGTTCACTTAAATATTTGAGTCAGAGAAATGATTCGGCTAAATCTTTAGAAAACATTACACCAGGAGGAACTATTGGAGTATTTAATATGGCTTCCTTGCAATTCTCATGATTAAATGGACACTGAATGAATTCTAAACCATATATTCTCCCCTTCTTCCAACTTCAGGTTGTTATGATGCTCTCAGAAGAGCAACATAAGTAATAAAACATTTTAACCTACAGATAAACCACAGGTTTTAGGGAAAGAGTGACAATCATATGACAATTACAGAATCTCAGAGTTTATCAGGATCCCAGAAGTCATCTAGCTAAATCCAAATCTGACCAAGAAAGCCCACTTCAGCAACCCTGAGAAGTGATGATTCCCTCCTTTGCTTGAAGACTTCCACTCAGGGACAAGCTAATCCTTCTTTCAATAGCTCTAATTGTTAGGAAGTTTTTGTTTTGCATTGCTTCTTTCCCCTGTCATCACATCTAAATTTGCTCCATCATCCATTGCTTAGTGGAATGAATTTAATATCTTCCATATAATGACTCACTAAATACTTGAAGATAATTTCATCATATTCCCAGGCTCATTATATCCATTTCCTTCATCTAATCTTCAAATGGCATGAATTCAAGCCCCTTCACCTTCCTACTGTCTTTAATTACAACATAGTGATTATTTTCTTAAAATATAATGTCCAGTATACAAATACAAGTATATGACACTAGTATAATATCACACTCATGACATTCTGATCAGATCAGAACAGGGCGAGCTACCAACTATGCTCCTTCTTATGAAGCCTAAAATTCATTTTTTTTGACTAACACAATAGATTAAATCACAATAATTGTGCAAATAAAATTCGCAAATCTTTTCCACACACGTTGCAGCCCCATCTTGTATTAGGAAAGTTGATTTTTTGAATCCAGACATAAAACTTAACATGTAATTCTTATTCAATTTCATCTGATTTGGTTTGACCCAAAAGCCTAGTTCCTTAGGATTTTTTTCCTATCCTGCTTAGTCATTCAATAGGAAAATTATCTCCTATATTTGTCACTTGCAGATTTGAATTTATTCAAGATATTGATATAGAAGTAAATAGCAAGGGGTCAAGGGAGCATCCTAATGAACATATCCTTCCAAGTAGACAACTAGCTATTAATAACTACTTTTGAGGCCTAGATGTTCATACAGCTCTGGATCCATATAATTACTTTCTAATCTCATCATAGAAAACAAATCTCAGAATGGTAGACCAAAAGGTCCTCAGTGAACATCAAGTCCAATTAACTCTCTCTCTCTCTTTCTTTTCCACCATAAGTACATTGCAAAGCTTGTGAAACGTCCTGCTTCAACTGAGAAAAACTATATGTATAGTATTTCCCCAATCTACTAACTTAATAGCCTATCAAAAAATGAAATAAAATTAGCATGGCATATGCTTGCTTTTTATGATTACCATTTCCTTTTTTAGATGTTCACTACCCTTTTAATAAAATAAGTTTAATTTTTTATCAGAAATTAAAAATAAGTTTACTGCAAACTATAAATCCAGTTCTCTCCCTTAAAAAAAATAGGGAAATATTTGCATTACTTGATTAATCTTATGGTTTTTCCCCCTTATTCTCCAGTTGTCCAAAGATCATTTTTTCTCAGTACCAAGGACATGTTTCATCTGGGCTTAATGAAATGAATTCATTAAGAAAAGCTACTATTGTGCTATAGGTACATTTTTTTTAAATGTACCTCTCTATTTATCTTGGGCATAATCTCTCTAATTTTCATTCTTCTTTTGTTCTAGTCCAAAGATTCTATTCCTTGGCACAGAAAAGGAAGCAACATATGAGTACCTCTGCCTTCTGTTATCAGTTATCAGAATTTCATGTATTCCAAAATGTGATTATATCACTCCTTTAACTCCTTATTTCCCAATTTACATATTTTGTCATTTCATTTTACTATCCTTAGCTTCCTGTGTCAATCTCAACTCTTCCAAGCTTTAACACAGCAGAAATTATTTTTATAGAACCATGTCACACATGTTAACTTCAGCCTCTATAAACTCTCTTCTATTTTCTGTACATTTTAAAATTCTAGTTGAGATTTTTCTGTACCTACCTTAATCTTTCTAGATAACTTTATTTTTCTTTTTGTGTTAGAATTGGTTTATTTTATATTTACAGAATTTTATTCTAGAGATCATTCCATTTACCCTCGGTTGACTTCCTCAGTTCAGGTTTAGTTTATGAGCTTCTACCTATCTTTTCACTGAACTCTAAAATCTGCTTTCCAAAAACCTAGGATATATGTCACTGTGCCAGAGATTTAGAACTAGATAAAAATTTAGAAGTCATTGAATCTGAGCCTTTCATTTAACAAAAATGACAAATGAGTCACAGATAGATTAAATGACTTCCTTGGACACATGGAGCAATAGACTAAGGCACCATGATGCCTTTTGTTTCAGACTGTGCAGATTTTCTTTTCTTATCAAATGTTCCTTAGTGTTCCCATCATGTCCTAGGAATCAATTTATGGCTATTGTTGAGAATCAAATCCAAAATGGAATTTCTATATATTGGCTTTTCCATATCTTGAAAGGAAAACTTCTTAATAAGGTATGACAGAAAACAAATAAACAAAGATGACTAGCTTTTCTCATTCTCTTGAAGTTCTCCATTACTATTTTACCATATCCCATTTATATAATTTCTATATTCTTCAGTCCCCCACCTCAAAAAAAATTTTGTTTGATTCTTACCTATTCTGTTTCTATTGAATATACTCTTCCAGAGTCAGATGCTAATCCTTATCTGTAAGATTCATGACTACCTTTGTGGTCAGATTTTCCTAATAGAATCTTATCATAATCCTTATAACCTGTTCAAACCTTTTTCTCAATCACCTATATATCATTCCCTATTTCCCTCTCTGCCTAGGACCTTAGATGATGAGGTGAAAAAATTAAGTCCCTCAGGAACTTCTTTTTGTTCCCATTTTTATATTGCAGTTGCATTCAAGGTAATCTTCATTCTCCCATACTTGGCTTTGAGAAGGAAGTAGTCCTCCTTAATGTTTAAGCAAAGCTGTGTTCTTGATTCTCTTCCCTGAAATTTCAACTGAAAACTTATTCTTCAATTTCTACCACTACTACCATCCCTTTATAATCCTTAATCTCTTTATCCTATGGGTTCTTTCCAATTGCTTAAAAACATGGCAAGATTTGCCTAACACTGTAAAAACTTTTACTTGACACTGCCTAAATTTCACTTACTGTATCTTTCTACCCATTCATTGCAAGATCCCTAAATATACCTATTTTTTGCTTTCTTATCCTCACCTCCCATATCTTTTTATTAACTTCGCTGTAATCTGACTTCTAACTCTACCAACAGGATGAAACTGCTCTTTCCATAATTATGAATGATGTCTTAAAAGTTTGACATGATGAGTTTATCTTAATACTTATTCTTATTGAACTCTGTAGGATTTTTTTTTTACTGCTGATGACCATTCCTTTTTCCTAGGCACTCACTTTTGAGCAATTAGCTGGTGAAGGTCAGTATGGAGAGAATTCAGAACAGATTAAATATACCATGACAGTGAATGAGCAAATTTCTAAGGTTGAAATAAAAGCTTGGGGTTCCCTCCCTGGACAGAAAGATCAGGGGGAGGCTTTCACTAAAATAGAGCAAGGTCCCAATGAAACTTTTGCAGATTTTATGGGATGTTTGCAAACTGCTGTCAAAAGAAGTATTGGAGAAAATGCAGCTACAGAAAGTTTATTAATTTTAGTATTCTTTTCTTTTTAAAAAATTTTGAGTTGTTATGCTCAAAAAGTTATCAAACTGTGCATACTCTTTGATCCAGCAGTGTTATTACTGGGCTTATATCCCAAAGAGATCTTAAAGAAGGGAAAGGGACCTGTATGTGCAAGAATGTTTGTGGCAGCCCTCTTTGTAGTGACCAAAACTTGGAAACTACGTGGATGCCTATCAATTGGAGAATGGCTGAATAAATTATGGTATATAAATGTTATGGAATATTATTGTTCTGTAAGAAATGACCAGCAGAATGATTTCAGAAAGGCCTGGAGAGACTTATATGAACTGATGCTGAGTGAAATGAGCAGGACCAGAAGATTATTATATACTTCAACAACAATACTGTATGATAATCAATTCTGATGGAAGTGGCCATTTTCAACAATGAGATGAACCAAATCAGTTCCAATAGAGCAGTAATGAACTGAACCAGCTACGCCTGGGAAGGGAAAAATTAGAACAAAAGGTTTGGCAATTGTCAATACTGTAAAATTATCCATGTATATATCTGGCAAATAAAAATTAATAAATATAAAAATTGTCAATTTTTTTGTCAAATTGTCAAATGTCAAACATTTGAGTTCCAAATTCTCTTTCTGTTTCCTATACCTTCCCTATTCACTGAGAAGGCAAGCAAAGGATATCAATTATACATATTAAATCATGAAAAATATTATAAAGAGACAAATATGGAGAGAGAGAGAACAAGTAATTATTTCAGTTTGAACTCAGAATTCATTAGTTCTCTCTGATAGCATTTCTCCATCATGAATAAGATTGTTGCTATAGTATACAATGATTTATGAGTTCTTCCTATTTGACTTTGCATCCATGCATATACATTTTGCCTTTTTTTCCCCTGAATCAACCCCTTACAACATAATAGTACTCCACTGCAACTATACACCACAATTTGTTTAGCCACTGCCTAATAGATAAGCATTCCTCAATTTCTAATTCTTTTCCACTTTAAAAAGAGATGAAAACTGTTTTTATAGATTTATCAATTGGGCAATGGCTTTTATTATTTTTATAAATTTTACTAAATTCCCTATTGGCAGCTAAGTGACACAGTGCCAGATCTGGAGTCAGGAAGACTCATCTTCCTATGGTCAAATCTGATCTTAGGCACTTATTATCTGTGTGATGCAGGACATGTTACTTTTTTGAAGGTAAAGTTACAAGCATTTATTTAGTGTCTACTATATATCAAGCATTGTGCCAAGTTCTACAAATGTTATCTTATTTGATCCTATTAAGTAGGTGATGTTATTATTCCCATTTTACAGTTGATAAAATTAAGGTAAATATAGGTTAAATGAGTTGCTCAGGATCACATCCTTTTTTTTTCTTCTCTTGTATTATTTTTAATTTTATTTAATTAATTTTTATAAAAAGTTTATGCATAGATAATTTTTCAGCATTGACAATTGCAAAACCTTTTGTTCCAACTTTTTCCTCTCCTTCCCCCCACCCCTTCCCCCCTGGCAGGTTGGCCATCACATGTTAAATTTGTTAAAGTATAAGTTAAATACAATATATGTATACATGTCCAAACAGTTATTTTGCTGTACAAAAAGAATTGGATTTGAAACAGTGTACCATTACCCTTTGAGGGAAATAAAAAATGCAGGCAGACAGAAATAGAGGAATTAGGAAATCTATGTAGTGGTTCATAGTCAACTCCCAGAATTCTTTCACTGGGTGTAGCTGGTTCAGTTCATTACTGCTCTATGGGAATCGATTTGGTTCATCTCATTGTTGAAGAGGGCCACGTCCATCAAAATTGATCATCATATAGTGTTAGGATTACAAGGTGATAACTCAGGTTGTCTAAACAATTCTCTAGCTCAGAGTTCGCACCTTTAGTTCACACCTTTAAAGGGAGTTTACACCTTTAGACCTCTGAAAAGGAATTTACATATTTAAAGGAATTACACCTTTAAAGAAGAAAATTCATTGGTTGTAGGAGCTCCCACAAGTGCCTGGGAGTTCTCACTAGCCCAATCTCTGCTAGGATAAAAGAGGAGTGCAGTTGGGCAAGGAGTCAGTCTAGACTGGGATTGAGTTGGGACAGCAATCTGGATTGGGGAAAGACAAGAGCTGAAGGAGATTCAGAGCCAGGATTCAGGAAGAAGAGAATTCAAGATTCTCCCTTCGCTCTGGCTGGAGGCTCCAGAAGCTTCCCAAGAAACCTGCTCACAGAGGAAAAGATTTGACAGAAAAGAGATCTCCTCCCAGACAAGGATTATATTTGAGAGACAACAGATCATTACAATTTGGCGCCCAATGTGGGGCAAAGATTTTTGCTCATCCTGACAAGGACTTATTCTGAGCCCTTCAGAGGAGCTGGCCCAGACCTTCACAATATAATATTGTTGTTAAAGTATATAATGATCTCCTGGTCCTGCCCCTTTCACTCAGCATCAGTTCTCATATAAGTCTCTCCAGGTCTTTCTGAAATTATCCTGCTGATCATTTCTTACAGAAAAATAATATCCCATAATATTCATATACCACAATTTATTTAGCCATTCTCCAATTGATGGGCATCCATTCATTTTCCAGTTTCTGGCCATTACAAAGAGGGCTGCCACAAACATTCTTGCACCTACAGGTCCCTTGCCCTTCTTTAAAATCTCTTTGGGATATAAGCCCAGTAGTAACACTGCTGGATCAAAGGGTATGCACATTTTGATAACTCTTTGAGCATAGTTCCAAATTGCTCCCCAGAATGGCTGGATGTATTCACAATTCCACCAACAATGTATTAGTGTCCCAATTTTCCCACATCCCCGCCAACATTCTGCATTATCTTCTTCTGTCATTCTGGCCAATCTGACAGTTGGATCACATCCTTTTTTAAAAATTGTTTTATTTTTTTTCTGATTATACATGTACATTAATTTGTTAATACATGTTTATTTACACATTATGTTGGGAGAGAAAAATCAGAACAAAAAAGAAAAACCACAAGGAAAAAAACATAAGAAAAAGAAAAAAAAGTGAGCAGAGTATAGATTGATTCATATTCAATCTCCATAGTTGTCTCTGGAGGAAGATGGCATTTTCTATCCAAAGTTAATTGGGATTTCCTTGAACCACTGAACTTCTGAGAAGAATCAAGTCTTTCATAGTTGATCATTGCACATTCTTGCTATTACAGTGTACAGTGTATTCCTGGTTCTGCTCATTTTGCTCAGCTTCAGTTTGGGTAAATCTTTCCAGTCTTTCCTAAAATTAACTTGTTAATCATTTTATATAGAACAGTAATATTCCATTACTTTCATATACCAAACTTATTCAGCCATTCCCCAATTCATGGGTATCCACTCATTTTCCAATTCTTTGCTACCACAATAATAGCTGCTACAAACATTTTTGCGCATGTGGGCCCTTTCCCCTCCTTTATAATTTCCTTGGGATAATGACTCAGTAGCGGCACTGCTGGATCAAAAGGTATACACAATTTTATAACCCTTTGGGCATATTTCCAAATTACTCTCCAGAATGGTTTGATAATTTTAAAGCTCCTGGACATGAAAATCATGTGCCTCAATTTCCTCATATGTAAAATGAACTAGAGAAAGAAATAGCAAATCACTTCAAGATCTTTACAAAAAAATCCTCAAGTGGGATCATGAAGAGTCAGACATGACAAACAACTGAACAACAAAAAAGCCCCCTGTATATTTGAGAAATTCAGTCTTTATCAGAGAAATTTGCTATAATTTTATACTATTTTATGATTTATGCTACTGTTTAAGCAAAATCTAGTTTCCTTGATTCTCTCTCTTAATTAGGTCTCGGTCTCTCTCTCTCTCTCTCTCTCTCTCTCTCTCTCTCTCTCTCTCTCTCTCTCTCTCTTTGCTTTGTCTGAAATAAAGATTATCATTTTTACTTCTACTGAAATATAATAGATTCTTCTTCCATGCTTTATTTTTTATGAGCCAATTAGAGTTGTGACTTACACAACTAGCAAATTCTACCTTTTATTTTAACTTTTTGTGTGTTTCTGTTTCAAGTTTCTCTTATAACAAAACAACATATTATCGGATTCTGGTTTTTAATCCATACTGGTTTCTGCTTCCATTTTATAGGTAAGTATATCTCATTCACACTCATAGTTTTTATTAGTATTTATTTCCCTCCATCCTATTTTTTCTGTTTATCCTTCTTTCTCTCTTTTTAATCTATCCCTCTTCAAAAGTCTGTTTTACTTCTAATGACCCCCTTAATCCCTTTACTTTTTTATCATCCCCTATCCCCAATATGTCTTATCATCTTCCCTCCTACTTTCCTACTGGGCAGGATAGATTTCTAAACCCAAGTGTGTATTCATTTTGAGCCAATTATAGTAAAAGTAAGATTCAAGAAGTATTCACCACCCTCCACATTTTCTTCATCTTCATTGGGTGCCTTTTCTACTTCTCCTAGTGCATCCCTCTTTTTTGATATCTTCATATATTTTGAAATCATCCCATCCCATCAATTAAGATTGATTTACATTTATGCTTTCTATGTTGATTGCTTCAAACTACTCCAATAATGACAAAGTTCTTATGAATTATAAAAACACTTTCCCATATAGAAATGTAAATAGTTCAATCACATTGAATTCTTTAAGATTTCTCTTTTATTTTTACTATTTTATACTTCTCTTGAATCTTATGTTTCAATGTCAAATTTTCTATTCAGATCTGATCTTTTCATCTGGAATACTTGAAAGTCCTCTATTTCATTAAAAAACCATTTTTGTCCATGAAAGATTATAATCAGATTTTGTACAGATTTTGCTTGATTGTAATTCCAACTCTTTGCCTTCCTGGATATCACATTCCAAACCTTCCAATCCTTTAATATAGAAGCTATTGATTCTATTATAATCCTGGCTATAACTCCATGACATTTGAATTGTTTTTTTTTTCTTTTTCTGGCTGCTTGTAGCATTTTATTTTGTCCTGGAAGCTCCGAAATCTTATTACAATATTCTTGAATTTTTTTTTTTCATTTGGAGATCTCTTTCAGAAAATGACCATGAATTCTTTCAATTTTGATTTTCCCCTCTGAATCTAATACAGTGGAACAGTTTTTCTTGACAATTTCTTGAAATATGATATTAGGCTCTTTTAAAAAAAAAATCAAAGCTTTTAGATTCTCAAATAATTCTTAAATTATCTCTCCTCAATATATTTACTATGTCAGGTTTTTGGTTTTTTTGTGTTTTTTTTTTTCCCAATGAGATGTTTCACATTGTCTTCCTTCTTTTGGCTTTTTTTAATTGTATCATGGAGTCATTATTAGCTTCCATTTGCTCAAATCTCACTTTAAGTAGTTCTTTTCTTTAGTGAATTGTTGAACTTCTTTTTCCATTTGGTCAATTCTTTTTAAGGAGTTCTTTCAATGAATTTTTGTGATTCACCATTAGGCCAATTTTATTTTTTCAGGTATTATTCCTTTAGTATTGTGTTTCTTTTACCATGATGTCAATTTTATTTTCCTACTTTTCTTGAATCCCTCTTATTCCTTTCCCCAATTATTCCTTTACCACTTTTCTCTTTCTTTAATTCTTTTAGGAATTCTTATTAGGCTTGGATTTGATGCTTTATCTTTGACCATTTTCATGTTGCTGTCTTCTACTTGAATCTTACACTTTCCTGCCACTAAAGTAGTTTTTCTAGTCAAATTCTTTTTTGTTGGTGTTATTTGCTCATTTTTCTTGCCTAATTCTTGACTTTTAACTTTTTCTTTTTAAAGTTAGGTTCTGCTCACCTGGAGATGGGGAAGGCTTTTGCTTGTTGCTATTTTCAGAGTTAGTTCTGGAAATCTATAAATTTTTGGTAGTGCAGGGAGAGGCGTCATTGCTATTCTCCTGATCCATACTCTGATTTTTACCCAGGCCTGACTCTCCAAAGGTGCAAGTTTTAGCACTCCTCTTGGCGTTGGAACTGAGACTGGGGCTCCCTGCTCCCTTGTGATTGATGAGAAGCATTGCTTTCCCCCCTTGAACCAAATGTTTCCAAGGCTAGCAAAGGATCTGCTTTAATCATTTTTTGACCAATTGTCCAACTTTCTTACCAGCTTTGGGCCAAGACTTCCTAAAGTTTCTTTGGCTGCTGTGGGGAAATATCTCATTCTGAGCTTTTGTTGATTCTGTCTCTCCAAATTTGATTTGAGAAGTCATTTTTAAATTATTCAGAAGGGAATGTTGGGAGAATTCAACTGGGTTCCCTCCTATATTACACCATCTTGTCTTTATCCCACCATTCCTTCTTCATACCCTTTGGTTGTCTTCTTTGTAGTATTCTCCATTTGTGGGTGTTTCTCAGGGCTCTATTAGGCATTTTTTTTCTTTCCATTATCTTTCTCTCTTTTTGATCTAATCAACTCCCATGGTTTTGATTATTATCTCTATCTATGATTCCAATGTGTTCAGCATTTATGTTTCTCCTAAATTCTAATATATATGGCACATTATTGACTGATATATAATTTATCTACTAGGAGGAATTGTCTTATTTTTTGTGCTTGTCAACATAGAATATAGAACAGTGCCTGGAAACTGGAAGATGTTTGATAAATTGATTTAAGTTGATCAAGTAAATTAATTAATATCAATAGGCATCTCAAATTCAATACAACCAAAACATAAACTCATTCTGTTTCCTGGAAAACTCACTTCTGTTTCCTAAGTTCTCTGCTTTGATCACAGGTACCATAATTCCTCCAGTCACCCAGGTTTGCAAATTAAGAGGGATTCTTGAATCTTTATTCTCCCTCACTTCTTATAATCAAATTAGTTGCTAAATTCTGATGATTTTATTCCCGTGATATTGTACACAATCCTACCCTTCCAGTATTGACATGATGACTACCTTAGTTTAGCCTCTTATAGCCTCTTAATTTAAATATTGAAAAAACCTCCTTAATTGTCTTTTTCTAGTCTCCCCTTTCTCTAATTCAATCTATAGACAGTTGCCAAATCGATGTTCAAAAAGCACAAACCTATGTTACTTTTCTTTAACCAAAGCTTCATTGGCTCCTTCTAGGATAAAGTACAAACACTTCTTGTGATATTTAAAGACTTTTAGATCCAAGATTACCCTGAAGGACTTATCATGAAAAATGCTATCCATACCCAGGAGAAAGAACTGAATACAGATTGAGGTATTTTATTTTTACTTTATTTTTCTTAAAGGATTCTTTTGGGGGATATGGGGAAGGCATGGGAATTTATGTTTTCTTTTGCAAAATGACTTTTTGGAAATGGTTTGCATAACTAACATGTGCCTTCTCAATGGGGAGGGGTAAGGATAAAGGGAGAGAATCTAAAATGCAAAGTTTTAATAGCAAATGTAAAAAGTTTTTCACATGTAACAGGATAATGAAAATATTGAAACATAAAAAATGACTTTCTGAATGTGTTCCCAATATATATTTCTAGATTACTGAATATTGTTCTGCCTCACGAGGTATATTCTAATCACATTTTCTGTTCCATCAATACAACATTTCATCTACCACTCCCACACCTCTGTCCATCCTTAATCCATCTGGATTGCTTTTCTCTTTATCTCTATTTGCTAGGATCCCTATCTTACTTCAATGCAAAGTCAAATTTCTTCCCCAAAAGAGTCCTTTCTTGATTTCACTCATCATTAGGACACTTCCTATCTTATTCCTGTCACCACCATCACCAGCACCACAAAATTTTAATTTATTTTGAATATTCAAAGCCTTTCTAGCTTGTTAGAATATTCCAGAGCTTATCCTCTCAGAATCATCTCCACATCATAAAAAAGTATCAAATTAGCATTTCAGGTGAAGAGACATTCTAAAAAAATATTTTGACATGTTTCAATTGAAGTTTTATGTGGTTTTTAGAAATTGCACTAACTATACACAATATTTACTTATAGCATGTTTTGTTCAAAATCTATGATTACAGTATCTAATTTACAATTTATTTCATATTATTTATTTTATATTATAGTATATGCACGACTATTACTAGAGCTTTACATTTCTAGATTATCAAATCCCAAACATTGATTTTAAAGATGCTTTATTGATTCGATAGAATGAATTTTATATAATTATTTAAACAAATATTCTCTTCCTTTCCATCTTTATATTCCCTTTGATTCAGACTGTACCTAGGCACAGAGTAGATAGGTATACAGTAATTTAACTGGATATAATTGATTGAAAAATGTGGACAATGCATGATTACACATTTTTATCTTTGTACACTAAGAAGTTATATTTCCCACACTTAAAAAAATATATACAATATATATATATATATATATATATATATATATATATATATATATATATTTTTTTTTTTTTTTTTTTTTTTGCTGAGGCAATTGGGGTTAAGTGACTTGCCCAGGGTCACTGGGCTATATACAATATTTCTTTAAAGATGAAAGAGTATAAGTAATTAAATAATTTTGGCCAAAAATCTCTTATTATTAACATTAAATGAGGCAAAACAAAAACAAAAAAAGGGAAATATGTGTTCATCAAAGGTGTTCACCATTATCATGAAGGTGATCTGGCATAGAAAGTTCATATCAAATCAGGATTCCCTGTAGATGGTGAGAACTTCCATATACATATTGTGCTAATTTTATCAAATCTAAAACATCATAGAGATTTGTGTGTGTGTGTGTGTGTGTGAGCACACGTGTGCATGAAAATGCATAGTTAAGTTTCTTTTTTTTTCTTTTTTTAAATTCTTATTTTGACAATCATTAAATAAAATTAAAATTTCCATAAATTAAACATCAAAAAATATGAATGTCCTTGAAACCAAGAATCTACTATACACACATATATAATACTTTTTATAAGTCTATTATAAATTCAATATATATCTTTCAAAGTTATCCTGTTGGTATTTCTTTCTTATCCTCCTCCTTTTCTGTAGGAGTTTTAAAGCTACCACTCTCTTTCCTTTTTTCTTTTGAAATATACACATAGTAAGACACACACCAATATGTGTATATATGTGTTTGTAAGCCTAAAAGTAGCCCTCTCCCTTCAACTTCTACTACCTTGATTTTTTATAAAGAAAGAAAATAATCATCATAATTATGCAGAATCAAGCAAAACTAAATACTTTTGATCACGTCTGACAACCTATGTCTCATTCTACATCTTGAGCCTATTACCTCTCCACTAGGAGATAAGTAGCATGTTTCACTATCAGTTCTCTAAAATTGTAGTTGATCATTGAATTTGAACAGAGTTCATAAGGGTTTCAAATTGTTGGAGTTATTTTGTGTATGTTTTGTTTTGTTCTATAAATTGTTCTCTCAGTTCTTCTTCCTTCAAGTTCTATAACTTGGTCATTACAGAATCCCTGAAATTATATTTGTAGTCACTTCAATGGAATTTCATCCAATCATTCAGAGAGGTGGGGAGAAGGAGACATGGACAAAAAATGCATGTTGTAAAACTGATATGCACTTAGTGAATAGACCATATAAGTGATACATCAGCATATATATCTTGGACAGATCTTAACGTTAGATAATTCAGGACCTAGAAATGAACAAGAGAGTAGTAGCTAAAATTTGTGAATATTCTAATTCTTTTCATCTTTTTAAAGGATGTCATCAGAGATGGATGACAGGGAAAAATTGGTTCAAACAATCATGTGACTAGAGCAAGGGACAATCAATAGTCAAGCTTTGTTAAGATTTAGACTAAGGGGAGGTGGAACCAAGATGGTGGAATGAAAATAAAATACCTGAATTCTCCCCCAGACCTATCCAAATATCTTTAAATAACAAATTTTGGAGTATGAGAACCCACAAAAAGGCAGAGTGGAACAATTTTCCAGCTGAAGATGGTTCTGAAAGCAGGAGGCATATGTTGGCACCTGTGTGATATTGGAGCAAATCACTGTGCAAACCATGCCAGCACAACCCAAGTCCTATGAAACAGAAACAGACAGTGGCAACTCTGAATCTGCAACAGTAGCAGCAATCTCCAGACCTCTCAGCCACAGAGGCCAAAGACAACTCAGAAGGAAAGGTTTCTTGTACTAGGATGTGAGGGAACTCCAGTACAGGATCAAGTTTGGGAGACACTGAATCCATAGTAGCTGCAACATTAGCAACCAACCTGGGCAGAAACAGCAACCAAAGCAGTGACAGTGGCAGTTTCTGAAGATCTCAGCCCACAGCTAGAAGAACTGTTCAAAGGAAGATTGCAAGGACCTCTTTGCCAGCATTGTAGAAGGACTCTGTTGCTTTGCCTATACTCAGATCTGAGAAGCAGTGGTGGCTCGTAGTATAGTTCCCTAGAAAGATCTCTGAAAACATCTGCCCAAATCTCTGAAGCTAGGGATATGTCACCCTCTACCTTGGAAACAGAGATATACTTTAAAAGAAAGAATTAAAAGCCAAGTAATAGTATAGGAAAGTAAACAAAGAATAGAAAATAATTCTGACCACAGAAAGTAACTATGGTGACAAAGAAGATCAAGATGTTAAAGTCATATAGAAGATGTTAAAAATCAAAGCTCTTACATTCAAAGCCTCCAAGAAAAATAAAAATTGGTCTCAGGTCATGGAAGATCTCAAAAGGGATTTTGAAAATCAAGTAAGAGAGGTAGAGAGGAAAATGTGAAGAGAAATGAGAGTGATGTAAAAGGAAATACAAAAAGGTAATGAGGAGAAGAATGCCTTAAAAAGCAAAATTTGGTCAATTGGGAAAGATAGTATAAAAGCTTACTGAGGAAAACGAGTTTTTTAATTAAAGCTTTTTATTTTCAAAACATATACATGGATAATTTTCAACATTTACCCATGCAAAATCTTGTCTTCTAAATTTTTCCCTCCTTCCCTTCTCCCATCTTCTCCCATGAATAGCAAGTAATCATACATATATATGTATGTATATATATATATGTATATATCTGCTATTCTTCTATACATATTTCCATATTCATCATGCTGCACACACAAAAATCAAATTAAAATGGGAAAATGTGAGGAAAAAAGCAAGCAAACAACAACAAAAAGAGTGAAAATACTATGTTGTGTTCCACACTCAGTTCCCACAGGTCTCTCTCTGGTTGCAGATGGTTCTCTTTATCGTAGCATCAGTGGAAAAGGCCTGAATCATCTCCTCATTGAAGAGAGCTACATCCATCAGAATTGATCATCATATAATTTTGCTGTTGCTGTGTATAATAATCTCCTGGTTCTGCTCATTTCACTTAGCATCAGTTCATGTGAGTCTCTCCAAACTTCTCTGAAATCAACCTGCTGATCATTTCTTATAGAACAATACTATTTCATAGCATTCATATACCATAACTTATTCAACCATTCTCCAACTGATGAGCATCCACTCAGTTGAGGAAAATAATTCTTTACAAATTAGAATCAAGCAAATGGGAGCTAATGCATTTATGAGAAATTGAAATATAACAAATTAAACCCAAAAGAATGAAAATACAGGGGGTAAATATGAAGTATCTCTCTGGCAAAATAACTGACCTGTAAAATGGATCCAGGAGAGATCATTTAAAAATTATTGGTCTACCTGAAACCTATGATCAAAAAAAAAAAAAAAAAAAAGAGCCTGAACCACATCTTTCAAGAAAAAACTGTCCTGATATTTTAGAAATAGAGGGTAAAATAGATGTTGAAAGAATCTACCAATCATCACTTGACAGACATCCCAAAATGAAAACTCCAGGAATATTATAGTCAAATTTCCCAAGTCAAGGAGAAAACATTACAAGCATCCAGAAAGATACAATTCAAGTACCGTGGAGCCATATCCACTATATGGGATAATGCAAGATTTAGCAACTCCAAATTAAAGGACCAGAGAGTTTGGAATATAACATTCTGAAGAGCAATGGAGCTAGGTTTACATCCAAGAACCATTTATTTAGCAAAAGTGAGTATAATTCTTCAGGAGAAAAGGTGGATATTTAATGAAATAGAGGATTTCCAAGCATTCATGATGAAAAGACCAGAACTGAGTAGAAAATTTGATTTTCAAAGACAGGTTTAGGAGAAACATAAGAAGGTACACAGGAGAATGATGTCATAAGGGACTTAAGAATAGGGTTTACATGCCTACATGGGAGGATGATACTTGTAACTCAGAACTTTTTCATTATTAAGGCAATTTGAAGAACTATGTAAATGGAAGGAATAGGTGTGAGTTTAATATGAAGGCATAATAGCTAAAAAAAAAGAAGGGATGAAAGAGGAATGTACTGGGAGAAAGGGACAGAGAGAAGTAAAATAGTACAAATTATCTGCCATAAAAGAAGCAAGAAAAACTTTTACAGTGGAAGGGAAGAGGAGGAGGAAAGGAGAATTAGCTCAAAGAGAAAATAAATGCGCACTCAATATGGATACAAAAATCTATATTACCCTGCAGAAAAGTAGAAGGATGGTAGAAGAAAGAGCATATTGAAGGAGGGAATGGTCAGTAGTAAAACATTTTTGAGGAAGGACATGGTGAAAGTAGACAATAGAATAAATGGAGAGAAAGATAGTTAGAAATAATTATAAAGAAAACTTTGAAGCAAGTTTCTTTGTTAAAATCTCATTTCTCAAACATATATGGAACTGAGTCAAAAATAAAATTTTTAAAAACCATGCCCCATTTGATAAATGATGAAAAGTTATGAACTAGGCACTAAAGGATATAAAATTGTGTGCATCCTTTGGCCTAACAATTCAATTACTGGGCATAAATCCCAGAAGAGATTTTTAAAAGACAAAAAGAGGATGGGACATGGTAAGCCAATGAGAGTGGAGAGCAAGATGGGTCAATAGGCAACCCTCAAGTGCAGAAAGGTTAAGCTTCATTTCTTAAATAGTATTCAAGAATGATTAGAAATCAAAAATAAACAAACAATAAACAAGAATCTATTAACTAGTACTAGTCACTGTGCTAAAGTTTGGGAATTAAAAACAACAAGTACAAACAGTTCCTGCCTCAAGGAGATTATAATCTAATAGAGAACTTATATATATATATATATATATATATATATATATATATATATATATATATATATATATATATATATATATATATATATATATATATGTATATATATATATATATATATATATACATACATATGCATATACACACATACATATAAAGGTATAGACACAATATTCATCCAAAGTAAATGGAAGACAAAAAAGCAATTGAGGTTCAGTGAAGAGAGAAACAAGAAATTAGCATTTGAGCTAATTCTTGAAGCTAGATATTCTAAGAGGTGATTGATGGTGAAGGATAACCTTCCAGGCATGGCTATTATTCTGGGGAAATGTACAATGATGAAAGATGGAACATTGTGGGTGAAGAATAGCAGGCCAGTATGAATGATCTGTAGATTTTGTGGCTGAAAATAATATGTAAGAAGACTATGAAGGCTGAGAGAGGTTCAGTTGTGAAGCTGCTTAAGTGTCAGTCAAACTGATTCTTAATACTGAGTTAATATGAAGCCACTAGAGTTTACTGAATAGATCACATGATCAGACTTGTACTTGGGAAAACTACTTTAGTAAGTAACTATGTGGAGGAATCCTGAGAAACTACCTCTTCCAACCTCCCAAGAAAATGTCTTATTGAACTCCAGAGATACTCTGAATTCACAAATAGTTTCATAAGCTTCTATTATTCTACTTGGAAATCCCTGGGTTCCTACTTATCTTGTGGATAATACCCAGTGATGTCCATGGGCAAACTAGGTGCTCTGGGGTATCCACATAACCTTAAATTCCAGGCATAGAATAGGTGCTTAATAAATGCTTGTTGATTGACTGATGAATAGATTGTATATAAATGAAGAGCTTAATCAGTGAATCCCCTGAGAATTCACAGAAGAATATGGTCAAGAATATGGTCTTACAAAATAAGAAGGCAATGCAACCTGTATTATTGGAAGAAAAACCTACTTCAGTGCAATCATAGATTTGCAGAAGTAAATATAGAAATTTTAAACTAGAAGAGAACTTAGAAATTATCTGATTCTCCATTTTATATAGGAGGAGCCTTTTAGGCACTTATCTCATTGCCAGGTTGCCATTTGTGGCAGCATTATCATAATTAACAACTGAGGCTTCTACTACTGAAAGTCATATAGTTGTAACACAATAATTAACTTTTCATCCAAACCCAGATAGAGCAAGAAGTTCCTCAAGAAAAAGAATTTCAACAAGCCATGGAATTGGACTAAGAAGGAAGCTTTTTGAATTTAATAGAATTGACTCTCTTTGAATCTAACTTGAATCTAACTAATAACTTATCCTTTGAAAAGGATACCTTGGCTTTACAATATGGTATAAAGACTGAAAATGAGAAGGTATTGCTTTAATTCCATGTTTTTGAAGTACATGATCAGATATATTGTGAGTCATGTCAAGAAAGAATCTAATTAAGAGTTTGACCTGAAGTAGCAAGAATGACGAAAAGGCATAAAGGTCTTAAGATTCTGTTTTCTCTTCTCTTCTCTTCTATTTGTATGCCCTCTTTCTTTAAGCTTCTTTCCTGATGGAACAGAGTTGGTTTTAAGAGGACTCCAATGTGTATACATGTGTATACACACTCTCACACATATACACATTCATACAGTTATACCCACAGAAAAGTTGATTTAAAAATTGCAAATAATGGCTTAATTGAGGTAAACCTAACTAGCTTGAGGAAGGGGGGATCTAATTACATTTGATTTACAAGAAAGGCCACAAGTAAGGATAATATTCTCTAATATCTCTAGGTGAAGAAGTCAATTTGATAGATTTATAAATTTATACTGGAGTAAAAATTTCTCCATATGCCCATGTGCTTACTAATTCTCATTAAATATCTCTCTTTATATCTTAGATAAAATAATTGCTTATTTAGTGCCATTCAACCTATCAGACGGTCTATTCTACAATGATGAAAAGATTCCAAGGTAATAAGAATACTGGTCTTTAAAAATTTTGACATACATAATACATATATTTTAAAGATTTGGCATACTCATATATATGCAACTATGGTACCTTGTTAAAGGAGAGTTGGTCTATTAAAGATCATATAGAGATGGCCTTAGACATAGAAAGCCCGAGTTCAACTTCTGTCTCTGATTAATATTGGCTATGTGACCCTGAGAAATGACTTCTACTGTCAGTGCTCTAAGCAACTTATCAAGACTACTAGTTGCTGAGAAGATGGCAGATTGATAATAAAGTGAGTAATCTATGTACTTTCTAAACACCTCACACTTTTGAAAGATCTAATGCTTTATAAACAGTCTACAAAAGAGCAAGAAGTAAACAGGCTCATCCTAATAGGCATTTGGTAAGAAGCATATAGACAATGAGGGAGTGAAATAAGCAGTCAATTTAGTTAACCACATGTGGTTTGCCACTGAAAATGTGACTTCCAGAATAACTTCTATCCAGCAAATTTCTGGGACATTTTTTCTTCAACAATTGATATATATTTAGGAAGCTAATTAATTGACATTAGAAGAACAACAACACATGCACAAAGAGCCAAACATTGAGAACTGAGGAGAGAATTACATAGGCAAGATTGTTTGGTATTTTGAAAGACAAAAGTAATAATTTGGAGATTTTTCCAGTGTTTTGAATAGTCTATGGTACTACTTGCCCTCAAAATAGATGATCAAGTGTTGACTACATTTGTTGATTACAACTTTTAAAATGCTAAAAACTAAAATAAAAATATTTTTACATTTCTATAAGTGAAAAATAGTTGCAGCAACATAAGATTATCTATTACAAAGCTGAACTTAATCATAATACCCACACAACAATTTTAAAAGCTCAAAACAATGATTGTCACTTTTTTATTAATATCTCTACTATAACAAAATTGTTTCACTAACCATTAACCCCAATTAATACAAAGAATAAGAAAATCAACTCACTGATAACTTTGTCAGATGAGAATCCTTCTTTGATTGAATTACAAAATTAATCAGTCCAAGAAAGGCATAAACTAGGTGTGAAAAACCTAATCAGATTGGGAAGGACTACAAAGCTATGAAGCATTGGATGAAATCAGATGATGAAATGTATTGAGTTTAATTGAAAGAACTTGGCACACCTCTGGGTATATGTATATAAAAGAAAGAAATCTTAATAGCAGCATTCCAATAACTGCTTTGAGAATTAAGTTTAAGGAGCACTTTGAGGAGAGAGTTGTCTGTAACTAGAAAACTTTGAAGGTTAGGAAGAGGTGCTAAGACAGTAACAAGCCCAGAAGAAGTGCCAAACTCCTCTTGCATGATGATCATGACATATGAAATTGTACCAATAATTTTACACACACACACACACGTGTGTGTGTGTATTTATTTATTTGTTTCTTCAGGATTCCATTGGTACTTATAGGAGATTGTGTCTCAGACTTTTGAGGAAATGTTTTTGTACTATTTGCTCTCACTATACTATCTCCTGTTTTTAAAAAGATATTTAATTATCAACATCAATATCCCATAAGCCCTTTGGGCGCCAATATGTAATGTTCTGTTGTCTCCAGAAACTGCCGATCTCTCTCTAGAAGGAGATCTGCTGTTTCAACTCAATCTCTTGGCCAGATTCTTCTTTCTGTAGAGAGCCACCAACTATGACTTAGAGTAGACTCCTCCTTCTCCAGAGTGCCACCCTCTTTTATCCTCCCAGAGAAAGGGCATGGGATAACACAAGGGCTTGTGGGAAGATTACTTCTACCAATCAACTTGCTCCTTTTAAACATTAAGCTCCTCCCCAGAAGTTCAAAGGGGTAAAACTCCCCTAAAGGCCGGAACTAGAGAATTGTTAAGTACTGACTTAGCACTCAGTAAGAACCTAATATCTCATTATCTCATTAGCACTTAGTAAGAACATAACACCCTCCAACTCTTGAGAGTTACTCCTACAACCCAGGGGAAAAGTAGTTAGCCATTTTCTGAGGATATTTCAGATAGGAGTTGTGTGAAGTACCCCTGGAGGGTATGTTATTCTAGCAAGAGCTTAATTTAGTCATGATTAATTTACAATGATGAAAAACTACCTCTTCCCCCCCTAAAAAAAATTACAGCAATAGCCAAACTTGAAAAGAGTCGTAATTAGATTGTCCCAAATATATCATTTTGTTTTTATTAATTACTGAACTAAACACAGTAACCCTTTCTGAAAAAGAATGACTTCTCTAGTTTCTAAATAATCATCTTGGAACTTAAGAAAATGGTGTAGAAAATGTTGCATAACTTTTTTATTTGTCAGGCACTTTCAGAGTCTGAAAATGTTGTTTTCAGACATTTGTTAAAAATTGTTTTGAGTCCTCAGAACAAGAGCAGGTGGTATCAAAGGAGTGTATGTAGCATTATTCAAGACCCATCCTGAAATAACTTTATGCTTCTCCAAAATTTATTGTTTCCTGATGGAAAAAATATTGTTAAAAATTTACCAGCAAATCCCAATCTAAACTATACCATTTTAAAGATCTCTTTAAAAAATGTCAGTCAAAGATATATTTTGGAGAGGATATGGGAAAATTGTGACACTAATGCACTGCTAGTGGAGTTGTGAACAGATCCAGTCATTCTGGAATTTGCAACTATATTCAAAGGACAACCAAACTCTGTCTACCCTTTGATCCAGCAATTCTACCAATAGGTCTATATTCCAAAGAGATCATAAAAAGGAGAAAAAAAACCTACATGTTCAAAAATATTCATAGCAACTCTTTTCATGGTGGCAAAGAATTGAAAATCTGAGGAATGCCCATCAACTGGAGAGTGGCTGAACAAGCTATGATATGTAAATATAATGGAATACTATTGTGCAATAAGAAATCATTTTTTAAAAATGGAAAGATTTGTATGAACTGATACAAAATCAAGAAAGCATGGTATACAGTATCAGCAACATTGTGTGATGATCAGCTAATCAACAACATAATGATCTAAGACAAACACAAAGGACTCATGAAGGAAAATTCTATCCATAACTACACAAAGAATTGATGCACTCAATACAGATTGAACATTTTTTGTCCCCACTTTATTCTTTCTTATGCTTTCCCTCCACCCCACCACCTCATTCTGGATCTTTTTCTTCTTTTGCAACTGTGATGAATGTAGAAATGCATTACAATATTGCACATGTCTAAACTAATTCAAGTTGCCTACCATCTTTGGAAGGGGAGGGGGGCAGGAAGGAAGAAAAATTTGGAATTCAAAATCTTGCAAAGTGAATGCTAAAAAAAATTTTGACAGAAGAAACAATAAGCCAACAAATGTATATAAACCAGATCTAATAGGATGAATAGGAAATAAAGAGGCAATAGAATTAAGAATTAGGAAAGACTTCCATTAGAAGAGGAGGTTTCAGTTGAAACTTGAAGGAAATTAAAGACAGAAATGAGAAAAAAGCACTAAACAAAAAAAAAAAAGGATTTTCTCATTTCTCTGTTTGACATATATAGCATCTATGAATCAGAATATTATATTTTTATAACGAAACACTGGGCAACAAGTCTAGATTGGCTTCTTCATGAGCAGAAAACTTCCAAGTATCTGAGTTTCTTTCAAATTTAGAACCCTGGATATAATTAGAAATTAGACACGGTTATAGACAAGTCACTCAGTCAAAAAGCATTTATTCACTATATTTTGCAGGGATGATGCTAAAAGAGAAGATTCAAAGTAAGGTAAAAAAAAACAAGGTCTCTGCCCTTAGGTGCTCATATTGTAATTTAAAAGACAAGTCAATAACTTGGTATTTATAAAATATAGAGTAATTAGAAGGTAATCTCAGAAAAGAAGAAAGTAACCACTGTGGGGCCTTTAGGGTTGAGAGGGGAAACCAGAGACAGCTTCCTGTAGAAAATAGTATTTGATTGAATATTGAAAGAAGTGAGAGAAACTAAAAGACATCAGAGAAAGGAGTATTCTATGTATTGGGAAAAGGCAAAAGGATAGGAAGTGGAATTTTAAGTGCAATAAATAGCAATTAGTATTATAGTATCTTAAAGTGAGAGCTGGAAGGAACCTTAAAAGCCACTGAATTCATTTCCTCATTTTAAAAATGAAGAAACTAAGGCTCAAAGAGGTCATTTAAATTCTAATCTGACTAAGACTAATGGTCTATCCTTTATGTCACATCAGTATACTCCCCACCTCAGAACCTTTTTATCCATTTAAAAACCATTACTGAATTAGTCTTTCTTTGCTTTTCCAGGTCAAATAGTTTACCTTATGTTAACTCTCTCTCATAAGTTTTTTTTGTTTTTTTGTTTTGTTTTGTTTTTTAATAAGTCAACCATTTCCTCCTTGTACTAGGCTGTTACCTGACCTTAGCTATTCCTACCTAGCATGATAAAATCTTTAAATAGCTATGCTTGAATTTTATTCAGTTAACCACATCTGCAATCCTCATTGTGCACCCACCAAACATCTAAAATTACCAATTGGCTGGAGACTTTGAATCCTAGTTTTAAAATCCTGGCCAGCTGCAGGAAATGGGAGGGGGGAGGGGAAGTTATGCCTTGGCTACTGAGTACAATCTGCACACAGTGTTAACGATACCATGTCAGTCCATAAATTATCATGGCTAAATGCTGAAACATTAACACCACCCAAAACACACTCGTAAGCAAGCCAGCTTGGCAAAATGAGGTCATGGAGAAGCTTAAAGTTATTTCAGGATGGGTCTTGAATAACGCTACAGCTCCTTTGACACCACCTGCTCTTGTTCTGAGGACTGTATATTTAAGTCCCCCAACGGCAACTGGGCTTAAGCCCAGTGCTGACTTTACAATCCAGTCCAAAGTAAATGCTGTCCTGTTGGTAGGTATTGACCTTTAGATGAGGCATTAAAATCCCCCTGCCAACATTCCTACCTTCTGCTTAATTGGTATAGTGTAAAAGATGTTGCTGAGAAAGCATTCAATGGCTACCATAGCTTGCCTGCATATTATCCTAGTAACAGAGGCATGTAATGTATTCCTCTAAAAAAATGATTGGATAATCTAACTGAACATCATAAATCACTCTAGTGATGAGGGTCATAGAAGTAGTAAGGAGAAACATTTCTATTCTTTCTCTGGAACTATTCTTGTCCTTTAGTAAACTCAAGAATACCTCACTTACCCTATTACCCTGGCTCTAGATTTCTCAAGATCACGCCTGTTCGAGGTGGCAAAGGTTCCTGCCAAAACCCGCTGTGAAAAGGAAGTTTGTACACACATTTCTTTCAAAACCAAACTTCTTGTGCTCACCACTCCTGATGCAGCTTGGTTTCCCATCCCAACCCGCTGCCATCTAAACTGACACCAATAATTCATTTGAGATATTTCATATCCACTTAAAATAATATGAAGTCACTTAGACTAATAAAGTTAGATTAAAATTATGAAAATTTCCCACACACATACACACACTCAACAAATTTTGTTGTTTTTCAATTATTTCCAGGATCAAATGTAAAGTATTTTGTTGGGCTTTTAAAATTCTTCACAATTTGGTCCCTTTCTTCCTTTCTAATCATCTTAGATCCTCTTCCATGTATTATATAATCCCATCATATCTAACTGCTTGCTATTCCTCACACATGACACTTTTCCTATCTCTGTATTTTTACATTGGCTGTTAAACATATCTGACTTCTCTCCTTTCCAACCACCATCTCTTAAATCTCATTTCTTTTAATTTTCAGATCAAGAGCCATCTCCTTCAGGAGATCATCCTCATTGCACTGTTAATGCCATCCATAAAAATGTCTATCATCTATTCTCTTTAAAAATAGATTTTAATTATATATTTTGTCTTTATATAGCCTAGATTTCTTTATGTCACTTCTTTATGTTCCTCCAGAAAACTATTTCTTCTAACAAAAAATAAAGGGAAAAAAGAGAAAGAGAAAAAAAATACAGCAAAAATCAACATATCAGCAAATAAAATTTGATATTATAAGTAATATAACAAACCCATACAATCTTCCCCAACTTCAAGAGTGAGAGGAAAGTGTTTTCTCATAAATCTTTCTAGGGGCTAAGTTTGTTCTTTATAATTTCCCAACATTCATATACACATACATATCTGTTGTATGTATATTTATAAATGTGTATATATAATCATATCTTATATACAAATGTGTGTTGACATTTAAATGTGTATGTACATATATACATGTGCATATACATAATGTATATAAATATATATTTATGTATAGGAACACATTTCTTATTTTTCATATTTTATTTTGCACCAATTCATTTATTTTTTTTCATATTTCTCTATACCCATGTTTGCTGTTTCTATATGACTGCAGCAGTTCATTACATTTATGTAGTAATTTTTTTATATATTCCCCGATTGATAGGAAATCTACATTATTTCTATTTTGTTATGAGAAATGCAGATATTTTAATTTGTATTTTCCATGTACTCTTCTAATCTTTATATCCCAACTTGTTAAAGCACACACTGGCACATAGTAAATGCTCAGCAGTTAATGTTGTGGTTATATTCAGTCCAACTCTTCATGATCCCATGGATTACAACTTGCCAGACTCTTCTTTCCTCTACTATCTCTCAAAGTCTGTCCAACTTCATGTTTGGTGTTTCTATGGTACTATCTATCCATCTCATCCTCTGCTTTCTCCTTTTCCTTTTGTCTTTAGTCATTTATAATATCAGGGCCTTTTCCAAAAAGTCCTATTTTTCATTATGTAGCCAAAGTAAGTTTCAGCTTCAGCATCTGAACTTCCAATGAATACTCTGGATTAATTTTTTAGAGCATTGACTAATTTAACCTTGTTGTCCAAAGGACTCTCAAAAGTCTTTTCCAGCACCACAGTTTGAAAGTCTGATTCTGCAGAACTCAAAACAAGATATGATCCTTGTGATGTCATTGGTCCTTTTTGAGAACAAAGGATGAACAATAACAATTCTCCTTATGATCCCTTCACAGCCATACATCTGGAAAAATTATAACTTCTACTATATGGACCTTTGTTGGCAATGTGATGCCTTTGATTTTTACTATGATATCTATATTTGCTATAGCTTTCCTTCCAAAGAACAAATGTCTTTTGATTTTATGTCATGTATAGTGATCTTTGAATCCAAGAATATAAGATCTGATACTGCTTCCATTTCTTCTCCCTACAATTGCCAGGAAGTGGTGAACCCAGTTGCCAAGATCTTAGTGGGGAGAGTTTTTTTATATAATTTTTATGTTAATCATCAAGCCAGCTTTTAAGCTCTCTTTTTTCGCCCTCATCAAGACTGCTTCTTAATACTTCATTTTCTGCCATAAGTGTGGTATGATCTGCATATCTAAGATTCTTGATATTTCTCCTAGCAAACTTAATTCCAACTTTTGATTCATCTAGTCTGCAAGCACATCTTGCAATATGTGCTTCGCATGTAAGTTAAATAAATAAGGTGACAATATACAGGCTTGTCATATTCCTTTTCCAATCATTTGTTCTATGTTCACTTCTAATTTTCTTCTCAGCTTACATAAGTTCCTCAGTAGACAAGTAAGATGGTTTAGTACATCCATTTCGTTGGGAACTTATTTTGTTGTAATTCACACAAAATATTTAGTGTAGTCAATGAAGCAAAAGCAGTTTTCTGGAACTCTTTGCTTTCTCTATAATCCAGTGAATGTTACTAAATGGTTGGTTAGTAAATGTCGCAAACACATTAGTTCTCATCTCTCCTTTATACTATCTCTTCTATACTTATGTAGTCTGAATGATGTCTATACTCATTTATATGCTACCTTGAGTTCAAGTAAAAAAAAGTATTTGTTGAATATCAATTATGTATGACATTATTTTCTCAATATTCAGTGAGTTCTCTGGGTACACTCTTTGTTATAAATAACCATGTTATAGAATCATTGAGGCAAGACATTATGTGGAATATCATAGAGGTAGGGTAACAAAACATGGAAGTCTTGAAATGTCAGTTTGTCAATATGTTTTTATTAAGCATTAACCACATGCTTTTAACCATTCTATGTGTCTATTACTTAGTAGTCCTTTCATACCTGACTCCTGATTCTACTCAAATACCTTTTTCTACTTCTTCCCCAGGGACAGATGTTTTTGTTGTTGTTGCTGTTGGTGTTTTTTAATTTTCTTTAAATCCCCATTGCTAAGCAAGATATCAGGCTTAAAGTGATTCTTAATAAATGCTTGTTTGATGGTTACATCACATAAAGAATTTACACTGATGTGACTTGACTAGTAGGATAGTTATTAAACAATGGTATCATAAATAAAGAGGTGAAAGGGATCTTTAGAAGGAATCTATCCAGTCTAATTCCCTCATTTTATAAGGGAGGACAATGAAATCTAAGGATATTAAGTGACAAGACCAGATGATGTACAAGAAAGTATGCTGGCTTTGGAATCAAAGGATTCAAATCTTGTCTCTGACACTTTTTTAGCTAAGTAATCTTGGACCAGTCATTTAATCTCTTTAGAACTCTATCTGAAAAAAATGAGACTATTGGATTAAATGACCTCTAAGACTCCTGCCATTTAAACATCAGATGATTTTAAAGACAACCTCTCAGGAGCTAAATCTATGATCTTTTGAAAGTCATACAAGTAGATATAGGTGTGATGGTCCAGTCTAGCTCCTCTGAAGGGCTCAGAATAAGTCCTTGTCAGGATAAGCAAAAGTCCTTGCCCCACGTTGTGAACGCCAATATGTAATGTTCTGTTGTCTCCAGAAACTGCCGATAGTTCTCTGGGAGGAGATCTGCTGTCTCAACTGCTGCCAACTCTGACCTCGTGTAGAGACTCTTTCTCCTCCAGAGAGCTGCCCCAGGTCTGGCCCAGACAAGACTCTCAGTCTCTCGAGTGCTGCTCTCTTTTATCCTCCCAGAGAATGGGCATGGGATAACGCAAGGGCTTCTGGGAAAAATTACTTCAACCAATGAACTTGCTCCTCCTAAGCATGCAAACTTGTCACAGGAGTAAAACTCCCTTAAAAGCCGAAACTAGACAATTGTTAAGTACCGATTTAGCACTTAGTAAGAACCTAATATCTCATTATCTCATTAGCACTTAGAACCTAACACATCTGATTCCAGATACAACATCCATTTCCCTATCCAGATTGTTCTCATCAAGATTCCATCAGTCTTACTATACTTGTTCTAGATGTCAGAGCTTTGAAAAAGCTATAGTCTACTGTGGAAGAAGAAGGAATTTGTGCCCCAAAGAAGAACTAGAGATCATTTTTAATCACAAAATAGAAAACTTTAATTATATCAAATTAAAAAGCTTTTGTACAAACTAATGCAGACAAGATTAGAAAGGAAGCAATAAACTGGGAAAATATTTTTACAGTCAAAAGTTCTGATAAAGGCCTCATTTCCAAATAGAGAATTGACTTTAATTTATAAGAAATCAAGCCATTCTACAATTTATATATGGCCAAAAGATATGAACAGACAATTTTCTGATAAAGAAATAGAAACTATTTATAGCCATATGAAAAGATGCTCCAAATCATTATTAATCAGAGAAATGCAAATTAAGACAACTCTGAGATACCACTACACACCTGTCAGACTGGCTAGGATGACAGGAAAAGATAATCTTGAATGTTGGAGGGCATGTGGGAAAATTGGGACACTGATGCATTTTTGGTGGAATTGTGAATGAATCAAACCATTCTGGAGAGCAATTTGGAACTATGCTCAAATAGTTATCAAACTCTACATATCCTTTGATCCAGCAGTGTTACTACTGGTCTTAAATCCCAAAGAGATCATAAATAAGGGAAAGAGACCTGTATGTGCAAAAAAGTTTGTGGCAGTGCTTTTTGTAGTGGCCAGAAACTGAATTGAATGGATGCCTATCAATTGGAGAATGGCTGAGTAAGTTGTGGTATATGAATGCTATAGAATATTATTATTCTATAGAAATTACCAGCAGGACGATTTCAGAAAGGCCTGGGGAAACTTATATGAACTGATGCTGAATGAAATGAGCAGGACAAGGAGGTCATTATATACTTCAACAACAATACTATATGATGATCAAGTCTGATGGACGTGGCTCTCTTCAACAACGAGATAAATGAAATGAGTTCCATTTGTTGAATAATGAAGAGAACCAGCTACACCCAGTGAAAGAACTATGGGAAATGAGTATGAACCATAGTATAGCATTTCTACTCCCTCTGTTTTTGTCAGCTTGCATTTTTATTTCCTTCTCAGGTTATTTTTACTTTATTTCTTAGTCTGATTTTTCTTGTGCAGCAAAATAACTGTATGGATATGTAAACATATATTGTATTTAACATATACTTTAACATATTTAACATGTATGGGTCTACCTGCCATCTGGGGGGGGGAAGCAGGGGAAAAGTTGGAACAGAAGATTTTGCAAGGGTCAATGTTGAAAAATTACCCATGAATATATCTTATAAATAAAAAGCTATAAATAATAAAAAAACAAAGCTTCAAAAAAACAAAACAAAAAAAAAAAAGCTATAGTCTATGAAACTTTGCCACTAAGAACACAGGATGGAATTTTATGCCATCTTTCCTTGAAAAAATTTGCCATTCACTTCTAGGAAAAATGTTGTCAGGTAGGGGAGAGTGCTAAATTTGGAATCATGGGAGCTGAGTTCAAATTTCAACTCTCCATCACTTACTGTGATCTTCGGCAAATCACAAACTTCTTGTGCCTTAGTTTCCTCATCTGTAAAATGATAGGCTTGGACTAAACTCTAAATTTATGTTCTTAATCTATGATCACATTAAATGATAACAGCCAGTTTTTGAGACTGGTATTGGGTTGGGGGATACCAGAAAAGAGATTAGAAAAATTTTGTTTTCTTTAGGGAAAGATAATTTTGAAACTGGAGAGAATTTTTTTTCAAATAACTTATTAAAACAGATTTCTTTTTTGAAGGGGATGGGGAAGGATGAAGGAGAAGAGTCTATTTCTGTTTCACAGTTGGGAGAATACTTTTACACAACAGTAATAATAATACAAGCTTTTAATAATCTGACACTATAAACATAGCTTAGTTTATAATAAAACTGAATGTTAAGATTAGGTTAGAGCATTCATCTATTTTAACCTATCCTTTAACCTATTAGCTACCTATTTCTCCCTATCCAAACAAGGATGGTATAATAAGCAAGTAGAATCTGCTTTAATATCTTTCTTGTCTGCTCTTTATATTACTATAATATAAAATATACAGAAAATTATTATTTAGCAGTCTTATCATTGATAGTTGATAATATCTAAAGTACTTACTGCCAAGTATTTTTTTCTATTTTCCTTTAAAAATGTTCTTATCTTTCCCATGCAGAAAGAACAGAGGTCATTTATAGATCTAACCCTACTGTTAATCAGTATAGAATCTGCTTCATTTCTGGCCCAATGTAGATTTCTCATCCTAAAACAGTTCAATGATTCCTAGTTACAGAGGGCTCATTAGATTGATGTCAGATTCAGTACATTCACTTAAATCAGCTCTATCTCTACTGCAATTCAGAACTCCTAAACTCAAACAATCCACCAGACATCCTCTCAAACCTGGCTTTAAAAAAAAATTTTTTTAATAGTAACCCTCCTTTCTCTATCAACAGCTGTGCTTAGTTTCAATTCCATAGGAAGTCATTCTTTAACCAAGATAAACTGATTGTTAGAATCACATCACCATGCTGATTAACTTAGCTTTGGAGAGTCAACACCTCAAATCTGAATCCAGGACTGGATGGTGAAATACTAATCTCTTCCAAAAGCCTTCCTTTATACAGAGCTGAGAACTGAATTCTCCAGGTAACTCTATTTTCCATAACCCATTATGTATGTTTTGACTCCACAGGACATAATGCTCTCTCTGGTATGTGTACACATACACACATACACTCACACACACCTTTTCAACTTCCTTTTATTTATACTCTAATTTACCCTAGTGGGGAAAATCTAAGCCCCTTGAGGTCAAGGACTGTCTTTCTTATTTGTATCCCCATGTAGTACAGTGCCTGCCACAGAGTAGACAATTAAATATTTACTGAGTTGACTTAAGTAGGTCCCACACTTAATTCAGATCCATTTGCAATCACTAGGGAGGAAGGTGATAAAAGCTTATTTTTTAAAAAATAACAATACAGATACTGTTTTAACCCTTTAAATACTATAGCTACTCTATTTAAAATTAATGAATTATTTCTCACTACATTCTTCTTGTTTGACATACTGAATTGACATGAGAAAACATTGACAACATTCTGCCTAGTCACAACTGTGACTAGTCAAGTCACTTAACCTCTAAGTAATCCAGGAAACTCCCAAGAATTCTACCAATTAAAGTAGAAATGTCTTGGAAACCATTCTCAGGACAGGAAAATCCATGAAGTGGATTCACTATGCCAAGAGCAAACACTAATCTTTCAAATATTTGTGTATGTTATGTATACAGGGGGAAAATTAGGAATTTTCATCTTGATATTATAATGAAAAAACTGAGAAGAAAATAAGTAATCTTACCAAGATTATAATAGAGAGAGAGACAGAGAGAGAGACAGAGAGACAGAGAGAGAGAGAGACAGAGAGAGACAGAGAGAGAGACACACAAAATCTAAGCTCCTAGATGTTGGTTAATATGCTTATACTACTAAGCTTTATATATTCTTTTTCTGGATTTTTTCATAAAACCAACTCTTAGTTTTATTTATTAATTCAATAGTTTTCTTATTTTCAATTTTATTAATCTCCTCTTTTATTTTCAGAATTTCAAATGTGGCATTTAATTGAGGGTTTTTAATTTGTTCTTTTTCTAGCTTTTTTAGTTGTAAGCCCAATCCAATTCATTGATCTTCTCTTTCTCTATTTTATGCAAATAAGCATATAGTGATATAAAATATCCCCTAATAACTGCTTTGGCTGCATCCCACAAATTTTGGTATGTTGTCTCATTATTGTCATTCTCTTGGATGAGGTTGTTGATTGTGTCTATGATTTGCTGTTTTACCCATTCATTCTTTAGGATTAGATTATTTAATTTCCAATTAATTTTTGTCTACTTCTCCTGACCACATATTGCATGTGACTTTTAATGCACCATTATCTGAAAAGAATGCATTTTCTATTTCTGCCTTTCTGCATTGATTTTGAGGTTTTCATGCCCTAATACATGGTCAATTTTTGTATAGATTTCATGCATTGATGAGAAAAAAGTAAACTCCTTTCTGTCTCCAATTTTCTTCAAAGATCTATCATACCTAACTTTTCTAACATTCTGTTTACCTCCTTAACGTCTTTCTTATTTATTTTGTGGTTCAATTTATCTAGTTCTAAGAACCCCCATTAATATAGTTCTGCTGTCTATTTCTTCTTACATCTCTCAACTTCTCCACTAGGAATATGGATGCTATACCACTTAGTTTATGTTTAGTATTGATATTGCTTCATTATCTATGGTACCCTTTAGTAAAATATAGTTTCCTTCCTTATCTCTTTTGATTAGATCTATGTTTGCTTTTACTTGATCTGAGATCAGGATTGCTACTCCTGCTTTTTTTACTTCACCTGATGCATAATAGATTCTACTCCAGCCCTTTACCTTCACTCTGTATGTATCACTCTACTTTAAATGTGTTTCTTGTAAACAACATATTGTAGGATTCTGGCTTTTAATCCAGTCTGCTATCTGTTTCCATTTTATGGGAGAGTTTATCCCATTCACATTCACAATTAAAATAACTAATTCTGTATTTCCTGCCATCATATTCACACCTAAGTTACACTACTCTTTTTCCTTTTCCCCTTCCTTCTTCCTAGTATTTTGCTTTTGATGATCACATCCTTCAAACATTCTTCCCCCTTTAGAGCCCTTATCCCTTTTTTATATATTTCCTCTAGTACTTCTGTTTTCCCTTAGTCTTTCCCCCTTTCCCTTCCCACTTCCCTATAAGCTGAGACAAGTTTCTCTGTGAAACCAGATATCAGACATCTGATATCCTCTTTTTGAGCCAAATCATGAAAGTAGGATTCACACAATACTTATACCCCTCCTTTCTTTCCCTCAATCATAATAGGTCGTTTTTGCCTCTTTGTGATATGTAATTTCCCTTATTTTATCTCCTTTTTCTTCTTTTTCTAGTACAATCCCCTTTCTACCTCTAGTTTCTTTTCATATTATCATAATTAAATCAAATTATGCCTGTACTCTCTTAAGTATACCTGTAACAGAAATATAGTTCAAAAGTTCTTTCCTTTTTAATTTTTTATGCTTCTCTTGAATTCTGTATTTAGAGATCAATTTTTTGTTCAATTCTGGTCTTTTCATTAGAAATAGATGAAAATCACTTATATCATTGAATATTCATCTTCTTCCCTGAAAGCTAATGCTCATTTTAGGTGGATAGCTTATTATTGACTGTGATCCAAGTTCCTTTGCCTTTCAGAATATCAGACTTCTGGCCCTTTAAGATGGAAGCTGCTAGGTCCTGGGTAATACTAATTGTGGCTCCTTGATGTTTAAATTGTTTCTTTCTGGCTGCTTGTAAAATCTTTTTCTTGGTGTGATAATTATGAAATTTAGCCACAATATTTCTTGGGGTTTTAAATTTAGGGGTCTCTTTCAGGAGGTAAGTAGTGAATTTTTTTAATGGCTATTTTACTTTCTGATTCTAAGACATCAGGGCAGTGTTCCTTTATGATTTCCTGTAAGATAATGTCTAGGTTCTTTTTTTCATTATGGCTTTCAGGAAGTCCAATAATCTTTAGATTGTCTCTCCTAAATCTATTTGTCAGGTCAGCTATTTTTCCTAAGAGGTATTTCATATTTTCTTCTTTTTTTTCATTTTTTAATTTTTGTTTGATTCTTGAAATCTTATTGAGTCATTCACTTCCATTTTGTTCAATTCTAATTTTTAGTGTGTTCTTTTCTTCAGTTACCTTTTTTAGCTTCTTTTGTATTTGGCCAATTGAATTGTGTTGTTCATTGTATTTTTTCCATTTCTCAAATTTTGTTTTTCAGTGAATTGGTATCTATTTTTAATGGATTATATGTTTTATATATAGGGAGTTAAATTGCTTTTCCCATCACTTCTTGCAAAGATTTCATTTCCTTTCCCCATTTTTCTTCTAACTCTCCTTTAAGATCTTTTATTAAATCTTCCAAAAAGCCATCTCATATCTCACTTTGGGGCTTCATCTGAAGTTGATTCGCCTTCTAGAACCTCAGGACTTGATGTCTGTTTTCTCTCTCCCCATAAAAGCTATCTATAGTGAGAGTTCTTTTTGATTTTTTGCTCATTTTTTAAAGTCTTGAAGTTTGCTCTTAATGAAAAGGAATTATAGCTGCTTTACTTTGCCTTGGGGGCAGTTCTGCTAATTGACTTCCAATATTAGGTAATTGTGGCTG
This sequence comes from Sminthopsis crassicaudata, assembly GCF_048593235.1. Lineage (NCBI taxonomy): Eukaryota > Metazoa > Chordata > Mammalia > Dasyuromorphia > Dasyuridae > Sminthopsis > Sminthopsis crassicaudata. Next base: position 413,460,595 of record NC_133617.1, on the reverse strand, counting down.
GGTCCCAGTTCTTCTGGGTCTCAGAAGTTTAAAATTTGCCTTTTATAGCAAATCTGCTAAGCCAACTGCTTGCACCCAAAATAGAATAGTCTAAGAGTTTCATAGAAGATTCCCAGGTGCATGGAAGCTGCAATGCTCTGATTCCTCACCCTAGCTCCTAGTGCTGGTCTCCCTGTGCTGCTGTCTGGGCTTGGCAGACTATCACCTTGCATATTTTCATATTTTTTACCAGTTTTGTTGTCTTTTTTGTAAATATTGTCCATCCTTGATGTACTCTTACAAAGAGGAATCAAATCAACTGGAATCACCTAGTCCAGCATTATTTTAAACTAGACATTAACTGATTGAAAAACCACATGCATTAGAAAATGAGTAGTGAGCCAAGAAACTATTAACCAGTACTTTTTTCAATACTTCAAAGATTCTTTCATTTTATCTATATGGTTCCATCCTCTGTATAAAGCAAATTCCAACACTTCCATATCTTTATTGATAATTTATTAAGCTTCATTAATTAGGTCCAAAAAGCAATCTTCACTTAATGAATAACCTTCTGGAGATAAACCTGTCTTCTAATCTAGGTGGTACTTCAGAAAATAGGTATAGAGACCATCCCTGGGGCAGTTGCCTGAAGTATTGATGGAGCTTGTTAGAATTTAAGATTCTTCTAGTATCACCTCAGAGAACTAACTCTAACCTCCACACCCTTCTGAGAGTAGGAATCTATCAAAATATTTACAAATAAATAAAGTGAAAATGTTGACTCCATGCCTATATGACATTCCCCCTGTCCCTTTTCTCCTCCTCTCCCCCCCTTAATGGTCAATATGTTTCTAAATAGTAAGTTTGAGTTTTTTTATTGTATTGGTTCTGTATGTGTGTTTTTCCTCTAGACAATGTGTGGACCCATATTAAATGAAACAACAGGAGTATCAAATAGCCTACCTCATTACATAAGGAGCTCCAATTACATCAAGAGCAATCTATCAATTTCCTCAAAACATTAATGCTTTTGAGCATCGTAGATCATATAAAATGAGAGCTCTAAAATATGGCATATGTAAAAGAGTCTATCTTCCTCCTTCCAGAACAACTTACAGATGAACAAGACAGAACAGGGCCGTTCAGTAATGCTCTTAATAAATATAATTAGTCTAAGCTTAGTAAAAAGTGACATTCAAATGTGACCATCACATTCAAAATTAAATAAATAGGAAAAGAGAAACAAGAATATGGCTCTTCTGTGAAAAATAGGGGAGAACATGACTCTCTGGGAGACTGGTTGATTTCCAGTTTATTAACAGAAAGTCCTTTTGCTTTCAGGCATGTGGCCTGCCAAATTAATCAAAATAAGTTCTTCAGGTGATGAGCAGCTTTTCAGATCCAGTTAGGACCCGAGGAAAAATAGGCTATTGAAGCTCAAAGGAATGTAAGTTAGAAGAAAAAACTAATTTTCTGATAGGGCATAATATTAACTGGGATAATGGACTGTATAATTTTATATTCTGAAAAGGTCTTACATATCCTTCAACCCAAAACCCATTTTATAGGTGAGGAAGCCAAGGCCTAGAGAAGAAATCTGGGCAACAGGCTTAACATTCTGCCTCATACTTATCAATTGTGATTAGTCAAGTTACTTAATCTTTAAGAAGTCCAGGCAACTCCCTCTTGCAAGCAGCAAGAGTCAGAACTAAGACTTGAACCCAGGGTTTTTGAGAGAACTTGGGACAGTGGATTTATATTGATGGAATTGAACATGTCTTGGAGTAGTCATAGCAGAGAAGTAAAATTATCCATTTAAGACCATTGCCAAAGAAAAGAATTCCTACTAACAATTATAATTATAATTATTTTCATTTACATAATGCTTTATTTTTACAAATGTTTTATATACATTATTTCTTTTGATCTTTACAACAAAGCTCTGAACAGATAGTGTGAGCATTTTTCCTGGTAAGGGCAAGGACCAAAATTTAGAGAAATCAAATTATTTCCTCACTAGAATGATGAAGGTAAGACTCAAAAGAAGGCTTGTTTTGCTTTCAAGTTCTATACTGTTTTCACAACATTGCTGAATAAGACTATATTACTGACTCTATAGATTTTATCTACTTGCCACTGAAATGTCTTCACCCTATCTCCACCCTTGGACTTTACATATTGGAGTACCCTTCACACATTCCCCACTCTTTATAATTAACTAGTTCTTCCCAGGACCACCAGTTTAAGGGGGAAGCCCTGAACATTTACTTTTGGGTAACAATCTCTTCTCTCCACATATTTCAGCTCTTTTTCATATGTTGGTTTTATTAGGATTAAAAAATAATATTATTTTATTTATATTATATTGGTATTTATCATTTTATTTATATTTATCCCAATAAATAGGATTAATAATAAGGATTAAGCTCTCATTGAAGGCATAGGTTGAAATTATTTATATTTATATGCCCAGCACTTAGTTCAGTGCATATAGCATTTTTTAAAAATAATTGACTTGCAACATCATGGTGCTTTTTAAATAAGGTTAGGTAGGGAGCAATAATGGAGCAGCTAGAAGGCTCAATGGCTAAAGAACTAGGATTGGAGTCAGGAAGACCTCAATTCTTACCTGGCCTCAGACACACTAGCTGTAACCCTGGGGCAAGTCACTTAAACTCCAATTGCCTTAATCCACTGGAGAAGAAAATGGCTAAGAAGTGAATACCTTTGCTAAGAAAACCTGAGGGATAATTTTGGTGTGCTATGGTCAACAGGATCACTAAAAGTAGAGCATGACTGGACAAGAGGAAAATAATAATAGGTGCCATGTGACCATTGTTTAGGGAAATGAAAAAAGGTGATGTTATTTTAAAAATTAGAATGAGAACAAAAATAATTATGTATTTCAATAAAATATTTTATTTTAGTGCTAGAAGGGGCTTTTGAAAAACATATCCCAAATTTTCCAATTATAAATGAGGAATTTAGGGACCAAAGAATCGAAGTGATACGACTAAGATCCCATAGCAAACTACTGGAAGAATCAGACACTGATCAAGCCTCCCATCAGTCCATGTTCTTTTCATTGTGCTGTAGACTGCCTTCCAGTAATTACCAAAGATCATATATAAAGGGAGTAATATGCTTCATTAACAGATTTTCATGGAAAGATCCACTGAGTGCCAAGTTTAGATATTTAAAAGGTCCTATCTTTTCTAATGTTTATTGGTGTGATCAAAACTACTGTGAGAGATTGCTAAAATGATTAAAGGTGCTTTATTTTAGATTAATAACTGTGGTGATAAGGGAGAGAAAGGATAGTACTGGGGGAGAGATGTAAAGAAAGAAAGAAAGGGGGGGGGGAAATGGGGTTGAGAAGATGATATCATTGTTGTATGCCAGCCCAACATCACTGGTTTTAACAATTGTATTTTAGTCTATCTCCTGCCTAATAACATCATGTAGTGAAATAAAGGGCCCATTCTGGAGGTAATTGTTATGTGGTGGAATATAAACAAGCTCCATTCTGCAGTATATTTACCACAGTGCATATTTACGAGTTGGGTTTAATTAAAAGTCAGGAACACTAGAGCTATTTTTTAACTAGATGCCTATTATCTAGTGTCAAATGCTTGGTTTTAATCACGCATTTTATATCATCGTGACCTAGATCACTGCCTGTGACATATGAGATAGTGTGTTGTCTTTCCTGAGAAGATGTAGCAGGGCTTGATGGATGTTTTCTCATTCCTAACCTCATTACTACCAGCTTCCCATCCATCTAATAAAATGCTATGATAGAGAGTGGGAAGGTGCTATAAATCATAATATTCTAGCCGCTTCGAGCAGATTCATTAGAAATGCTGACTATATATCTCACAAACAGAAAGTCAACCAACACACAAAGTAAGCTCCTGCTTCTTTTCACAATCAAGTCACCACATCCCCCCAGTCTCATCTCTTCCAATAGAATAAGTTTTGTTTTTCTGATATTTTTCAGGGAAAAGGCAACATTGAATGAACTTCAGGATAAGGTATCCAATAAGTCAGAGAGATAGCATTCCACAATAGATAGAATGCTAGACTTGAAGTTCGGTTTTTGTCTCTGGCACACAGTAACTGTGTGATCAAGGACTAATCACTTAAGTGCCCTGAACAACTTTTTTTTTAATTCTAAATTAGGGAGAAATTGCATCAATAGATAGTTGGTTCACTGGATGTTTCCAGTTACAATGAAATCATAAATTTAGACAAACTATAGATATAGATATATGTACACATTCATGGATATATGTGTGTATATAATTCACCACTAATTAATGTGTATAAAAATATATATCCCAAAGATAAATTTGGAAAAGGAGAGTTTGGCCATTTCAAAAGTTGTTATAGTCAAAACACTAATAAGAACTCAAAAATAATCAAAATATACAACAATGTGACTTAACATTGCTAAGTCTACACTTTACTGAAGCATCTCTCCTCCCTAACTCCTTATTATACTTAATCCTTTAATAATCAGAGGACTATCCTTCTTCATGGATCGCCTCCATGTTACATGTGCACCAAGGAATAGTGAGGAAAAGAAGACATCATTTCTGTAGTTTCAATGTCAAAAAATAATGAATTCCTTTACTTTGTGGCTTTCACAGTGAATCTTCAGCAGGTCATGATCAAGAATCAGTTGAAGAGAGACTCTGGAAGAAATGTTTATAATAGTGATATGATACTACTTACATTGAGCTAGTTAAAGCTAAAAGTAGAATGAATATATATGTAGCATATGTGTACAGAATGGAGCCAACCACTGGGGAAGATACAAAATTTTAAAAGAATCGGCCTTTGCCTTCCAAACATCAGCCCTATCCCTGTTCAATAAACTCTAGTGACTCCCTATTGCCACCAGGATAAAATATAGTCATTAGTTTGGTATTTAAGGTGCTTTACTACATTTCTGGCCTTCTTGAATTCTAATCCCTTCTAGCATTAGATGGGGAAACAATGTGCAATCTAGGTCAACTGCTCCAGAGAATGAGTAAAGACCAATAATATAAAATAAATTGAACCAGGTTGTATTGGATCTTGAATGCCAGGCTGATAATTTTGAAATTTACTTGATAATTCAGAACTAGTAAAGTAAAGGTCTTTGTGTGAAAAAGCAATGCAATTAGAACTATGTATTAGGAAGAAACTTTGATACCATCTTATTTGTCCATACCTCTTGCCAACCTTCCTCCCCCTTTGATTATGAATCCCTTGAGAGAACTTTTTTTTTTATATTTGGGGCATATTCAGTACTTAAAACTACATGGTGCATAGTAGGTGCTTAATAAATGCTTGACTGACTTACTGACAAAGAAGATAATATCATAATAAGAAATCTCTCACTTGGAATAGACCTGCAAACTTACTTTGAGTTCTTTATTCAGGGATTCTTGGGTACTTCCCATATAAAAGGAACAAAGTTTGATGGGAAATATTCAATAGCCTGGCTCTTATATATCAAGATCAATTACAATATACCAGATATATCTTTATGTCAGTGCTTTTAGGAAAAACTTTTGGGGATGATAGCAAAGATAAACTTTATATAAGGCCAGTAAATATTGATTATTTGTTTTTTGAAAACTTCATCCCTTCACCCATTTTCCTGCTTTCCATCTCCTCTCTAATACTCAAGACAATTTAAGATTATACAACATTAATCATGCATTTTGATCAATCTAAAAAAAAAAAAAGAAGTCTGCTAATCTTAAAATGTTGGTAAAACTACCAGTGGAGGAGGCACAACATATTCTTGGAATGATCTGAAGTAATTAAGGATTTATATTTGCTGAGCACAAACCTGATACTGTGCTAGCACGAAGTTCTTTGCTGTTCAGTCATTTCAACTAGGTCTTCATGAACCCACTTGAAATTTTCTTGGCAAGATAATGAAATGGTTTGCCATTTCCTTCTCCAGTTCATTTAACAGATTAGGAAACTGAGGCAAAACGATTTGCCTAGGGTCACACAACTAATAAGTGTCTGAGGTCAAATTTGAACTTAGGAAGAGTTTTCATGTCTCCAGGTCCAGTATTCTATCTACTTTATCATCTAAATGCCTAGCACCAAGTTAGACTAGTAATTACTTGTCATTTCAGATATCCAGAACTTATAGAATAGCACAGCAGAAATGTCTATTGCACATCTTATCTTACAAATGTATGTTTGCAGACAAGGGAAGCCTGGAGAACAGATAATGCTAAGAATATCAGGGAGATAATTTTAAAAGTTAAATAACAATTAAAATGTCACTTTTCTCTCTTTTTAAATAAATTTTTTATCAGTATCTTCTATTTCTTACATCATTGTAATTAAATATCCTTCCCCCTCTCAGAAAACTATCCAAAGTAACAAATAGTATTTTATGAGAGAAAATGAATTGGCAAAACCTATCTATATATTGAAATAGTCTAAAAACATTTGCAATGTGTAACTGTGGCCATCCCACTCTTAAAAGGATGGACTGTGCCTTAAACTAATCAATTATTGCTTGATCTTTATAATTTTGTTACTTTTACTTTTGGCTTTTGGTATGCTATTCCTCTCACTTATGTTGTTATAGTTACTATGTATATTGTTTTCTTAGCTCTGCTTACTTCAGCCTCCATCTGTTCATATAGCTCTTTTCATGTGATACACATATCATCTCTTACAGCACAGTAATATTCCATTACATTCATGTATCACAATTTGTTTAGTCATTTCCCAATTGATGGGCATCTATTTTGTTGCCATTTCTTAACTATCACAACAAGAGCTACTATAAATATGTTATTTGTAGATTGGAACTTCTTTCTTATCAATGGTTTCCTTGGGATATAAACACAGTAATGAAGTCTCTGATTTGAAATTTATGGACATCTTAGTCACTTTATTTGCATAATTCTAAGTTACTTTATTAAATGTTTGTACCATTTCACAGCTCTACCAACAATGAATCAAGCTGCTTATCATCTCTACAACCTCTCCAATATTGACTATTGCCATTCTTTGTCATTTTTGTTCATTTGCAGAGTGTGACCTGAAACCTCCAGTCATTTTGACTTGCATTGCTCTTAGTGATTTGGAGCATCCTCTTATGAAGTTGTGAATATTTTGCAATTCTTCTTTTTGAATACTGCTAGTTCATATCCTTTAGCACATACCCTTTTGGAGAACTAGTATCTATCTATATCTATCTAGATAGATAGATATAGATATAGATATAGATATAGATACATATACATATATACATATATACACATATATATATTGTTTATGCTTCTCTGATATCAAACTTTTAGAGTAGTTTGATACAAAGATTTTATTCCAACTGACCATTTCCCTTTCTATCCCAGAGGCATTCATTTTGTCTGTAAATGAGCTTTTCAATTTCAATGATCAGTTATTTAAATACTTTGTAATTGCCTTTATCTCTTGTTTAGTTAAAAATATACTTTGTCTTCCTCCTTCTCTCTCTCACTCCTTACATACAAATATATATATATATGCAGATAGCTTTGATAAGCACTTTCAAATAAATCTATATAATCTTTTGTATGCTTTGGTAAGTCAATTCCTAAATACTTTATGTATTTAGTATTTGTTTTGGAATGAAATTTTACCTATGATTTCTTCTTATATTTTGTTATTATTTCATAAAAATCTGTTGATAATATCTCTGTACCTTAGTTTCTTTATCTGGGAAATGAGTATAGTACTGAACCTTTTAGGTCCTTTCTACTTCCAATCTATGATTGTATTATTCTACAACTATATGAAGCAAAATCAATGACAAAGGAAATAGATGATTATCAACACAAATGTACAAAATTAATCAACCCAAACTTGGAATCATAAATTAAAGCCAAAAATTAATTGCAAAAATAGAAAAAGCAAAAAATAAATTTACTTGGTTGAGATGGGCTTACAAATGAATTATATTGAATGTTCGAAAAGAGTATAATAGTTGTAATTTAAAAAAAAACTATTCTCAGTAATTTTTATGAAATAAAATTAGTATCATTATCCAGATCAGAGTAGGATAAGTAAATTAACTTAATTAATAAATATTGGGGCAATTTTTATGTGTGTGGATTTCTCTTCTTTTTTTATATAAAGCTTTTTATATGCATGGATAATTTGACATTGACCCTTGCATAGCTTGTGTTTCATATTTCTTCTTCTTCCCCTACTCCCTCCCCTAGATGTCAAGCAATTCAATATATGTTAATCATGTTAAAATATATGTTAAATCCAATATGTATAGACATATTTATACAATTATACAAATCAGATTTTAAAAAAAGAAAGAAAGTAGATGAGTAAGAAAACAAAATGCAAGCAAACAACAAAAAGAGTGAGAATGTTATGTTGTGATCCACTTTCAGTTCCTACAGAATTCTCTCTGGGTGTAGATGGCTCTCTTCATCACAAGATCATTGGAATTGGCACCAATCATCTCATTGTTGGAAAGAGTCACGTTGATCAGAATTGATCATTGTATAATTCTGATGTTGCCATGTACAATGATCTTCTAGTTCTGCTCATTTCATTTAGGATCAGTTCATGTAAGTTTCTCTAGGCCTTTCTTGGGGAAATACTTAAAGTAAAACCTCATGCTATAATAATTTATGTACCCAGATCATTTAATAAGACAAATTTGGATTTACATAATGAATGCAGTAGTGCTTCATTTTAAAAAACTAACAATGTAAACAACAAAAATGACAAGCCAAAAAATTTATAAGATAAAATATTCATTTTATTATTAAAATATCAAGAAATGTATGGTATCATTGGTACAAATACTTCTCTCAACAATAAAAACTGCAATCCAATTGTGCTTGGTATCCTTTAATATTATTTCCCATGTCCTCCCCTAAATTCCTAATGGGGGTTCTACTGAACATGCTGAGTGAGGGCCTTCCTTTATTTCTTTTGACATTGCAGGGATACCCAGCAGAAAATGTGGATTGCAAAAAAAAAAAAAAAAAAAAGAAAGAAAAGCTAATTTCAAAAAACAGAGGAAAAGAATTTATATGTACAAAATATTTATAGCAGCTGTTTTCTGGTGGCAAAGAACTAAAAAATGAGAAGATGCTCATCAATTGGGAAATGACTGAAGAAACTGTGATGGAATATTATTGTGCTAAAAGAAATGATGAGCTACATACTCTCAGAAAAACCTGGAAAAACTTATATGAACTGATGCAAAGTTAAGTGAGTAGAACTAGAACATTTTACATAGTAACAGCAATATTGTAAGATATTCAACTATGAATGACTTAGCTATTATAAGATATATACTGATGCAACAGAAATCTGAACTTATGAAAAATGCTATTTATCCCCAGAGAAAAACTGATAATCCAAGTAAAGATTAAAGCATATGTTTTTTGAAACTTTATTTTTCTTGAATTTTTATTTTAGTATATCTTTTCTTTTAAAATATAATGTAGAAATGTCTTGCATGAATACATACATGTAATCTATATCAAATTGCTTTTTTCAATTAGGAAGATATAGTAGAAAGGAGGGGAAAATTTGGAACTAATTTTTTTAAATGAATGTTGAAAATTGTTTTTATGTGTAATTGAGGGAAAACAAAATAGAAAGTAAATGTTTTAAAAAGAAGATGTAAGTTATCCATCACTTTTTCCTTAACTTCACCAGATTATTAATTCATCTTATTTTTTGATAATGAATTTTTATGGCCATCCTTTTTCTGATTCTTCCACCTTCTTTTTTATTTTCTATGTATTTGTTTGCTCATACACACTAAGCAATAATTGTTTTAAATTTTCTAGAGGCTGTGATAAATCTAAAATTATGCAAATTTTGAAAGCCCAAATATAAGAAATGATCTTATTATTAATGTAAAGTAAGACAAAAATAAGGATATCTATATTTACTAAAAGCATTTGCCACTGTCAGGCAAGAGATTCATAAGAAAACTTAAGTTTAGAGGGGTTTCTTCTAAATTGTGAAATCCAACAAAGTCCTTGTTTTGTTTGTTTGTTTATTTTGCTGATGCAATTGGGGTAAAGTGATTGCCCAGGGTCACACAGTTAGGAAATGCCTGAGATCACATTAGAATTCAGGTCCTCCTGACTTCAGAACTGGTGCTCTATCCACTGTGCTACCTAGCTGCCCCAAAGTCTTTGTCTATAGATGACATTGTAGGGATGCATCATCTGAATATATTTCGTTGTAAAGCAAAGAAATATTCCAACTCTTCTTCTTGATAAAATTTATAACCACTTAAAGGATTTCCACTTAATAGTCCCTACAATGGAGAAAGAGGGAAGAAGAATGTGATTAAAGACTTTCTCCTATCATCAAGACAATTATAAAGACAACTTATATTTATCAAATAGTATGTGTATATATACATATATATACATGTATACGTAATGTATATATATACATATACATATATGTGTGTGTATGTGTGTGTATTAAAACATAAAATGATTTATTAAACCTAGAGTTCTATATAAGTGCCAGTTATTATTAAAGAGAGCTAGATGACAAAGAGGAGAGAAATCTACATTTAGAGTCAAAGTTTAAAGTTCACATGCTAGACACTATATATAATAATGTATAGTGACTATTCCTCAAACATCTTAACCATTCAGTTCTTCAGCCTAAATCACTTCCCTTGTCCTACTCCTACATTCCATCTCAGTTACACACAAAGATGGTCATACTTTTGGGTCTTATTCACCATCCTGATATGTACCAACTCTCAAGTATAGTGCTTCTATTGTGCCCTCTGAAATATTTGTTCCATAGACAAAAAAAACTTCCATATGTCTATTTTTTTTCTTTTTCTAATCCTTCTATCTACTAGCTCTTAATGAAATCCGTCTTACCTCTGATGACAGTCTCCCTGACCATGTTTTCCAATATTGACTGTAAAATTTAACTTATTCTTCTTGGCTTCCTGGTAAAAGCAGAGGAGTTAGAATACTCTTTGCTTCCTATTACCATCTCTAGTCTTTCATTATCTATGATTCCTTTGAGAAATATCTACTACCCAATCAAAAGCCTTCTGTTTGTTATCTATACATACCTGATGTCATTTCCCTTCTTTACTCAGAGTGTTTGGTATCTTACTCACAATTTTTCTCTTCTCCCCAACTCTTACCCTTAAATTAGGAGGACTTGTACATACTGGCTCTCTAATATCCTATATTTCCTTCTCTCTACCTGAGCCACACAAAAAGGTCACACCCTTGATCTTGCTGTCACCCATATATGAGTCTTGTTGTGAGGATGAAATGCAATAATATTTGTAAAGTGTTTCATAAAGTTTAAAGTGCTATATAAAGTCTAATAATTATATGTTTAAAACAATAACAAAGCAATATAAAGCTAGGAAGCTGGCTTTGGAGTCAAGAAGACTTGGATTCAAGTCTTACCTCTGATACCTTATATAAGAATGAAATTGCATGTCAAGTCCCAATATGTATGTGTATATACATGTATATAAGTATGAACATGTATTTATTAAACAAACACTACAAATTGATAATGTGTTGGGCCTTTAATTAAATAGGAGGAAAGGAATGGGCTGGATTCCTTTGGAAAAATTATAAATTGGCCCAACAACACTTCTTCTGGAAACAAAGATCTGTCATTTTAAAATATCTGATTGGTTTATGTTGTTATGAGTCACAGAGTAATATTATCCCATTTATATTTTTTAAATGCTATAAAAAGATTAGATCATAGGATAGGCTTTTGTTAATGTAATCAAAAGTTTAAAATGAAATCAAATAGTATTACTAATGACATAATCTAGAATCTTTTCCAATAAGTATAAGAGAAAAATAAGAATGACTTCTCACCTTACTACTATTTGACTTAATTCTGGAAATGTTAAAGTATAGGTGAAAAGATAAATTAAAGGTATCAATATGGGCAAGGAGAAAACAAAATTGTCATTTATTATGGATCAATTGATAACTTGTAAAACTCCATGTAATCCGCAAAAAAAAAATAATAATAATTGTTTCACTAGAGTAGAAAAATACAAAATAAATCCATAAAATCATCAACATTTCAATGTCATACAAATATATATTTCACTCAAAATCATTACAAAATTAAAAGCCTATAATATTTAGGATCTAATGGTGAAGACATGTCAATGGCTTATAAACACATTTCTTTTTTAAAAAAAATATTTAAATGATTGGATAGAGACTGTTCATAATTAGATTATGGTAATATTTTCAAATCACTATTACAAAAATTAATTTATAAATTTAATAATATCCCCATCAGACTGCCAAGAAGTAGAGAACCTTACAAAATAATAACATTATTATACATTAGCAGGAATTTTAAAATACTAAAATATCAAAGAAAAAACTAAATATAAAAAATAGGGAGAGAATTATCAAATCTCCAACTAAAGCAATAATCCTAAAGCTGGTTGAAAAAAGAAATGAAGATTGATGGAACATATTAAGCAAAACAAAAAGGTATAAAATAGTTATATGTTTAACCTAGAAACAAGCTATTTGACAAAAAGTTCAGGTAAAACTGGAAGTATAGAACAATATTTTATACTATATTCCATCATAAGTTCCACAAAAGTGTTAGATATCTTTAGAAAATAAAAAAATACATAGAATTTTAAAACTTTTACAAAAACAAAATCTCTGCTGCTAGAATAGAGACACTGTCAAATGGTAAACATATTTTAAATAAGTGTCTTTGACAAGAATGACTTTTTTGTGAGATACAAGCCCTACATTGTTGGTGATAGTGTAAACTCAGTGTAAAATGAAGAGAAGTTACTAAATTGTTTATGCCCTTTAACTTGACAATCTCACTACTGAGTAAATAATCCCAAAGAGAGTTGTGTTTGTTTGTTTGTTTGTTTGTTTGTTTGTTTGTTTGTTTTGAGAAAAAAGAAATCTCTACTATATGACACAAAATCAGAGCAACATTTTTTATGGTAGCAAAACATTGGAAATAAAATGGATATCAATCAGTAAATGGGCACAGAAGATGTGCTATCAAAATAAAATGAAATATTATTGAACCAAGAGAAACAATGAATATGCAGAATTCAGAGCAATGTGGGAAGATATGTATAAATGTGTGTATGTATATGTAAATATATATGTATATATATGATATACATATATATGTATGTATGTATTATATATGTGTATATATATTATACATACACATACATAGATATAGAAAGATTAATAGAAAGATAGATAAATAGCTAAGGAAGAAAGCAGAATGAAAAAATATATCCAAGAATTATAATCAAGTAAATTAGACTTTGAAAAGTTAAAATGATGAATTGTAATGACATCCTCATCTCAATAGAAGGTAGATCCCACAGATATAGAATGAAGTATATACATTTTCATATTAAAGTCATTTTTCTTTGAGTTAAGATTCAAAAAGGAAAAATATAGATATTAATAATTTTCCCAAAAAAAAGAAAGCATACTAACCTCAATAACTTTGACAGTAGCCTTCTGAGAAAATAATGTGGAATGTATCTTCACTAATGATTGACACAACAGCCAAAAAAGAAAAGTAGATTTTCACTCATTACCTCCTCCACCCCAAATTACTTTGCAATTTTTTGAGCACATATGTCAGTATGTATTTATGGGTATTTGTATACACACATATTGTTTCTAAAAATGAATACTAATATAAACTCTTTGAGGAGAGAGTTAATTTCATTTTTGTCTTTGGATTCCCCATTCTTTGCACATTAATTGTCAAATACTGGCGCTTAAATAAATACTCTTTGATCAGTTGACCTTTCTTTGGTTTAATTATTTTTGAGTAGTTTGGAAACACTCTGGATGGTCTTACTATATGCTCAATAATGTATGTACTCTGGGACAGGATTAAAAGGACTTTACTGTCATTTGATTAATTGGTAACACAGGATGGTCAATGAGCTGACTCACTACAATTCCTGGACTTTTTCTGATGGAGTTTTAATGACTAGTCTTTGAAGGCAGATCTGGGATGTTGCACTTGAATCCTGAAAGTGTAAGCAATTTTGGTGTGATATTCCCCTAGAAATAGTGACATGGGTCATTCTGTTTAAACTAATTTGCAGCTATTAAGGAAGCTGCATCCCCATTTTATTTGCTGACAGTATTTGCATGAATTATCTGCTTCTGTTTGACTGAGAACATTTACATGAAAACTTTTCCTTTAATTTTGTGACATTTCACATATCATATTTCTATAACAATCTTACTGCTTGTGATCATGTATGGTACATCATAGATCTCAAATCTGGTTCCAACAAAAAGTGGCATAAAGGGTTTCATTGTGAATTCCTCATACAAGATAATCATGTAATGTTATTGAAGAAATATTCCTAATTGCAATGTTGAGACACATGCTATACCTCTGCAATATAGGCAGCAAGGACTTTTCCAGGCTGACTCTTATGAAATTTAAATCTATGAATAATAATTAATAATACAAATAAGAAATAAGTTTTTAAAAGTCCAGAAGTTCATATAATGTGTTAGGTTAAGCAAAAATGACAGGAAACCTCATGCCATGCACTTGGATCCATAAACTAACATAATTGCAAAATAACTTCCATTCTTGGACTATTTTTCTTACTTTAAGAAAAATGGACAGTCTCTCTACATAAATAGTAAGAACTAAATGCATTGGCATCTCTAAAATATGCTCCAATGTAGTAATTTTATATAGAGGCCCTCTCAGATCCCAGAACTGAGGACCTAAAATTATTCTGGTCAAGTCTCACCTTAAAATTATTGCCACCTATATGAATGTTATGGAATATTATTGTTCTGTAAGAAATGACCAGCAGGATGAATATAGAGAGGCTTGGAGAGACTTACATGAACTTATGCTAAGTGAAATGAGCAGGATCAGGAGATCATACACTTTAACAACAATACTGTATGAGGATGTATTCTGATGGAAGTGGATATCTTCAACAAAGAGAAGATCTAATTCAGTTCCAATTGATCAATGGTGGACAGAATCAACTACATCCAGAGAAGGAACACTGGGAAATGAGTGTAAACTGTTTGCATTTTTGTTTTTCTTCCCAGGTTATTTTTAACTTCTGAATCCAATTCTTTCTGTGCAATAAGAAATTCAGTTCTGCACATATATATTGTATCTAGGATATACTATAACATGTTTAACATGTATAAGACTGCCTGCCATCTAGGGGAAGGGGTGGAGGGAAGGAAGGGAAAAATCAGAACAGAAGTGAGTGCAAGGGATAATGTTGTAAAAAAAAATTACCCATGCATATGTACTGTCAAAAAAAAGTTATAATTATAAAATAAAATAAAACATTAAAACAAAAACATTGCAAACATTAAAAAAGTAAAAAGAAATTATTGCCACCTACAGTAAATCAAATGAAAGCTGAAGACTGAAAAGATCAAAATATAATTGGAAATTTCAAAGCAATACAAAATAAAATAAAACCAAAGAAAGTACCACCACCCAACATATGCACCAGTTAGGATGAATATTGCCTAGGGAACAATTGAATTTTTTTGTCAACATCACTCTCTTAATCACCCAGTCTTGGTTTTATATCAAGTCCTTTGAGTTTTCAAGTTCCTCTTCCTCTCCTATATCTTGTCCATCACTAAGCCATGCCAATTAATATTCTTTTCTTATTCTTATTCATCCTTTTTCTATTCATTCTTATTATCACTGATCTACCCCAGATTCTTCTCACTATAAAAATAGTTAGCTGTAATAGCATTGTTGCTAATCTCTCTATATTCACTTTCTCATTTCTAATATAGTCAACAATGTCTTCTCTAGATTAACCTGCCTTTAAATTATTTTTATCAAATTCTCCGATTTTAGTAACTTTTAGTAACTTCCTATTGCTTACAGGGTAAAGATATAAACTTTAAGTCTGGGATTAATATCTTTCATAGTTCTCCCCCTCTTCTGCTTTTATCAGGACTTTCAATTTTTAATATTCTCCAGCTCTATTGCTATATTCCAGTTATGCATTATTCCATAAATATGCCGTGTTCCTTATAGTTTCTATGACTTCATATTAGGCCTATAATGTCATAATTTCATAATTTCTTCATAACTCAATAAGTCAACTAATAACATATCAACAAAAATTAAACAAATTACTGAGTCATTTAGATTTGTTTATATAAACAGGTCCTGGAACAGGTACTTATCCTATTCTTATTCTAATATTTTAATATGAATTCTTATAATAATAGATAATTCTTATCAAAACATTAAAGAAAAGTCATCTTTCAGAAACCCAGTCTTATTATTGATATAAATCTTATAAGAACATTGTAGAAACCATATACTCCAAAATATTAGGATCTACTAAGTAACCTAAAGAAACATTAAAGTGACAAACTTCAGAAGCAAATGATCTTTTATAAACTAATAAAACATAAATCCCTATACTACAAATATAAACCGCAAAATATACTTGAAAATTAAACAAGGTTTATCAGAGTATATTAAAGCATCATCATAAACAAAATCACTGCAGATAGTTGCCTGAATAATTGACCAACAAAAATTGAGCAACAAGGTTTTCAGTAGTTGTGGTCATACCGTATACTTCTGATCTATAGTTTTCTTGGACTAAAAGACTTTCAGTGTATAGGAAACCCATAGGAGAAAACAAATACATTAGAATTGTCTTGTAAAGTTTATAAAGGATGAGCTTATCCTCATGCATTTATTCCATTAAAAAGAAATCATTTTATCCACCTGTATAATAAGTCCATCAATAAAGAACTATATCTTGTTTGTATGTTTGTTGCATGCTAGCTCCCATAAACTCCTTGAGGACAGGGGTTATCTTTACCTTTTTTTGTACTGACAGTACTTAGAACAGTGCCTACTATATAGAAGGTACTTTACAAATACTTGTTGACTGAACTTGATTTATTTTGAATAATAGGATGACAATTTAACTCAGAGTCATTTCTAAATGAATCCCATCAGATATAAGAAGATAATAAGAAGAGATAATACTGACATAATAGTAGTATTTGTAAAAAATAATAATAGTTGTCAGTATGTACTTTATACTTCAGGAGCTGTAAAATATTTTGCATATAGTATCTTATTTCATCTCAACAGGTAATCCCATTTTCAGATCAATAAACTGAGGCTCAAAAAGATTCATATAACCAATAGTTGTCAAAGAATGGAATTGAACCTAGATCTCACTTAATGTCTAGCTCTTTTGCTTTTACATCAAAGTACTTCCCTTTATTTATATTTCTGTACATTTCCAGATCCTAACATGCTGTGAAATACATAGTAAGTACTCTGTAGGTATATGTTATTATTAGCATACTGTGAAAATGCAAACTAATTACATAAATAAATTTTACATCTATAAACTCTTTCTCAGAAAATGTTCTGTTTTGTTTGAACTTATAAATGAAAGAAATGATAAATTTTAGTTAAGGGTTAACACAAATAAAGATACAATTTTTTCCCATCCAGATTCATCCAAATATCTACCTGATATATAACCACAGACTTCTTGGTGGTCCATGGATCCCAAAATAAGAATTCCTGACTTCAAAGATGTTGGTCTATCAGCACTCATATTGTCCATTTGGGCCAAACTGTATCCTCTTTCCTTGATATGGTCTTGGCATTAGGAAAAAGAATGAGTGTTTGACCAAGTTTAGGAGATGCTCTGATTGGATGAATCTGAGTGAGAAAAATCTTTACTGTTTTCAGTAAAATCTCCATTTAGGCAGGCAAAGCTTATCTTGTCCATTCAAAAAACATCCTCACAGAGAACTATAAGTGTTCATAAGTTTTCTTAGACATCAAAGGACTCAGCATTTTGATGACTTCAGTGAAAGTAAATCAGAAACATATGGATTGTGTTTCTTTCCAGACATACATGGATTTTAAACTGGGCAAGGAAACTGGCTTGGTTCAAATGTATTTTGTATCTGCCAAAGCCATGAGTGATCATAGCTACTTCCAGCAAGACATGAGGACCAAAAATCCAAGAGATTCATTAAGGAAATATCTACTATTGTCACTATCTACTAAATGACTAGATGACTGACTCCTGGCTCTCAAAAATCTTAGGGAATTTTAAAGCCTTAATAGGTTAACTTTTCATGATGTGACAAAACTACTTAAATGCTATTAAAGTAAATCTTGTTGAGCTTTTTATTTAAATGTTGATAGGAAATAAAATTTAAACTTGGAGGTTATCCAAAGGACAATGTGAAAATGTACAGTGGGTATGAGTAGAATAACAACATCAAAAAGGAATAGAGGGAAGGAATAAGCATTTAAATAGTGCCTACTATATGCAAGGCACCATGCTAAGTAAGAGCTTTATAATTATTCTCTTATTTGATCCTCACAACAGCTCTATAAGTAGATGTTATTATCCCCGTTTTTTAATTGAGGAAACCAAGGCAAACAGCAATTAAGTAACTTACCCAGGACCACACAGATAGCAAGTGTCTAAGGCTAGATTTAAACTCAGATCTAAATCCATGGCCAACCCTGGATTGTCTGTACCACCTAGCTGAAAAGAAAAATTTCCAAAGAAATTCTGTATAAAGTATGTCATCAGCAAAAAAAAACAAAAACAAAACAAAAAAAAAAACATATATATATATATATATATATATATATATATATATATATATATATATATGAAGACAAAAGAAGGTAGACTGATCTCTGAGCCAGAATAAGGGATAACCCAATAATCAGATCGTATATTTCACTGGTATCCACAAAACATCAAGAGGTCTAGAAGAAATCCTTAGGTATATTAAGTAAATCTTATGTGAAGGATTCAGAGGACGACATGGGAAAAAGGTCATATAAGATAAGCAGACATGGATGAACTATTATCAGCATTTTTGAAGAAAGTACTCACATATCACTGAGATCAAACTTCAAAGTATTGAAGTTGTCAATAAATGGAAGACAATAACATCAAGTGTACATTCAAAATTGTTTTTAAGTAAACATGCAAGAAATCCAAAAGGAATGAGAGAAGAATTCAGAAAAACTTTATATATATTGAAAAAGGATGTCCATTGCTAGAGGGAGTTTCTTCATTGAAAGTTCTCTATACCAATGAAATCACAGTTAAGAAAAATAATAATAAAACCTCATTGTATCCAAAGAAATGACTTTCCAGTTGTGGAAATTTAAGGAGTGTGCTGCACCTGCAAAGATGGAATAAGAAAAAAAAATCAAAAGTCTTATTTATTGTCTTGACAGAACTTCTGTGACTTAGCAGAATTCTGACTTTATTACTGAATTATCTGTGTGACCTTGGCCAAATCACTGACCTTAGTGGAGATTATGTGAGATGTTATAAAAACATATTGAACTTAGCATCAGAGAAATTGCATTCAAATAACACTAACTGCTTATGTAATCTCTGGCAAGTCTCTGGACTTTTTCATCATTAAAATGAGAAGACTGGATTATATAAAGCCTAATCTCTGTCTCCTATATTCCAACTCTAAATCTATGATCCTCTGGGAGCCTCATGTTCTTTATTTTAAAAGTGTCTGAGTTGCCTAAATAATCCCTATTTCCTTCTAGTTCTAGAACCTGTGATTGATCCTAAGTCTGTCTGGAATTCCTGAACGTTGAGTAGGAAGGGGAACAGGAAAGATGATAGGAAAGCCATACCAAGGATAGAAAAGATGAAGTCAGACACCAAATTATAGTTGGGAATTTTGCTGGGAAAATGCCTGTGGAAAACAAGAAGAGACATGTAAAGTACATAGAAAACAGAGGAAGAACTCCAATTACTTTGCCAACTGTTGGTACAGGAAAATACTTGTAATAGAGAAAGATGCTTTGTTTGCTCAAGATTTGTGAGAGCTGTCTCCTATTAATGTCTACCTAAAGCACAAAGGCAACAACACCAGCTGCTTCTAATAAGATATGGAAGATAAGTGAGGACCTGTGGGACTTCCCAAATTTCCTCCAAATCACAAAATTGAGTCATTGCCTATGTACGCCTAAAGTTGGTCCTGACTATAACATTAGACAGCTTACATCATTCCCTAAGGTTAGAGCTTGATCATAGAAGTTATTTAATCACATGAAGCAGCATGGCATAGTGATGGAGCAATGATTCTGGAATGAAAATTCAGGAAGTCTCAACTACATCATTTATCATTCCCTTTTGGATTCTACCCAAAAACATACCCCATTCCCCCCAACCAAGGACACCAGGTAACCTTTAATCTTTTTTCGCCTTGTATCAGACCACTTTCCTCATCTATAAAATTGGCATAATTATAACACTACTTAACTTCCCAGGATTTTTTGATAACCAAATTAAAAAAAAAAACTGTAAATTGCTTAGCAGTGCCTGGCACATAACAAGCACTATATGACTTGTTATTATTCCCAGTCACTTTCAAATCATGGTACCACCACTGCCTAGTTCTTCCTTTTATGTGTATTCTAATTCCCATTAGAATATTGGTATAGATGACTTGGAAAGGCAAGTGACTATCTTGCACATTTGTACCCTTCAACAGCCCCCAAGGGTTACAGGTCCAATGCACCTGCAACATGGAAAAATCCATGTAAAATTTTTCGACCTTCCCTTTGTACCAAGAAATCTGACTTTTTTTCTTTTATTAGATCTTTATAGTACCATATTGTAAAATTTGAGTTCAGTATTTTGTCATAACTTGTATCATCCACTACCCTTAGAATAAATCTGTGGCTTCTGCAAAACTCCTCTGAAATTCCCATTTAATTTCTTATCTAATTCATGGTATATTGAAACTGTGATGGGGAAAGCTGAGATGTGAAAGGGATAATTGTCTGTGATTAGTGCCATGCCAGAGTCAGAGCTTAATAAATGCTCTTCCTGCAAATTTAAATATAAAATCCTCTGGCTTTTAAAGTCCTTTCCAAGCTGTCCCTTCCCTGCCTTAAAAGTATTCTTACCCTTTACTCCCTTCCATCTACTCTGAGTTCCAGGGACAGCTGTTTCCCCTCCTTAATTGATGCTCATGTTCCACCACTGGCTGCCTCCCACACCTGAGAAGGTCTTCATCCTTACCACAAGCCTTCTCATTTCTCTGGCTTCCTTTAATACTTCACTTGAATCTCACCTTCAAAGAAATCTTTCTCACTTCTCTGCAAGATATTTGGGGCAGAGGAATGAATCCCACTTTCAGGGAGCTTATATTTCTTAGTCAGTGGGAATTCCTTTTCATGTTTGGGTTATACTAATTGTCCACCAAGATCTTGAGGTTCTAATTCTTCTACTAACCAGCTATATGACCTTAAACAAATTCTCATCTGCTAGGCAAGCTAAGGGCAAGAGTCCTACATCTCTGAGATATAGGACCTAATAAAAGTTAAATTAAGCAGAGCCAGGAAAACAACACACATACAAGAACTACAATGAAAAGAAAGAACAGAAAAGAATGAGCATTTTATAATATGACCATATCTCAATGAATAGATGAAAGAATGTGATTTATCCCTTTATTTGTGAAGATGGAGTATAGACTTGAAATATTGTCTATATTGTCAGATTCATTCAATATATTGTTTAGTTTTATTGACTTGCTCCTTCTTTCTATTAAAAAATTATACAAGGGATGAGGAGACTATATTCCCAGATTAAGCTACTATTAATAAAGAATGTTCATTTTTTTTAATTTAAAGAAAGGTGTTATTCAATTCACACACACCTTGAAAAAATAGTTTGATAGTCCAGCTCCCTTAATGTATATAAAATACTTATTTTGATTTAAAATAAGATGACCAATTTTGAAAAAAGTAATGAGGATCATTAAAGAGTTGGGTCACTGGCTATCAGAAAAGATGAAAAGACTGATCTGAAATTACAAGAAAAGAAAATATATGGAGAAAAATAAATTTTCTCATTGGGCAATTGAAGTTCATATCAAAGAGGTGGCTTAAAAAGTTTAGGGAAACAACCAGGAAGTCAAGAACACTGTTAAGAGAGTTTCTACAAATTTTTTGTGAAAAAGGCCTCTACATATTGTTGGAGCCCTTTTGGTTACTGAACAAACAGGGTTGCATTGAATTATGATCTGAATAGTTAAAGGAACACCCAAATTAGTGAGCTAAGAGATCCATTTTAGTGTTGGAATATTTGTTTGTTTTTATGGACTAAGCTAATAGCTCAATAGTGAAAGGAACAGAAGAATAAAACATGAGCAATTATAAGTGTTAAAGTTACACCATCACAGCTTTCTTTTTGCAATAAGGCTGTGTTGGTTTGCTTAATCAACCCCCTTAATTCATCCTTTGAGTCAAAATGAATCTACGGAAACTAAATAGCATCTTCATTGAAATAAACCAAAGCCCTACCTTAGGAGAATGGTTATTATTATGGCAAGTTTAATTATTGATATGTATTGCCATAGCTTATTATCTCCTAATTAGTTCATAATCATTTGAGTGGAACCTTGTCATGGTCCCAGAAATAAGGCAATAAATGATTTAAAGATTTATTTGAAATGAAACCAAATCCTTGCCATGAATCATTATTAGAATGTTTATAAAGCTCTTGTTAAATGTCAATAGATGCCCAAACAAACTTGTTGACACAAATATAAATTCAGTTTTCTGAATCTAGCAGGTACTTCATTATTTCTGCTGAATGACAGATCAACCTGATCACTCTAGTTCTCCCAACTCATAAGCACCTTAGTTAGCCCTCTTACTTTATCAAGGAGTTTTTACTTATGTTGCTCAGCACTCAGATTTAACGTAGCATTGTGGAATAACTAAGAAAACGTTTACTTGGAACAAAAGTGCGTGCGTGCGTGTGTGTGTGTGTGTGTGTGTGTGTGTGTGTTTGTGCGCATGTGCTGTGAATGGGAGGGACAGAGTAGGGTGGTAGCCAGTGGCGCTGAGAAAAGTCTCATTACATATACCACCACACTAAGAAGGGTGAGGATAGGTCTTTTAAGGGGGAAGACAAGGCTTTGGGATCCTGACATATGGCATCTCTCTAAGAGAATTGTGCTACATGGTGGATCAAATCTACAGATAACTAGAGTCAGATAAGAAACTGTCAGTCACTGTGAGGATAAAGCAAGTCAGACCAACTAAAAGGAACAAAACTCCCTGAGACAGAAGCAAGACTTGGCATGTGCCCAGAGAGTCATTACCCCAAACAGCACTTCTCCTTCAATGGAGGCAGCCTAAGGCTCTGAGCCCAAGGGCTTGGGAATAAACGTGAGCCCTACAATATGACCCTGCTTCCAGACCAGCTTCTGCAGCACTCATACAGGGATTCAATTCTTATGGCAATGCTACCTAGCTACCATATCCCTATTACTCACAGCCATTGAAAATCTAGGAGAAAAAAAAATTCTCACCAAAATCCTTGGCAACAAATGGAGCAGAAAACGGAATGGTTATGATTTTATTAGTGGAGATAGAATTTTTTAAAGTATTATCTTCTGTTTTGCTACTGGGCCCTAAATACCACAGGATCATTCTCTTGGATGTGCAGCTGAACCCATCTGTCTCCTTCTTTTCAAATGTGAGCTCATGGAGAATAAATTGTCCCACCTTTTCTATTTGAACCTCTGCTGCCTGACATAGTACTTTGCACATAAAAAGCACAATGTTGTTTTAATTAATTGATAGAAAAAATACATTTCCCTCCTGTGTCAGAAGTCTGGACCAAAGATCCATTTGTCTCATGTGAATTACTGATCTGGTTCTCATTTTGTAGATTGGAACCTTCAAGAAAAGAGAAGTTGCAGACCTAACCCCAAGATAAAGATGCAGTACAATGGGAAGGTAAGAATAAATATTCCTGAACTTGATTCCATTCCCAGACTCAACTCAGACATTTATTAAGCACTTAAATGTGTGAGGTATGAGTGTATTACATGTATGAGTGGCTTTGTTCCTGAGGTTGCCAAAAAATAAAAACAACAATAAAATTCCATCTCTTCATCCAAGTTGCTAGCAGATATCATCCGCACTGCCAGCTTATTCAGATGTCTTTTTAAACTAATAGATGATGTCAGTCCAGGGTGGTGCCTAATAGATTCTTTCTCCACATACTCTTTCCCTTCACCTGAGATACCTGTGTAGTTAGAAAAAGCTGCCAAGGAAGTCTGAAAAATAGCTTCTTGTAGTCTGCCTTGTTCATGACATTGCCATAGGTGGCTCACTTTTAAGAGCATGAAATTCATATGCATCTAAAAAGGGTTTAAAGAGCTTTATAGCATCAAATATAGAGCCCTATACACATTATTTAAGTGTTATTACAGTTTTGTTAGAAGGGTCCAGGAGTCATTACAATGTCATTTACAGTGCCTGGATATACAAAATGCAAGTCATTATGATATCTCTGAAAGTATCTCACACACTTCTATAAATATGGAGTCATTAGGAAGCCTATTACCGAAGCTTCATATTCGCCCACTAAAATCTAAGGAAACTATTACAATGTCAAAGACAGTATCTCATACATTTCAATTGACACCCAAAAGAGCTGTTCTAATGTAAATTGCTTTGGCTCACACTTTTTTTTTTCCTCCTACTACAATGGATTTTTCTTTTAATGCCATAGACTATTATAAGTCTGACATAAATCAGTCTATCATCATCTCAGTTAGATAAAAGCTGACATTCTCAACTTGTCCCCAGACTCAGCAAAGATTTAACAAGAACTTTAGAATGGTAAGCTCAGCTTAATGTTACAGGTTCACTCAACGGTTCCCAACTATCTCTTGCTTGAACAGCTAAAGAACTAAAATATCCCAATTTTTATTTCACCAGTGGATAGGTTTAAGTAAGAGGAAGGTAGGGAAATATAAGTCTGGTTCATATGGAAGAGTTGGATACTTTAATACTTTGATAATCCATTGTTTTTCTATATTGGATTTTCCTGTAGTGGTTTAAATCACAATTCATTCATGTCTATCCAGACTGTGAAACTCTTGCCCATATTTTCCCCATAAATATTTCACAGAGGGTCCTCAAACATTCTGGGGCCTTCTTCTTGACAATGTAAGATTAGAATATTGCAGTCATTGGGATCATTGCAATCACTGGAATTTCTTGAGATTGCAAGAATACTAATGGAGCTCTCCATTGGTTACTGCTTGTTTTTGCTAAATAACTGCTCCACTTTTTTTATTCATACATCTCTCAAATGACCATTTCCCTATACATTTCTTCCTTTAGCAATGCATTAGAGTCTGCCTATACCCTTTACTATTATCCTTTGCATGATCCTCAACCTAAATTCTTCAGTGACCCTCATGATATATGTTACTGTTGCTGCTGTTGTTTAACAATGAGTCTTCCAAAGAACTCACATTCACCTGAAAACCAGAAACCCAGGCCACAATTCTATTTACCATCGCTAGAGTTAAAAGAAGTTCCAGATATAACTTTGAATTCCATAGTTACTGTAGAGACATTGAACCTTGGTGTCACTGTAATGTACAATTTTGTCTGTAGTATTACCCAAAGGTAGCTGAGATAGCCTTATAAATTTCAAACTTTTATGTCTTTTGTGTTTTATAGTATAGTGTCACAACCTATAATGATATGATGCATTGTTATAGAAGTTGTCAGACAGTGAAGTCTAAATATTTTTTCAAAGATTTGCAGTTACTAAACTATACTAGAAGAGGAAAAAGATACCTTCAAAGGGACATAGATCTATAATTTTATACCAAGAACAGAGCAAGTTAATGCATTGAGACATTAAGAGTTATTGGAGTTTCAACTCATTTGATTGGAGTGGGAGAAATTAGGGCCATAACCCGAATCCCTCACTGCTGGATAAAATGATATGCTTTAGCTGTGCCTACATTCTACTTGCAGAATGCTTTCCAACTGCACTGACCCAAAGTATATTAGCCAGCATTTTCCTTTTCTGAATTCCCTCAGACGTTCTCTTTAGTTTATATCTCATTTACTCAAAGATAGCTTTGGGCACCCAGTTAAAAGTCACAAAGAAAAGAGAATAAAGTGTGACTACCCAAACTAAACCTGAAAGTTAGTAAAGTAGAAAGTCATTTCCTTGCCAATCTGAACAACTATCATTATTCTAAACAGAGTTTTGTAATAGTTCTTTTTTGGTGGGTATCCGTGATCTAAATCTACTTTGAACTCCTGAGGAAGTCAGATGTAGAGGCAGATAAAGAGCAAGCCTTTAAGTCAGTAAGCTGATTGCTGTTTGGTTATTTCAGTCCTGTCTGATTCTTCCTGACCCCATATAGAGTTTTCAGGCAAAGATATTGAAATAGTTTGCTATTTTCTTCTCCACATGTTTTTACAGATACAGAAACTGAGGCAAACCAACAATGTCAGCAACACTGGATTTAAATTTGACTTCTGATACATCCTGACTGTGTGATCCAGACAAATCTCAATCTCTCAAAATCTCTCTCCCTCTCTCTCTCTCCCTCCCTCCCTCTCCCCCCCCTCTTTCCCTCCCCCTCCCTCCCTCTCTCTCCCCCTCCCTCCCTCTCCCCCCCTCTCTCTCTCTCCCCCTCCACCCCCTCTCCCTCCCTCCCTCCCCCTCTCCCTCTCCCCCTCTCTCTCTCTCTCTCTCTCTCTCTCTCTCTCTCTCTCTCTCTCTCTCTCTCTCTCTCTCTCTCTCTCTCTCTCTCTCTCTCTCTCTCTCTCTCTCTCTCCTCTTTTAATTATAGCTTTTTATTTACAAGATATATGCAAGGGTAATTTTCCAGCACTGACCCTTGCAAAACCTTCTGTTCAAACTTTTCCCCTTCTTCCCCATAGCCCCTCCCCCAGATGGCAGGTAGACCAATACATGTTAAATATGTTAAATACAATATATGTATACATATCCATACAGTTATTTTGCTGCACAAAAAGAATCAGACTTTGAAATAGTGTACAATTAACCTGAGAAGGAAATTAAAAATGCAAGTGGACAAAAACAGAGGGAGTGGAAATGCTATGTAGTGGTTCACACTCATTTCCCAGAGTTCTTTTTCTGGGTGAAGCTGGTTCTATTCATTATTGAACAAATGGAAATGATTTGGTTCATCTCATTGTTGAAGAGAGCCAAGTACATCGGAATTGATCATCATATAGTATTGTTGTTGAAGTATATAATGATGTCCTAGTCCTGCTCATTTCACTCAGCATCAGTTGATGTAAGCCTCTCCAGGCCTTTCTGCTGGTCATTTCTTACAGAACAATAATATTCCATAACATTCATATACCACAATTTACTCAGCCATTCTCCAATTGATGGGCATCTGTTCATTTTCCAGTTTCTAGCCACTACAAAGAGGGCTGCCACAAACATTTTTGCACATACAGGTCCCTTTCCCTTCTTTAAGAACACATTGGGATATAAGGGTATATCAAAGGGTATGCACAGTTTGATAACTTTTTGAGCATACTTCCAAATTGCTCTCCAGAGTGGTTGGATTCATTCACAATTCCACCAACAATGTATCAAAGTCCCAGTTTTCCCACATCCCCTCCAACATTGCGCATTATCTTTCCCTGTCGTTCTAGCCAATCTGACAGGTATCTAGTGATATCTCAGAGTTGTCTTAATTTGCATTTCTCCGACTTGGAGCATCTTTTCATATGGCTAGAAATAGTTTCAATTTCTTCATCTGAAAATTGTCTGTTCACATCCTTTGACCATTTATCAATTGGAGAATGGCTTGGTTTCTTATAAATTAGAGTCAATTCTCTATATATTTTGTAAATGAGGCCTTTATCAGAACCTTTGACCATAAAACTGTTTTTCCAGTTTATTGTTTCCCTTCTAATCTTGCCAGACAAATCTCTTAATTTCTCAATGCTTGCAGGAAACTCTATAAGACTATAATTTGTAGAGCAGGGCTATTCTGCATGAATAAAGGAAGTTTACTACTTCATTAAAATCAGAGACTCATAAACACACACACACAATCCCCTTTTTGCCCCCCCTCTCCTCTCTCTCTTCCTTTCCCTCCCCTTCTCTCTCTCCCCCCACCCACACTAAAAATTGGAAAGTTAAAACTCTTAGTATAGAAACTCTGTTTAATGCTGAGTGTCGTCTTTTCTATAACTTACAGTTCTCTTCTGCATTAAAAGTTTAATTGGATTAGGAGTCAGTTGTCAAACTTGACCTAGGTGTTACAGCCTTGGTAGCAAGTCTTCTAACCATTGTACAACACTGCTTCTTCTATATAACCTATATATATTCCTGAAAAGTTTTTGTATAAGAAAATTTTTATAAATCAATTTTCCACTTATCTCACAATTTCAGGGTTCCTTTTCTCTTTATTTCCCATGGATTTAATGAGCTTTGAGCAGAAATCTTAAGGTAGTGTATCAAGTACTGTCCCTCACATTGAGCACAGAGTTATCTTTATTTGACTTGAAAGGAAGCAGAATAAATTTCTCTAGCTTTTTCTCTGACACTCATTTCCAAGGAAGATTTTAATTTCTGCCAGGACAGGAAACAAAAAGTAGAAACTCCCTATATCCTTTATTATTATTTCCTCAGAGAGAAAGGGAACTAGATTAGAATTATATCTATCTGCTCCCTTAAATACTGTTAGTTTAGGGGATGTAGTTGTTAGATTTAAACTAAACTAACTGAGGGAAGAACGACCCCAACCTTTATAACCTTCCTTCCCACCAAATATTAATTCCTCAATGAGCACCCACATATAAGATAGCAAAGAAACACATTTGTTCAAATCAGTAGCAGGAAAGAGATCATAGAAAGTATAAATTTGGTATTGTTCAGTCATATCCAACTCTTTTTGATCCTGAGAGTTTCTCCTTGGCAAAGATACTGGAATGATTTGTTATTTCCTTTTCCAGCTCATTTTGAAGATGAGGAAACTGAGGCAAATAATTAAGCCCAGGATCAAAGTGTGTTATGGGCCAGAGCTCTGAACTTGAAAGAAGGATTCTTACAAGTCGTTAAGTCAGTGGAATTGAAAAAGACAGTGGTTATCTAGTTTAGCATGATGCTTAATATTCTCTAGTTCAGTTCATGTACTTAGTATTGAATATAGTTCTACAAGATTAACACCTATGATAATGTAATTATAAGAGAGCATATAAACTAGGACAAACTCAGTCAGAGTCAGAGCCAGAGAACACAAGCACACTGGAGGCTGGAGCTCAAGCAATCAGAGCCAAGTAGATTCCATTGTCTATCTTTGTATTGGCTGGAGGCTGAAGCACAAGCCCTTGGACTCAGATTCATTCCATCTTTATCAGCCTCACTGAAACCAAGGCCAGTCTGAAAGGCTCTCAAGAAAGCTAGCTGGGCCTCAAGCAAGAAAACTAGATTGTGAAGGAGACAATAAAGGATTTGGACTTTGGACTTTAACATCTGGCTATTCTTGTGGTGATTACTCTGCTGAAAGGAAGGCTGCCCAGAGACCACCAGAAAACCACCCAGAACATTACAAGAGTGAAGGCTAGATTTGAAGTTTTATTTTTTTTCTGAGTCCAGGCTCAGCATTTATCCACTGCATCAGCTAACTGCCCTGAAAAAATAGAGAGAGAGGAATATACAGATTGAATACAGTTCAAGAAAACTCACTTGAACCAAGAGATATAGTCCTAGATCTTACCCAAGAGGAAGTTCCCCAAAATCTTTAGTGTAGTGAGCTAGGAAAAAGAAACATGAAGAACGCCAACTCCTGTCATGTCAGCTTTTTCCAAGAGTCTTTTCTTTCAGTAACCTGAAATAAAGTTGATGCCATCTTTCTTGATTGAAGATGGAAGGCAGAAGCAACTGTAGAACCTAAAAACTTAAGAAGCCTAAAGAAAATGAAGAAACTTAGATTGCTAGAAAGAAGCAAATAACTCTTTCACTCTATTAATTTCATCCTAGTTACTTCTGCCAGTTATAAGACATTCATCTCCACCAATGAAGAGAGTCCCATAGCAATGAGCCTTGAAACTTGGGTTACAATAATAAGGAAAAATCTTCTGTTAAATATTATCTTATAATGTCAATAATCTATATAGATAAGTAGGCAGTTAAATACCTTAAGAAATTGGTAGTAACTGAGTAAGTTATTTTGACTATCATAAATACTCAAATTAACCTTAAAAAACATTTGAAGAAAGAAGTTAATTGCATCCAGAGGAAAAAAAATTGATAAGTAGAAGCATGGGTAAAATAATTTATATACATATATGTGTATTTACGCATGTGTGTACATATATATATATATATATACACACATATACACAGCCCTCTATTTGTATGTAATGATAGTCAACACTAGGGCAGGGGAAGAAGAGTAAAAAAAAAAAAAAAAGAAGAAGAAGAAGAAGTGTGTGTGATAATTATATATTTAAAAGGAATAGCCAGTGGCAAATACTAGGTTTGCAGTTTCATGTGTAATTTTTTAATTACACTTTGTTATGAAAATACTTGTTTTATTTCATAAATTAAAAATAATATAACTTTTTTAAATGATGTTGGTAATAATCAAAAAAGTAAGAATCCTAGACCAAAGCCCTAAAAAAATCTGAGTAGAAAAATCTGCTTGTAGAATGAAAAAATCTTGTCACTTTTGACACAATATGACCCAAGAATGACAAGGGTATAGCTAAAAGATAGTGTTTGGTAAAGAAAGCACCCAGTGGTTCTAATCTTTTCCTCTTAGGTACAGAGTTATTGACATCTTGGGATCACAGATGTTACAATTCCCTTTATGCAACTCCTAAAGAAAAAAAAAAAAAGAAAAGAAAAGAAAACTTTTCAAGTCACATCAGTGCATATTCCTAATTAGTGTGCCTAATTCCAGTCTCTCTTCCTTCCAATACATTTTTGACATGGCTGCCCAAGTTTATGGTCCTAAAACACGGGTCATATCACATATCCCTCCATGTCACTTCAGGAATTACATTCACCTCCAGGAAAGTACAAATTTCTTTTCTTGGCATTTAAAACTTTTTGCCATGTAACTCAAACCCACCTTTATAGACATATATCACCACCCCTTATGCATCTCACATAGCCAAACCAGTTTACCGTTCCCTAAATTTGGCAGGCCATATCCTATTTTCACAATTGTGTACATGTCTTCCATTCCTAGGATGACCTCATTTCTTCAACTTTTTAAATTCTTAGACTCCTTTAATGCTTAGTTCAGGTGCCCCTGATTACAGGAGATTATTCCTTAATGCCCCTAAATATCAATACTCTTTTCCCATAAAATTATTAATATTTATATGATTAAATTATACCATATTTCAGAGCAAAATATAAGTATTTTGAAGAAATAGACTACTTTTAGCTTTTTATTTCATATTTACAAATGTAGTAAACTTCAAAATAGTAGAAACCTAATACATGTTTAAATTAAATCACACTATTTCCAAGATTTCAACCCAATTGTTTTTGTGTTAAGCAGCAACAACTATAGACATCATCTGGTTTCTCCTTCTCTTTAGTCTCACATACAATCATTCTACACATGCACTTGTGCAAGAAAACAACAAAAACAAAACCAACCCGAAAAAAAGAAGGTTCATTTGTCTTCTTTCACTTAAATACTGCAAATAAAACCAGCTTCACTCCAGTCATCTCACTCAAAAAAAAAAAAAAAAACAAAAAACCATGACACAATGGAAGATTATTAATTAATACCCCAGGGACATGGCCAGAAAGTCTAGATTAAGGAAGATGACTATAAATTCTGTGCATGCCTGAAGCCTCCTATTAGAAGGGCTTTTGTGTGAGGGGAGGGGAAATGAGGTGAGGAAAAGTGAATGAGGAAGAAGATAAAAGAGAAAACTATATACTATCAGCCCTAGGCTCCCAAAGTCATAATTAACAATTTCAGGAGCATGTATGAGAAATTATAGCACCTACAAGTTTCCCCAAACTTGGTTTGAGATTAACCTAATCCCTTTTTACAATCTGGTCTATGGATAAAATGGATAAAATTAATTGCTTGCTTCTGTCATAATCATCAAGAGACAAAAGCCAGAATCATGGAAATAAAAAGTGCCAGGGTGGATAAGTTTTTCTATTTATGAATGCCATTAACATCCATATTCAATGTCCAATAGTAGGATAAATTTTAATGTAATTTTCCCCTTTGAAAAAAATTAAGAAAAAATATTGACCCTAGAAGATACATTAAATGTGATATGATTCAATTAAAAAGTCAAGCATATATAATTTGGCATGTGAAATCTTAAGCTTTGAACATAATGCAGTTTTTTATTCATTCAAATAATTGCTTCTTTGCCATGTGGTCAAAGATAGACATTCTTTTTAATGTGGAACGTAATGATTGTCTGTGCAAAGCCGAAAACCAACTGATGCCTCCAGGAATTGAGTCATACCCTGCCATGAAACTATATTGCTGTGCCAATTGCCCATTCAAAGAAATACAATTTGTAAACATCAAAATAAATATGACTGTTGTCACATAAGCCTATTCAAAAGATCACATGTTGCCAGACCCTACTTCAAAAATAATAATAATAATAATAAAAACTGATAGCATGTGAAATGAAGTCTATGTTATTGATTTTAACTGTCCCAGGGCCAAAATGACTCATCATTTTGAAATATTAGCTGTTGACATAGAATAATGTTTTGTTAGGGAGAAGATTATGTATCTTTGAATCCCTTATATGGTTTAGGTTCATATTGTAAGAGTACCAGTACACGGAAAGCCACAATAGGATAACAAAAATAATTTTCCTTAAAGGTAATTTTTTTAAATGAGACAACTCACGTTTTCAGTATTTCCAACAAAGACTCTGAGAAACAGTTCCAGAAACCTTCTTACATTGTGGGATCTATCTGGATGGAGGCTTCAATTGAATATGGCAATTCCTTTTACTCATATCTTCCTAAGGTCTAGATACCAAAGACCCACGAAGTTCTATAGGCAGTTAGCTTTAAAAGGTTCACCTGGTCATATTTTGTTACTACGTGGCTGAGCAAATGTTGTATTCAATCCACCTGATGGAGTCAAACAGTGCTCATTATTTCCAAAATCAAGAAATCAATTTGTTAAGCCATCTTTCCATTTTATATCCTTCCCAAAATCTGTCTTACAATCATGAATTAAAGTTTTATTCATTAAAAAATACAATTTTTCTGGGTTAAGTTACCATGCCTTATCTTAGGAATAATAGTCAGAACATATAAACTACAACTTGTTTCTAATAACAGCAAACAGGAGTAGAACCATACCTAGGAATTTTGCTCTGATAATCCAAATCCTTTTGTGATATTTCATCAAATCTCTTGAGTGTCTGCCCTGGATCTAGTTCTGTGTTATTTACTCACTATGAGGCAGAAAAAATATAGAGCGTAGGCACTGCCTTCAGTAAGTTTTTACTCTAGCTTTGGGAGGAATCTCAAACAGAGAACAATGATGTTTTGTGGTTTTGAAAGTAGGTATCCCAATCTTAGCCAGACTGGAAATGCATTGCCTCTTCCTGGGCAAATCCCACTATGAACTGGCAGCAAAGCTTCACCTTGCAGTTAGAGAGGGTCGCATAATAAGATGTTTCATAAGAGAAGGCAGTGTTTGTGTTTCTCCCCTGGCATAAATATTGTGGTGCCATATGGTGTCAATTTGTGTGTGGCTACAGTGGAGATACATAAGAAATAGTGAATGTTACCATGTCAAGGCATATATATATAGGATGAATTAGGCAGCAATATTAATGAAGCAACAGTTCTGCCACAGATCATGGCATAAAGGTGGAAAGGGAAGGGATTGAAGCAAGTCCTGTCACCAGCAACACAAACCAAAGTCATTGGCCTAGGACTGAGTCCAAACAATGCCAGTGTTTGCCAGACTTTAGTTTTCTTACTGTGTATCTCTTCACTATTTGTCAACCAAATGTCTAAAAATAAATTAAAATGGACACACACAACTAATCAAAATTGTGGAATATTTAGATACAGGAGGTGGGAGGTATTGGGGTATGTGTATAGAGTACATACATATTTTATATGTATATGTGTGTTTGTGTGTGTGTCTTAGTGAAGAACACTGTTTCAGAAATCTGCCTGTCATGAAGAATGATGGATGGATGAATTCTTTTGGTAAAGCCTGGATCAAATGAGATATTTGAAAAGCACTTAGCATAGTGCCTAACATATAGTAGGTGCCATTAAAATTATTATAGCTATTATTAACTTATGAAAAACAAAAATGTCATGAAGAAATTTGAAAAATTATATTCCTACAATTATTTTCCTTAGAAAGGACACTTGAAAAACAAAATATAGAAAAAAGAAACTGGATAAATACTTAATATCCCTACCTTGATTTTCCTCATGTGTAAAATGACCATTGTTTCCATTCCAGCCCCTTTCCTAGCTTTTACAAAGGCCAGATCCTGAAATTGACTCTCCATTCTTTTTCTTCCTCTTTTCTGAATTTATTACCTCTGTACTTTGTCCTCTTCAACTGTCAGAAATTAAAATGGAGCACTTGCTATACACGGATTAATACTGCCTTATTACCATTCTCATTTTCACTTCACTAAATTGCTGTGCCACCTATGCAGGTGCATTGAAAAAGAATCAGGAACCAAAACTAAAATACTCCCTTGCAGTCTCCCATCACTCTTCTCCCGAACCCATACACCTGCTTTAGAGCCCCATGATGGATAATCAAAGAGAACAGGTAGGTGCTAAGCCCCAAATGAATGGAGCCCCATTCATTTAATCTATTGCAATTCCAATTCAAGAGCATCAGTGAGTATGATGGGACAGATCTCTCCCTAATTATGAAGATTTCTCAGTGTAATGTTGGAGGTTATTTTTTGTATTATTTACACTCTTCTGTCTGGTAGTAATATTTCTGTCTGCCAATGACAATTACATTGCTCTTGACTGGTGCAGATCAGCAGTTTGTGATATCTCTGAAAAGCCAGTGTGCATCACATGTCACCAGCAGACATATTAATGTTTGAGCTGAGCAGTGCATGTGATGTAACGAGATTAGATGCTGCTGATATAAAGGACCATCTCTAAACCCATGAATAACCAAGAAAGAGCTCAGTGACAACTGTCAATTATTTATTGCCCCTGTCTAGTGTATTATTAACAGCTTGGGAAAGGAGTACAGTCTACCTTTCTTGCTTACTTTCTCCCGCCCTCTTGCTTAGTACTTGACTTCTTGGGATTCTGAGGTTAGCTTATTCAAACCCTGTTGCTCCTAGCTATGATTCAGTGATCCACAGAATCAGTCAACTGATCCCATCACAGGCTGATCCCTTTACCACATACAACTTTGACATCATCTGGAGAGGTGGGGGCAGGGAGGTGGAGAGGAGGAGGGAAGAGAATGTTTCTCTCTGATTATTCTTTCTAAATCTATGCTTAGCATCTTCTCTGACTCTTCTTCCCTCAAACTCACACAGCTTAATGATTAAATGAGGCAGATTTCACAGATTAAAAACAGATTACATTATTAAATCGCATTTATAGGTCAGTAGGAAATGAGATAGCATTCTGTTGGGAGACAATCTTTTGGAATATGAGATAAATATACATTATAATTCTTATTTTACCATACATACAAAGGGAGTCTTCTCTGCCTCAGTTTGCCATGTGAAATTTGAAACAATATCCAATTGTGTCTACCTGCTAACGAATGTGCTGCGGCACATGACTTAGCTCATGCATTAGCCACATGATTAATGTCTGATTAATTTTGAATCTTTAGCTCTGCCTTTAGGTGGATAATATTAAGATCAACAATAGCTCTTCTAGTGCTAACAGTATAGTCCACTTTTCAAAAGAAATTTTCCCTCTTAGGTTTTCCAATATGGTCAATTTTATTGATATGGATTTCAAACACAGCCAATTCCTGACTTCAACCATATTATACCCAATAGAATAAAATAATAAGTCTGTCATACACTTGAAGCTCTCTATGTAAGGAGTCAGCTAAGGTGGTATTGAACATAAATGATATATGTTGACTTTGAAAGTTCTTTATTTTGGAGACTGCTCAGGAGATTGTTCCTAGCCTTAGCCCAAAATAACTAGAAGCCTGTCCTTTTCAAATATATCTATAGTCGATATTCTAGTAAGTTAATAAAGTGCTTAGTAAATGCTATTATGTGTCAGAAATTATGCCAAGTGTTGGAGACAGAAATTGAAATTTTTTTTTTAAATGACCGTTTCTGCCCTCAAGGAATTAACAATCTAAAGAGAGAATACAGCACACAAAAGGAGGGGCAGTGTGAGAGATAGGGAGAAACTATAATAGAAAGTTCCAGAAAAGTTCAAAAGTAGTATAGCAAAGTTGTTTCTGTCTCTAAAACCTAAAAGCTGTAAGAATCCTTAAAAGGTACTGAATTACTATCTTCAAGTGAAAGCACATCAACACACACATTTAAAAAAAAAAAAAAATTTAACAAATTTCAAGGCCAAGAAATTTTACCTTATATCTAATATAAATATAAAAACTCATTATAATAAATCCACTTTCAATCAATACATATTATCAAACACCTACAATGGGTCCAGCAAGCTCCAAAAATGATAGAATTTTTTTTTAAGTATTATTACATACCTTGAAACCTTGTTGGAGAAGAAAGACAAAGGAAAAAACAAAGGAGAAGAACATAAAACAGTATAAGTAAATGAGTGAAAATGCATAGGTTAAATGCTTATGATATGCAAAGCATTGTGGTAAATGCTAGTGATACAAATGGAAAAGAAGGCAGCCTCACTCTCAAGATGGATGTATTCTGATGGAAGAAATCATACTAATAGGAAGCTTCAGCTTCAGATAAGAATGGAAAGCTTTCTTGGTCCACAGGGTATAGTGTTAAATAAGATGGTAATGATTCTTTGATATTATTTCCACCAATTAAACCATATCCTTTAAATTTGGAACCATGTGGCAAAAGAGCAGGGATTTTTGTAGCAAAGAAACTGTAAGCTGTAAAGTTCTACATTAATGAGAGAAAGACTACTAATTCATGTTGGATAAGGAAAAGATGAAAATGATCAGGGATTTTCAGGAAAGTAATAGAGAGGTGATAGACCTTGAAATGGACCTTTGAAAACTAAATAGGACATATGTGAATAGGTAGCGTTTCTTGACTAGAAGAGCAGCATAACCTATAGGAATGGTCATTGTACTTAGCAATCAATATTTTGAAATGTAAACAGAATCAAAAAGGACATGTATGTATAAATCCCTACATATAGAGATATGTGTATTTTTATATTTATATATATATATATATATATATATATATATATATATATTGTATACATTTTTTTTATTTCTTGGTTGTCTTTGATTTAAAAATTTTAAGCCTCAGCCTAATTTCTGTTTATTTCTGTTATGCTCTGGCAATATGGACCTATTTTAATTTAGTTGTCAGGAGAAAGAAAAGGAGAAAAGTAAGATATGTTTTTTATAATTAATATCCAATGATGGGCTAATGTCAATGCTAGAGAGGATGATAAAGGAGAGTTAGAAAAGAGACATCCAAGATGGGATCATCAGTTGTAGAATTGTCTATTCTTATTCAATATGAATTCTAATCTTAAATTAATAAGATATGGGTGTAGATGTGTGGGGATGTGTGTAAAGTGTGTATTTTGGCGGGATCTGTAATTTCAAGGCATATAAAGTTTCTGTTGTTGAGCTACTTCTACTGTTCTCAATCTTATGTAGCTTGTATTACAGGAAAATGGAGCTAGGTATTCATTACATTACAAATAGAAGGGTTGAGTTGAAATGAAAGTTGTGTGGGGCACTGAGAGCTTACAAGACTCACCCAGTGTCACAGAAATAGCATGGGTCAGAGAAATATACATATATTTATGCATGCACATGTGTGTGTATAAATACTATATATTATGTATTAAACGTGTATATATGTACGTATTTACTATGAGAGAGAAAACAGAGGACAGATACACGCAGAGATAGCATAAGACAGGGAGAGACAGAAACAGAAAAAAAAAAGAAAGTGAGAGATACATAGTACATATATAAATACATAGAAAATGGAAGAAAAAATATGCATTGCAGATAGAAGGTTGGACTTGGAATTAAAATCAAGAAGAGCTGTTTTAATTCTAACTCTGTCTCTCCCTAGTTTTGTGACTACTGATACTTCAGTTATAGATGGGTGCCAATCTGTATCAGGGAAGAGTTCCCATGCCAATATAATCATAATCTTGATGTATTGACATATGGAAATATGCATATATGATGTGTACATGCATAAATTAGGAGTTGCATTTTAATAACTATATTTTAACATAATTGGTTCCCTTTGCAACCTTTTGCAATGTTTTATTTTATGCATTTAAAAACAGAAAAGGAAACCATAGTCTTCCCCAGACTGCCAAAGGGAGAGTCATGACGAAAAAAAAAAAAAAAAAGAAAAAAAAAAAGTGGTATAGAATCCCCATTCTAGAAAGAGATAGACTATATGTGCATATCAAAACATTTGTATAGTGTCTGGGGAATTCAGCTTCTCTATGGTAGTAGCATATGGAAGAAAAGCTGGGAGAAATTTAGTGACCTGGAGACAACAGTGAGCTGATCAAATTTTCAAGTCACTCGGCAAGGCTCTATGTTCCTCCATAGTACATACACTGAGTATACATGTAAACTCTTTGTAGCACATGTGAAATATTATCGAAAGAGAACCTGGGCAATGACAGCAACAGCAGTCTAGGTGTGCAAACACCTGTAGGTACTCCAGGTTCCCCATCCTACAGCACCTGTTCTCTGGTCTTATGCTGTAGCATCAAGTGAGATTTCTTGGCAGCATCTCTTGGCTTTCATTAAGCTCTGTGTGGGTTTGTGAGCACTGGAAAACTCTCCAAAATAAAATGAGGAAAAAGAGATTGATTCTTTGGTTGAGTTGCCATACAGTCCTATTCCACAGCTGCTATTTTTACAGGAAAAGGATTAAGTTCCTTGTTCCTCTTCCCAAATACCCCACAGTTTTTGTTTGAACTCACTTTCGGGGGGAAAAACACTCCAGTTAAGGAGAAAACAACACCTACATTAACAATAATAATAGCTGAGATGTATCTATCTTTAAAGTTTTTCAATATTTTTTAAATTTTCAAAAGTTTAAAGCTTTGCACAAAATTTGAGAAACTTTTTTCTCAATTTATTCCCACAACAGTAACAGAAACTGGAGGAGCTATTATCCTCATATTATGGATGAGAAAATGGAAGCCCAAAGTGGTGATTTGAGTCTTCCCTGGTCACACAATTTAAAAATGTCATTCACAGGACCCAAACCATAGTTGCCTGGACTCCACATCCTGTACTGTAGCCATTAGCCCCATGCTGCTTTCCAGAAAATCACAGTGTCTTAGGTCATACTATTTCAGAAACCATCCAAGAATACCTTCCAAGCAACCCAAGGCTTTGGGTCACAAATCTATATTCACCCATAATTTTCAGAACATTTTTAGAATTTCTAGTTTCTAGTTCTAGAAATTCTGTTTCTTCAGAAATTATAAATTAAAAATAATTTTTAGTCATTAATTCTTGTTTCTATTTGTCCCTACAATAAAAAAATGATAAAATTCATTATTATTAATCTAGTGGGAAAGAATATCCAGGCTGAATGTATTATCTGTGTAGACAGAGTCAAAACAAGGGCAAGAATTACATAATTTATGCATGCTTGTCAGTGTCCTAATAGTCCATCCAGATAATTTTGATATTCTCAATTCAGATTCTTTGTATTGAATCTCTTTAAATAAACAAAATGAGACCTAGAGATATTAATAATTAAGTAATAAGATTTGTCACTTAAGTTTTATAAAGCCAAGGCAGTGCTTTCTAAGGCATTCTCAAGATCAAAACTAATTTTATATTAAGACTGAATTTTTTCCCTGAGGCAATTGGGCTTAAGTGACTTGTCCAGGGTCACACAGCTAGGAAGTATTAAGTGTCTGAGATCAGATTTGAATTCAGGTCCCCTTGATTTCAGGGCTAGTGCTCTACCCACTATGCCATCTAGCTTCCCAAGACTAAAATATTTTAAATACTATGATAACTATTAATAGATATGACTCACATAAATTAAAAAATCAGTGTCCTCAGTATGTTTTAGGAGCTTAAAAGGGTCCTGAGATCAATATTTGAGAACCTCTAGTTTAAATAATTCTGAGGTCTCCCTTAGGATTTTCTATTGCCTCACAGAATAAAGATTGATTGCAGTATCACAACATTTAGAGTTTAAAGGGACACTTCAAAATTCATATCATATCATGCCAATCTAAAAAAAAAAAAAAGAATCTCCACTCTACTTAGCAAATGAAGACTTCCATGGATGTGGGGAGCCAGCTCCTTTTAAGAAAGTCCATCTTATTTTCAGACAACTCTAATTATTAAAGAAGTCATTTCCGATATAAAGTATAAAGTGGCTTCCTATTCCTTATTATTGTGTACAAAGTAAGCCAAATCCCTCTTCCACCTAATAATCCTATAAACATTTGATGACATCTATCAAGTTGTTCTAGAATCTGTAATCTCTCACGTGTTTTGGTGGGTTAAAACTGACTCTATCATGTAAAACTGCTAGGCAACTAAAATAGAGTGTTGAGCCTACAATCAGAAAGATGAGAGCTCAAATCTAGCCTTCATCTCTTGTATTTAACTCCTGTTTGTTTCAAATTGTCTGTTTCCTCATCAGTAAAATGGGAATAATAATAGCATCTTCACCTAAGAGTTGTTGTAAGAATTAAATGAGATAACAATTGTATAGTATTTAGCACAGTGCCTAGCATATAATACATGCATATTAGATGCTTGTTTGCTTACTTTCAAATATTTAAGAAATATATACTTTATACCTCATATCCATTCATTAAAATAGGCTATCTGATAAAGAGTAAAATATAAACCAATTTTGTGTATCTAAAATTCCACCTAAAGCATTTATAGCATAAAACATAATTTGTCAGTATACTTATTAAGGTATCACAGTAGAACCACAATGTATTCACAGTTGTTACTTAATATGTGTTTCTGAAATGCATGAGTATTTATTTTTTCACTAGAAGACTGATTCATGACTTGAATTTGTATAGATCTCTTCAATGTATCTTTCTATAAAGCACAAATTGTTCTTTCCTTCAGTTCCTGAAAATTAAATCCAAAGAGAATTTTCTTTGAGAGATTAATTTTCATGTTAAATCTTCAAATCACTAGTCATTATAGTTTATAATATGATAAAATCTTAGATGTAGGACCAGAAGGGAATTTACAGGAAATTATCAATTTACAAGTAAGGAAATGGAAGCCCAGAGAGATAAAAATTACTTGCCCAATATCACACAGATAATAAGTGATGGATCTGGAATCTGAGTCCATGTCCTCTGAGGGAGAGATGGGGTTGCCTAGTAGACAGAGAATTGGCCTCAAAGTCTGAAAGACTAGGATTCCGGTACGCCTCTGATACATACTGATTGGGCTAGCTAGTTGCCTTCTCATTACTTTAAACAACTGGCTTTATAAATTTGAGAAAGGTGCTGAGCCAT
This sequence comes from Sminthopsis crassicaudata, assembly GCF_048593235.1. NCBI lineage: Eukaryota > Metazoa > Chordata > Mammalia > Dasyuromorphia > Dasyuridae > Sminthopsis > Sminthopsis crassicaudata. The sequence goes on along the minus strand of NC_133617.1, from coordinate 413,419,056 downwards.
TTATAGGTAGAGGGTTTCCTCATCTGGGATTTCCCCATATCAATTAATTCACTGTTCCATTCCCTTAACCCTCATATACTAAGTCCTACATCATTCTTGTATCTTATATCTTGTCATTTGTCCTTAGAAACACCAGTTTTTAAAATTTCTTCTTGTCTGTTTCAAGTCCTCAGTTCCCAAAGGACTCAGAGCTGCCAATACATTTTGTTTTAGAGACAGCAGAAAGCCAATTGCACGATGTGTGCTGTTGATCACACAACTTCATAAATTTTCTTAATAACAAGGCTGGGAATAGATATGGCCATAAGAAGCATGAAACACATGTGCTTCACATATGAAAGTTCATTAAAGGACATCCGGAGGGCAAAATTAAATTCCTCTCTGCTTGTAAACATGAGGAAAAGCTCTAACATGAAAAACTGATTTTCCAGAACTGACTGACTGGAATAGGAGACAGAGCCAAAGATTTACCAGCTAGAATTAGTCAAGGATGTCAATTAATGGATTGCAGGTTGGTATTATAACTGCACAGTGAAAGCAACTAGGAAAATTATACCCTTAGGCCTGAATCGTTCTACTGTGATACCTTAATAAGTATACTGACAAATTATGCTTTATGTTATAAATGCTTTAGGTGGAATCTTAAGTGTACAAAATAAGTTTTATATTTTACTACTTACTAGATAGCCTATTTTAATGAAAAGATATGAGGTATAAAGTATATACTTCCTAAAATATTTGAATTTTTTTTTAAAATATCTTTTTTAAAAAGTTTCACAGATGTTATTTTTTTTTAATATCACAGACATCTTTAGATATACCCCCATCCTTATTGTCCTCTTTCTTATAATGAAAAATTAGTTAAGGGAAACACATTAACAAAGTGAGCAAATCTTAAAGCAGGGGCAATATTCTACCCTGATGGTCCTCTATTTCTCTATTGAGAAAAAAAATGGGTTTCATGTAGTAGAAAGAACACTACATTTGGAATCTGCCTCTGAGACTTAGTACTTGTGTGACCTTAGATAAATCATTTAATTTCTCTGGGCCAAGATTTCCCCAGCTATAAAATGAGGATGTTTGGTTAGCTGACCCCTGGGGTCCTTTCAGCTCTAAATCTATGATCCTGTGACCCATTCTCCAGGACCAAGATGAATCATTGTTATCCTTTTGTGTTGTTTTTATTCACATCACTGTAGTCATGTTGTATATTGATCTCCAGTTAAGTTAACAAGCATTTATTAAATGCTAACTACGTGCTGAGTACTGGGCTAAACCCTAGTTCTGTTGCATAATATTTCATCAGTCTTTCAGGGATTCCATTTCAACAATACACATTGGTAAAGCTCCTCCAATGACCAAGTCACTGGGATAGTCACTGATCTTGTTTTTGAATCATTTCAGTCATGTATGACTTTCCATGACTTCATTTGGGATTTTCTAGGCAAAGATAATGGAAAGGTTTGCTATTTTCTTCTCCAGCTCATTTTACAGGAGAGGAAACTGAGCCAAATTTAAGGTAACATAGCTAGTAGGGATCTAAAGCCATATTTGAGCTCACAAAACAGGAGTCTTTTTTTTACTTTAGGCCAGTCATTCTATACACTGTGCCTTTTATTGGCCCCTAGGTGCTAGGATAGTCACTAAAGGAAAAGCAAAGCTAAGTTAACTGAATCCCTGACCTCAAGAAGTTGCTAGTCCAATAGGACTCCTACTATGGCATACATAAACAACGTTCAAATGAAGTAGAATGTGAAACTGCATTTTGGAACCTGATTTTGAGGAGTTGACATAGATTAGGAATCCATTTGTGGCAACTGGACCAGATCTATAATGATGAGTAAGACTTCAACAATTAGAAATGGAGATGAGAATACCTATCAGTCACATAAAATAGCACCAGAAGGTAGTCAGATTTGAAGAATTTCCTCACCTTTAAAAAATAACTTTTTTGAGTTGATAAAGTCCAATGAGCACATTTTCAGGAAGCTGATACTTAGCATCTTAAATATTTTATAGACTTTTTTTTGTCTTCAAAGTGCTTTGCTAGCTAATTAATTCTCCCTAAGAGAGGTAAGTTAAGTAGGATTGCCCCCACCCCTCTTTTCAGCTAGGAGTAACTGAGCAGAGACATTTGCCCCAGACCTCTCAAAAAGGGATGACAGAGCCAGGTTTAGTGCTCAGGTATCCCTCATTCCCAATCCTGTGCTCATCCTGCACCCCTTAGATGAAACCTAGATCATTTCAGTGCGAAATTACCCACTGCAGTGCTTTCATTTTTATTATTTAAAGATTTCAGGAATAGGAGAAATGATTAAATATTGAGTTCTAAGGGATATAAAGGGATATGGAAAAGACTCGAGGGACTCAGTCAAAGTACAGGCTATCTTCATTTGGGGCTCTATTTTTAGACTGAATATAAAAATGCAGTAACTAAATATAAGTGAGAATCAGAGGAAGGTGAAATGCAACCATCAACCTCTTCAAGGATTGCATTCATTATTATCCACCTTTGGGGGTGATACGCATTTCATACTAATTGTAAATTGACTGTCCTCCTGATTGGACCATTAACTTATGAGGATCTAAGTCAATAATTTCATTCTTATTTTTTAATTATTCCATTGATTTCAGATTCCCTGCTCCTGAAAACACACACACACACACACACACACACACACACACACACACACACACACACACACACACATTCTTAGTTATCATGAATTCAATAAGAGAGAACTTTGGGTTCACCTCACATCACTTTTCAGTCACATTTATAGACCAAATAGCTTTCTCCCAAATATGACAATAATAACTGATCTAAATCTCCCCCAGCTTTTAGTGCCTCCTCCCCCCAAAACATTACTTTGTATTTAATTTATACATACTTATCACATATACATTCTTTCTCCTTCATGGAATGCAAACTCCTTGAATTCAGGAACAGTTTTGCTTTTATTTTTGCACTTTAATATCTAACACACTCTCAGGTATACAGTGGCACTTAATAAATATTTCCTGATTTATTGATATAGTATTTAATACTTTCAAAATATAATGAATAATTATCTAATTTGATCCTCTCAGGAGGCTTGAAAAACTAGATGAAATTTGATAGGAATAAATAGCATCTTACTCTTTGCTTCTAAAATGAACTTCATAAGACAAAGAGGGTAAAGACTTAGGTAGATACCAATTTATCTGTAAAAAGTCCTAGAATTTTATTGAGCTATAAGCTGAATATAAATAAACAAAATGATATAGGAGTGAAAGAGAGATAAAGAATACAGAGATATAAGATACAGGATTAGAAATGTGATGTGATTGTGTGTCAGAGTATACCACATCCAGAGCTGAATTCAGTTCTGTTTGATACAATTTAGGAAGTTTATTGCTAAATTGGTTGATTGTTGCCCTTCATTCTCTAAGAGGGTCAATATGACATCACTATGTTAGAGTGATGGTACAGTGTGTCCTACTATGGTTGGTTAAACTAATATCAGCTTGGAGTGCTCTAGGCTACTTGCACAGAAATAGTCCATATGAGCATTTGAAGAATGTTTCCTAGGGAATGGTAAAAGACTTGAAGACCTTTTAGGCTATGTGAGGCTCTTTTGAAGGAATTTGGGAATGTTAAAATTGGAAGAAAAAAAGACATAGGAACAGAAGAGTATGGGACATGATTGCTTCTTTAGGCTGACATGAAAATGGAGGATTACATTTCTAGATCACTGATTTAGAACTAAAAAAGACCTCAGAGGCTATAGAGTCCAATATTCTCATTTTACAGATGAGGAATCTACAGACAAGGGAGATTAAGTGACTTGCCAAAAGCCATACTAGTAGTAAGCATTATAAGTAGTATTTGAAACCAAGTTCACTGACACAAGACAGTTCTCCTTCCACTGGAGCATATTGTCTCTGCTTGATTTTATAGGGTAGAATTTGGCCCTAAAGCACAGAATTACTCAAGCTTCCACTAGTATGGACTTTTCTAATAGGAGGAATTCCCAAAACACAAAGTATTGCCCCAGTTAAAGAAAAGCTCCATAACAATCAGAACTACCTCAAAGTGATTTGGGCTGCCTTAGGAAGTCATGAGTTCATCCTCATTGAAGACCATGCAAACACAAGTTGGATGGTCACTTACTAAGAATGTGGTAGAACGGATTCTCTTTTTGGGTTGGATTAAGTTTCCTCCCAAATGCCTTCTCACTCAGAAATTCTGATACTTCTAGTTACTCAACAAATTGCCTTATGTACCACAATACCTAGAAGTAGAGATGGGAGGGGAACTGAACTATGATCACCTTTTCCCACCCTATCATTTTAAAAAGATGTTAAAGGGAACGTATATATACATTAAAACTATCTTCCAATGTATTAAAAAAGTTCCTTAATTTGGACATGTGCTAGAACTCTGTCTTCCCAGAAATCAGCCGGAGTCAGGCTAATCAAAAGTCTTTATTCTTGGTCTCTTGAGGTTGCCATCAGGGGAGTAGATCTAGTAATCTCCACCCCACCTTCCTCTCTCTCCACCACAAGGAGAATGCCTCAAGTTCCTCCTCCTACTCCACCCACGCAAGTCACTTTCCCTTCTTTGTCTGTCCAATCAAGTCAGCACAGAATAGTTGGGGAGGGTCAACCTTCAAACATGTTAATAGAGAATTGTCCAATTGACAATTAGTCTCACTCCATTATCCAAGTGCATTTGCTCAGTTCTAGCCCTTTACAGACATGAATAGTGGAGTTAGAAATAATTTAAGCAAATGAATCCAAAATAACTTTAATCAAAATCTCCATCAACTGTGAGGATTTAATGAAAAAAGAAAAAAATCAAGAAGTTCTTTATTGAGCAATAAATATTTATTGAGTTCCTACAGTGTGCAAGACATTGACCTGGGAACTCAGGAGAATACTAGAAGTAAGTAGTCACTATCCACAGGAAGTTTATAATCTAATTGAGAAAGCAAGTACACATGAAAACATGATGGTCAATACAAAACTACATGTATTACATGGGTAACAGGAATAGTAAGTACTCTAGGAATTCATGAAAGAGGGAAAATAGTAAGTGGAAATGATCACATATAACATGATGCCTGGCACATAGTAGGCACTTGCTTATTGACTGAATGGTCAAGAACTTCATGAAAAAGATGGGACTTGAAGTAAGCAGTTAGAATTTAAATAAACTTTAAAGGAGAGAAGGTATTACATGTATACTGAATTTGGAATTAAAAGACATAAGGTCAAATCCTACCTTTAATATTTCCTATCTGTAGGATATGGAATAAGTCACTTAATTTCTCATAGCCTCAGGTGCTCACCTAAAACATAAAGAGGTTGAACCAGATGGCCTTTAAGGTCACTTCCAGCTCTCTATCTTTGGTCCTGTGAATGCTCTGAACAAAGATACCTGCATCCTTTGTGAAGTTTCAAAAATATTTCCTAAGTAGCAGAATCTCCTGTAGGTTCAAAACTCTTCATGCACAAAAGTTATAGTATCATGTGCTTTATCATGGCTAGCTTATGGACATCAAAAGACCCAATTCTGATTTAATAATCCACACTATCCATGAGATAGTAATCGCATATTCATTATTGAGTTAATTAATTAATAATAAAACATTTAATTTGGCCAATGGAACAATTTTACCTGGACATTTTACTCCTAATTCTTCCCCTACTTCTACTTTTATCTCCACTTGGACTGAAATGTGTGCTGACACTCCCACTGGGAGATTAGTCATTTTAATAAGTATACTCTTCACAGAACTCCCTTGTTCTGGCAAAGCAATTACTATAGAGTTGTAGCAGGGAGGAAAAGTACAAGGAACATGATGAAATGGATAGTCAGAGAAGCTAGGAAGCCCTCCTAAGCAGGTATAGGCAAGACACTCCACTCCTGTGGATATATAAGTGGCAGTGGTCAAAAAATGCCTCAATCACAATGAGGATTAAAAATGGTAACTGGGGGCAGCTAGGTGGCACAATGGATAGAGCACCAGCCCTGAAGTTAGAAGGATCTGAGTTCAAATCCCTGCCTCAGACACCTAACACTTCCTGGCTGTGTGACCCGGGGCAAGTCACTTAACCCCAATTGCCTCAGAAAAAAAAAATGGTAACTGAATTTCAGGTTCAAGGAGAGAATATCAAAAATGTGACCATTCTTTTAAAATGGAGAAGTAAACTTAAATAATAATTCACATTTAAATTTAGAAAGCAGGATATTTTTTCCAATGATAAATTAGTTCATAGGATCCTTCATTTAGAGTTAGAAAAAAATATTGGAAGCCACTGAGTCCAATTCCTCTTTTTCTTGATGAGAAAATAGAAATTAAGTGACTTGCATTAGATAACATAATCAATGTCTGACATAGGATTTGAACACAGGTCTAATGCCCTTTCTATTGTACCATATTACCTAAGGTAATAATTAGAAATAAGGACTAGACCTGTGACTTAATTATTATAGAAAATTTCTCATGTAAGGAATATCTCTCTACAAAAACAAGCTATCACTTTTTCTGCCATTTAATAGTCTACCATATTTTTAGAGAATTGCCTTATATGAGAAGGTAAGTGACTTTCCCATGATCATAGATCTGAGTCAGAGTTTGAAGCTAGGACTTCTTGACTCCAAAGAATAGAGGAATCCAGTTCTCTTATTGTGTGAGAGAAATTGATTTTAAGGCCAGCATAGAAATATCACCTAGGATTCTAAAGAGGAAGACAGATTAAATCCAATGTGTATGTATGGTATGTAAAATCCATGAAAGGAGTTCACATGTCTTTCTATATACTTTCTCCTTTAGGCAGATTCCAGGATCTACAATTCCTTAGGATAATCCAAAGGAGAGATGTCAAAAACTCAGAAGTATACAATACTGATGTTTGGCCAAATCAGATTAAAATATTAACAAAATAAATAAAAATAGAATAGAATATTAATATTGATAATGTTAATATGTGGTGTTCTAAGTATACCTCCAGAAGGTATTCTTATATACAATTTAATGGACTTCCTTTTAACTTTTAACACCTCTGGTCTAGAAATCAACCTTATCCTTATTTCTTAAATCTAAGGTGAGTAAAGCAGAAATGCTTTTTTTCTACTTCTGGATTAGAGAATTCTCCCTGTAATTTCAGTAATAAACATATCGGTGGTAAATCTTTCTTTTGTGACAGATTTGAATAGAGGTGCAAAGTTACAAGATGAAAAAATTATAAAAGGGACAGCTAGGAGGTGCAGCAGATAGAGTGCTGAGCCTGGCATCAGGAAGATTCATTTATACCATTATGTTGCAGATTCCACTGAGCTTTTGACTCCTCTGCTCTTAGGTCACTCATCTTCCTCAGTTCAAACACAACCTCAGAAACTTATAAGCTGTGTGACCCTAAGTGTCACTTAGTCCTGTTTACCTCAGTTTCCTCATCCATAAAATGATCTGAAGAAGGAAATAGAAAACTACTCTAGTATCTTTACCAAGAATACCAAAAATGGAATCATGAAGAATCTGACACAACAACTTCTTTAAAAAACTACTGATATTTTATTGGATATTCTGTGAAATGGTTCAACCATTCTAGAAAGAAGTATAGAATTATTTGAAGAATGTAACTAAAATAGCCATGCTCTTTAACTCACATTCTATGCATATACATAAAACCCAAGGATCAGTGATAAGAAGAAAGATGCCATATCCAACAGTATTGGCTGTGTGTTCTAAATATTTTAGTACATTTTTAAATGTCTAATGCTTAAAACTGTACTAAGACTTTTGAGACACCCTGTACTTAAAGCAGCCCTTTTTTGTAGAATCAAAGAAGGTGCCTAATCAATTGGGGAATGGTTAAGTAAATTGTAGCACATGAATCAATGGGCTAAAAAAGCTGAACTATCACTGTAATCTCACTAGGCTATAAGAAACAATGAATACAAAGAATATGAGATATGGAAAGACATGAATTGGTATAAGTTGAAATAAACAAAACCTAGAAATGATGCTTACACAGCAAAAATATAAATGGAAAGAATAAAACAACAACAACAAAATCAAAACTAAATTCTGTGAAATTATAGCAACCAATAATTAAATTAAACCCAAAGAATAGAAGGGAAAAATATCTTCCCCATTCCTCTTTCTTTGAAGTGACAGAGGACAAATGAAATGATGCTTACAGTATCAAATATGGCTAATACTGATTAGTTTTATTGAAGTGTTTCTTTTCTCTTTCTCTGTTTTATTTTTAAAATTCTTTGTTATAAAAGATGCCCCCTATAAGACTGTGATACCCCCCAAGCAGTGCCATTACTGGGTCTGTATCCCAAAGAAATTTTATTAGAATAATCAGGAGCACATATTTATGACCGTCAGTAAGCATAATATGCAATAGAAATAAACTGCAACCTTTCCCAGTAAGATCAGGAGTGAAACAAGGTTGCCCATTATCACCATTACTATTCAATATAGTACTAGAAACGCTAGCCTGGGCAATAAGAGCTGAGAAAGAGATTCAAGGAATTAGAGTAGGAAATGAGGAAATCAAACTATCACTCTTTGCAGATGACATGATGGTATACTTAGAGAACCCCAAAGACTCTGCTAAAAAGGTATTAGAAATAATTCAGAATTTTAGCAAAGTTGCAGGATACAAAATAAATCCACATAAATCCTCAGCATTTTTATATATCACCAACAAAATGCAACAGCAAGACATACAAAGAGAAATTCCATTCCAAACAAATGTTGAGAGTATAAAGTATTTGGGAATCCATCTACCAAAGAATAGTTAGGAATTATATGAGAAAAATTACAAAACACTTGCCACAAAAATAAAGTCAGATTTAAATAATTGGAAAGACATTCAGTGCTCTTGGATAGGCCGAGCGAATATAATAAAGATGACAATACTCCCCAAACTAATCTATTTATTTAGTGCTATACCAATCAGACTCCCAAGAAACTATTTTAATTACCTAGAAAAAATAACAACAAAATTCATATGGAAGAATAAAAGGTCTAGAATTGCAAGGGAACTAATGAAAAAAAAAGTCAGATGAAGGTGGTCTAAGTGTACCTGATCTAAAGCTTTCTTGGAGGGAAAAGGACCCATATGTGCAAAAATGTTTGTGGCAGCCCTTTTTGTGGTAGCAAAGAATTGGAAAAGGAATGGATGTCCATCAATTGGAGAATGGCTGAATAAGTTGTGGTACATAAAGGTAATGGAATATTATTGTTCTATTAAAAAATGATGAAAAAGATGATTATAGAAAGATCTAGAAAGATTTACATGAACTGATGCTGAGGAAAACAAGCAGAACCAGGAATACATTGTACACGGTAATAACAAGAATGTGTGATGATAAACTATAAAAGGCTTTATTCTTAGTAATTGAACTATCTGAAGCAATCCCAATAGAATTTGGACAGAAAATGCCATCTGCAACCAGAGTAAGAACTAAGGAGACTGGATGTAAATAAACACATACTATGTTCACTTCCTTTTTCTGTTTTTTTTTTTTGTTTTTTGTTTTTTGGTTTTTTTTTTTTTTAATCTCTCTCATGGTTTTTCCCATTTGCTCTGATTTTTCTCTCCAAACATACTTCATCAAAAAATAAAATAAAATAAATTATGACCTTTCATAGATTGAGATAGACTGGATATAGAGGGGAAAAAAAGTATCTAATGTAAAAAGGAAAAAAAAATATATATTATTTTTTAAGAGCAATGGGATTTTGCCCTCAAAAAAGGCCTACTCCTATGCTTCATCTTATAAGGCTTATTCACCTTGGGCTTCTGAAACCTTTTCCAACAGATAGAGGCTGTCATCCATGGCTTAATGGAGAGAGAGCTGGTCTCAGGTTGTTGAATTCTAATCTCTGACACATGCTGGCTGTGTGACCCTAAAGAAGTCATTTAACTTATCAGAATGTTCCCAGGCAGTTACATGACACTGAAAGTGGCAGAAGAATTGCTTGATATGCATAAGCAGAGAATTATCTTACTAGGAAATTCCTAGATGAAAAGCAGAAGTCCAAAATATAACTAAAAAATGCAAGTAGTATGTAATAATAAGTTGGGAAGACTTACAGTATGGACCCAGTAAGACTCAAAGTCTGGCAGACAAGGACTAGTCTAGGTAAGTGTGCACAATAAGGTCATTAGAAAATTGGTTATCAGCTAATGACTCTTATCAGCAACAGCAACTGACCTCAATGAAAGGAATACTTATGCTAATAAAATTCCTAGTTATTTCTAAGTACCCGAAGATGGGATTACCAAGTCATTTAGAATATGATTCTGTTCCCCAGCCCCCATTTCAGCTATGATTTTTTTTAATTGTTTGAACAACTGGTTCTGCTTCTTAATTCCTAGGTGACTTTGGTCAAGTTATTTAACCATTCTGGGGCTTAATTTCTTTATCTATAATACTAAATGGGTTGAATTACATGACCTAAAAGGACTGTGCCAACTTTAAACTTCTGATCCTTCTCTCAAAGTTACTTTTATTTTCTCTCCCTTTTTCCCCACCTCCCCACCATGCCTTTGTGTTTAGTTATTTGATGCCTCATTAACAGTCTCACAGCAAACATACTGAAGTTGTTTAGCCTAAAAGAACAATCAGAAGTAAATATTTAATATTATGAAGCAAGATTTAGTCATTCAGTGTCCATTAATGTAAATGGGAATCACATGGCTCTCTCCCCTTCTTTTGATGGCTATTTCTTCCCATATTGAAAGAGAATGGTTATAAGAAAAGGAAAAAAAAACCCTTCATCGGAGTCTATCATGCAATTTTCAGAAGGAAAAATTTTAAAGGACCATAAATTGAGCTCATTTGAGGTAATTTTCCATAGAGAAAATGTGAATTTTCTTTCTTCTGTTGTCAAGCCTTAAAGCATCAGTGAAACATTTTTCCCATGGGAGATGCTTGGATTAGTTCTATAGTCATGTACTTTCATACTGCACTGGTAAAATAAGGTAAGTTAGATCTGAGCTATTAACTAAAACTGTCACCTGGTAAATAAATAAATAAATTAGCAGACTAGAAGAAACTTCATGCATGAGTTTGAATAGATTTTTTAAGTGCATTTGCTGCCTTCTCCTCCCCACCCCCCCACTCCCCACTTTCCCTTGAAGAAACAGTTTTGTTCCAAGAAAAAGAAAAAGCCTGGCATTATCTCAGGCACTTTGTGGACTGAAATGAATGGGCTGCATTTAGGAAACTAGAGTTTGTAGTCTTGAATTTCTTCCCAAACAGCAGAGATTTCTGGGACTCACAATCCCCTTTAATGCATCCCCTGTTTATTTGTTCAGTTTGGGGTTTCAAGTTTATTTACAGCTTGAAATCCTAGACTAATGCTTTCCTTAGTTTTACATTTACAAACTGAATTCAACACACACACTCACATTAGTAAGAAAATAGAATTGAAAAAATCTGCAATGAGTGGGTGCTGGAGTATATCTCAAATTGCATCAAATCCAAGATTTTGATAAAGCCAAGTAAATAAATCCAAGCAAATGCTGAAAGTACCCCAGAGGTAAAATGCAATGTTTAAAACTGTCAAGATGAGGATATTTTAGGTTTATGTGGTTTGCCTCAAAATTACAGCCATACCTAATGGTAATTGTAAGACAAAAAGTAAGTGTTCAAAGGCAGCCACATAATTACTAATGATGGCTTCTCTAGGGCAAGTGACATAAAAGAGATCATCATCTAGGAAGTACATGACAAGAAAAAGCAGTAGCTTGGTCACAAAGCCAGCATGAGAGATTAAAAAAAAAAAAATGGACAGCCTTAGTGCTCCCATGGTACTGTCAATCTATTACAGGAAATGAAGGAAGGCAATACAAATGGTGCATCCTCTTGGAGAACTTATGGAAAGTTACTGGTAGGTTTTGAACAGATAAGAAGGATCCATTGGTTGTAATCTGTGCCCAGGGAAATGAAAGCATATCCATCAAAATAAGTGACATGAATGATACTCAATATTAACAATATGTGAAGCTTTTTTTTAAGTATGCTACCAATAAAAAATATATTATGATGTCATGGAATCCCAGATTTGAGAGACTTTAACACTTACATGAAATATTCATCCCTACATGAAATAGGAATCCTGTTCACATAAATCCCTAGTAATCAGTAGGCTATAGTGGAAAGATCTAGGATCTATAGACTTATTCTCATTCTGAATCTTAGCTTCTTATTCTAAAAATCGGGATAGTGCAATCTATGGTACTGACCTCACAAAGTTCTAGTAAAGATCATTTGTGGAGAGATCAATAGATCAATAGCTATATGTATTTACATACATAAATATATGAAATCCTAAAATGTCATTCAAACACTACTTATTATAAAGATCTACAATGGCATAGTTTTTCTCACTGCCTTCCAAGGCAGTTCTCTCCCCTTTTAGACAGGTGTAATTATTTTGAAAGGTACCTAGTGAAATGATGTTAACCACTTGGAAGGTGGCAGGAAGCTGCTTCCAAAAGAATTGGGAGGACTAGAGCATGTGTTGATGTCCTGTTGTTGGACGCCTACTATGTTGCTGGAAAAAACTCTTTTCCCATGGATTCACAGCCAGGACTGGAAACTTCTGCACATATGCTGCCTTTGCATCTGAGAGAATGAGGCAAATCCTTCACACTCACAGCAAGATCATATATCAAGAGGCAAGGCTATAGGGCCTCCTCCCCTCCCCAGTATTCTATGTCTTATGACCCCCAGAGAAACTTAGAAAAACCTTGTCTTTTTATGGTTCTTTTCCATTCCAAATTAAGAAAGCAGTTTCTAATCTGGGCCAGATGAGATACACAAGATAGTAGCATTCCCTGAGGAGCAAGTCTCTGGGTCTCCAAAACAACAAAAGCCCACAACAATATTGGCCTTGGACTCAAACTTGATAAAACTATTAACTTTGTAGACATTAATTTAAATTGTGAGTCTAATCTATCCACCCATCCCAAACCAAGGTGGTATAGGAAAGATTATGTCCTTGAAGTATGGGGGTGGGGATGTGGAGGGAATGTTTTTACATTTCTTCTTGCTATACATTTGAAAATAATATTCCTTTGAAAAGCTTCCCAAGGTTAACTGGTTTAACAAAAATGGGGTGCTTACGATAGGACTCCTAAAATGGAGGGGACTACAGCTGGTAGGGACTCAAGTCAAGAGTAGAGAACAAAGATTCTCCAGTTTACTCAAAACAGCTGAGAAAGGGAGTGAGGAGATATAATAGGCCTGGCACACAGAGTGGAACCAGAGTCAACCATGTTACATAATTGTAAAATTTTCCCCAATGCTAAGTCAAAATTTGCCTGTCCATAACTTCTTCCTGATTACTCTGAAGTCACAGAAAAAAATTTTCATTCAGTTTTTCTTCTCCAAACTGGCACATATAAAAAAGCTCCCATCAAAATTCAGCTCTCTTTTGTAGTGACAAAAAACTGGAAATTGCAGAGATGTCTGTCAATTGGGAAATGGTTGAACAAATTGTGGCATATTATTGTGCTAGAACACTACTATGCTATAAGAAATGATGACCTCAATGATTTTAGAAAAGCATGGAAAGACTTGCATGAAATAATGAAGAGCAAAATAAGAACCAAGGAAATATTATATATAGTAACAGCAAATTTGTTTTAAGAATGACTGAGCAATTAAGTAGTTTTGGCTATTATAAATACTAAAATTAACAATAAAAAAAATACATAAAGGAAGATGTTATCTTCATCCAGAGAATGAATTGATATGTAAGAGTATGCCTAGTATGATTTTACATTTACATATATATATGTCTAATATGGTTACCATTTCTAGTGGGGGAGAGAAAAAGTTTCCTGATAACTTTATTATATATTTAAATGGAATAGCAAGTTTTATATAATAGATTTGCAGTTTCATATGCAGTCTTTTTTAATTATACTATCTTATAAAAATGCTTGTTTTATCCCATAAATTAAAAATAAAATTATTTTTTAAAAAATTCTGGGGATTTTATATCCTAATATTAAGGAAAAACATTTTCTAATGGAAGCAATCAGAAAAACTGAGTGAGCAAGTCAAAGATGTTGAATTCTAATTTTGATATTCACATTTTATATCTTTGATGAATTCAATTCAATAAGCATTAATTTAATGTCTATTATGTGAAACATTGCTGCTATAATATCCAAGGTGTTGGTAATATAAAAACAAAATAGTCTCTGTCCTCAAAGAATTTATACTTCACTAAGAGAAAATATCTTGTGTATATGTGTGTATCTATAAATGTGCATAGATACACACATACATACATGTATATACAGATGCACATGTATATATAAATTATATACATATGTATTCCTACACATACCTATATTGTATGTATATGTAAATACAAAATGCATACAACAAATGGGAAACATTAACAATTGAAAGGAAGGGTTATATTGACATAACATCATGGAAGATATCACTAGTGCTTAAGTTAAGTATTCAGGAGGAAGAGTGAAGAAGAGTGGCAAAAGCATTGTCAAGGAACAAGGAATAAATTAATTTCCCTGTGTTAGTTGGTTGAATGTTTGATTAAATGTTTATTGATTAATCAGAAAATATTTAATAAGTATCCTACTACCAGTCAAGCACTGTGCTAAGCATTGAGTATTTAAAAAAAATAAAATTAAGCTATTACTGCCCTTAAGGAGTTTATTTTTTATCAGAGGAAATGCCATATTTCTATAGATGCATAATAGATGTCAATACAAAGCTTCTGAGTTCAAATCAAGCTTCAGACACTATTAGCTGTGTGACCCCTGGACAAGTTATATAGCCCTGATTGCCATAAATACATAGATATATACATACATATGTGCATGTGTATATGTGTGTCTATACATACACACGTATGAATTTCTATATGCATATTCGCGTACAATACCTTATTTATAAATGGCATATAATTAGATATGTTACAATGCTGTGATCTGGCAGCGGAGAGGCACTAGCATCTAGGAATTAGGAAAAGTTTCATGTAGGAAATGACACATAGTATGTGAGAAGAAAATAAATATAATCAATCTAAAAAGATTGGTTTGGAGCCAGATTGTGAAAGGCTTTGAATGCTAAGCATCAGAGTCTGTATTTTGGCAATATTCCACTAATATTGTTTGGTGTTTTTTTTTAGTAGTAAGTTTATTTATTTTTAATAAATTACTTTATGAAGAATTGTGCGAGAGAAAATTCAGAGCAAAAGGTAAAAACCATGGGAGAGATGAAAAAAAAAAAAAGTGAACATAACATGTGTTGATTTACATTCAGCCTTGTTAAATCTTTTTCTGGATGCAGATGGCATTTTCTGTCCAAAGTCTATTGGGATTACTTCAGATTACTGAACCACTGAAAAGAATCAAGCCTTTCACAGTTAATCTTTGCACATTCTTACTGTTATTATATACACTGTATTCCTAGTTCTGCTTGTTTCACTTAGCATCAGTTAAATAAATCTTTCCAAGACTTTCTATAATCAGCTTGTTCATCCTTTTTATAGAGCAATAATATTCCATTACCTTCATGTACCACAACTTGTTCAGCTATCCCGCAATTGATAGACATCCACTCCTTTTCCATTTCTTTGCTAACATAAAAAGAGCTACTATATTTTTTCACATGTGGAAACTTTTCCCTCCTTTATAATTTCCTTGGGATACAGGCTCAGTAATGGCACCGTTAGGTCAGAGGCTATACACAGTTTTATAGCTCTATGGGCTTAGTTCCAGCTTACTCTCCAGAATGGTTGGATCATTTCACAACTCCATCAACAATCATCAGTGTCCCACCTTTCCCACATCCCCTCAACATTTATCATTATATTTTCCTGTCATCTTAGTCAATCTGACAGGTGTGAGATGGTACCTCAGAGTTGTTTTAATTTGCATTTATCTAATCAATAGTGGTTTAGAGCATTTTATTATATAATTATAAATGGTTTTAATTTCATCATCTGAAAATTATCTGCTCATTTCCTTTGACCATTTATCAATTGAGGAATGATTTATATTCTTATAAATTTGACAAAGTTCTTTATGTATTTTGGAAATGAGATCTTTATCAGAAATTCTGTCTACAAAGGGATTTTTCCCATTTTTTTACTTCCTTTTTAATTTGTTTCTGGTTTTTAATTTAATGTAATCAAAGTTGTCCATTTTCCCTTTCATAATGTTCTCCAGTTTTTCTTTGGTCATAAATTCCTCCTTTCTCCAAACATCTGATAGGTAAATTATCCCTTGTTCTCCTAATTTGTTTATGGTATCATCCTTTATGGCCAAATCATGTATCCATTTTGAACTTATTTTGATATGGGCTATGAATTGTAGATCTATGCTGATTTTCTGACATATTATTTTCCAGTTCTCCCAGCAATTTTTGTCAAATAGTGCGTTCTTCCAAAAGCTGGAGTTTGGGAATTTATCAAATCCTAGATTGCTATAGGCCTTCATTATTGTGTCATGTGTAGAATATTGTTGATTCTTGAGGAAATCCAGTAATTTCTCCAATCTAGTGTCTCTAAGGGGAACAAATGCAAACAGTCTCTTATAGTTTGCACAGTGTCGAGCCTTTAATGAAACATGTTGAGCAATCTAAGTATATCACATTAGGTTTTATATAACTTTCTGCCTGCCTCACTGCACTTTAAATAAGATTCTAAACAAGGCCTCCAGTGTTTCTAACAATCCAGCAAACATGGATTAAGCACCTACTATGCTCATGGCACATAGCCAGAGAGGTAGTCTGATTCGTGGAGAGAGAGCCACAAGGCAGGAAGATTTGTCTCCAAATCTTGGTTGACAGATACTGACTGCTCCATGCTGGGCAAATCACTTGACTTCTCTATACTCTCAGGCAAATCTTTAAAACTAAAAAGCTGCAAAACCATCAATGATCTTCAGTGGGTTAAAATCAAGGATTCTTCCTTCCCTAAAGAGTTCCCCAAACCAATGAAATCACAAGGTTGGATAGACGAATAGACAGATGCACATAGGGAGAGAGATAGAGATGAATAGATAGATATACACATAGATGAAGAGAGAAAGAGAAAGAGAGAAAGGAAGAGAGAAGAGAGAGGGAAAGACAGGGGAAGGAGAAAAGGAAAGGAGAGGGGAAGAAGAGCAAGAGTGAGAACAAGATAATATTCTGGCACTGTCTTAAAGAAGTTAAAAATATTCAATTCAGTACAATATAGGTTTAAGAAATTTTTTCATCATTCTTTCCATTTCTAGCCTAGTATAAGAAGACTGTGAGCTTCTCACAAGTGTCAGTCTATAACCTAAACACAAGATACCTTCATCCTAGTTCATATAATCTCATTATATTTGCTCATTATTAAGCACAAATAGGAAACACTCTGCCAGGGCACAGCACTTTCAGATATCATCTGTGACTATTCCAAGAAAAACCATTAGAGAATTACTGTTATGTTTAAAATCAGTTTTGCATGAGAATTGTTTTCCAAAAAACTGCAATCTCTATCTTGATGTAAAAAGATAGACGTATTCTATTAAGACTTGGCAGGGTGGGAGAGGGGGGAGCCAAGCCAAGCTACATTATATAGCATATATATTTATATAGCATATGTTTTATATAGCATATAAGAATTCTATAGAATTCTTATTAGTAACTGGTTTTGTAAAATCTAGAGGTTTCAATATCATGCTTAAATGTGGGTAACTGAAATGTAATTGTTAAATGTTAAATATTTTAACATAAACAAACTTATAAAAGAAAGAAAAAAAATTCATTCAAAAGGAAAAACTATACTCTCTTATTAACTTCCTAGGTCAAATAAGGAGAAGTAGAAAATAGTGTTTTCTAAGATATAAAGGAGGTAAAGGGCTGAATTTAAAATTCAAAGAGTACTGAGTAAAATCCACCGCTAACATTTGCTTGCTTTGTGACAGCAATTAAATTATAAAAGCTTTCTGAATCTCAGTTTTTCATATCTGCTTAATGGAAATAATCCTTTCCTTTTCTGCCTCTTGGGGTATGAGTAATAAAATATATGTAGATGGCACATGGCATAGTAAGTTTTGTGCTATTTTTGTAATCAGGAAAACTTGAGTTTGAATCTACTTCAGACATTTAGTAATTATTAAGTGACCTTAACTTTTCTGAGTCTTAGTTTATTCATCTCTAAAATAGAGATATTAATGGCATAAAAATAGAGATTAAATATCTCATCGAGTTGTTGTGAGATTAATGAGATAACATACATAAAACACTTCAAAGTATTGTGAGCTATTATTATATAAAAAGCTTTATAAACCTCAAAGTGCTTTATCAATGCCAGATCTCATTATTCCCATTTGATTCTCTACATGACTCACTTTTTCCATGTTCTTTGGATCTATATTCCATTTAGACTTCAATAGCTTGGTATTTATTAGTCTTAGTACATTCACCTATTCTTGTGCTTGGAGTCAGGAAAGCATGGGTTCAAATCTTGCCTTGGAAATTAAAATCAGGATAATAGTGCCTATCTCCCAGACAGATTCGTTAGGCATATCAAATGTGATGATTTAAAGAACTTTGTAAACCTTAAAATGCTACATACATGTAAGTTGTTAAGCTAAGACATTTTTCCCATATGGTTTTTCAGTTAGCTAATCATGCTGATATTGTAGCTTGATTACCATCTTCCCAGATGGAGACAAGTGAGCATGTTCTTTCCTGAGGAAGGATTTCTTTCTTTGCAAAGACTCTGAGTTTTCTTTCTCTCCAAGATGCTTGAAAACGTCATAACTAACACAATAGTTCATTCACCAAAGAATGATTAATATTCTCTAATTGGTTTCAGTAAGTCTTCCTCTGCCACTTCAAAACCCTTAAGAGTTTATTGCTGAGTTCCAAGTCTTGCCTTTGGGTTCTGCTTCATATAAATAGATGGCTTTTCATTTTCTCAGAAAGGAAAAACTCCCAAAATACATCCCTCTCCTTAAAATGTATCCGGTTCTGGTATGACCATTTCCTTCCAAAAACAACATTACCAGGCCATTTTCCATCTCCTCATGCACATCTGCGTATTTCCTAATCTGAACTTGGGGGTGACTCTTTGTCTTAAGGATGACCCTTTGTTATTGCTTCTCTATAATAGCTCACCTTGACTTTTATTTAAATGAGTTTCTAATGTGATTCCATTATGAACTTTTAAAAACCACAGTAAAGAAATAAAGTCTGGATAGAAGATTCACCCAACTTTGGAAATACAGTAAAAGTACTGATTTGGGGGAATTGAGGGAGGTTGCATGAAAACATGTAATCCTATCCAAGTTCTCATCTATTTCTCTTTGGGAAAGTTTTCCCAGCTTTGTAAAAGAAATTCTGCTGTTTTTCCCCAAGCTCCATGGTATCTCATTTACAGCTTCAGTGCACTTATTAATGTCAATCAACATTTATTAAGCACCTACTATGTGCCTGGAACCATACCAAGTGTTGGAAATAAAGACTAAAATAAAAGTGGTTCTTATATTATTCAATGGGGCTCATATTCTATCTGGAGAGACAATATGTATATAAATGAACATATATATATATATATGTATATGTGTATATATATGTATATGTATATATATATATATATGTATATGTGTATATATATATGTATATGTATATATATATACAGAGAGAGAGAGAGAGAGAGAGAGAGAGAGAGAGAGAGAGAGAGAGAGAGAGAGAGAGACTGTTAGTTAGTTCAAATATAAGCTAGTTTGAGGATAAAGGGCACCAACAATTAGAGATAGGGAAGGGGAATTAGTAAAATCTTTATGCAGATTCTGCTTTGTAGAAAATGGTATTTGAGACTCATTCTAGGAAGCAGAAATAAAGAAGGAATACATTCTAGCTATGAAGAACAGTGAGTGCAAAGCCTGCCTAGGAGATTGACTGTTATGTGTGAGGGACAACAAGAAGTTTGAAGCTGGGAAGTAATAGGGTTTAAGCAACAAACACAGAAGTATATATTTTAGCCTAGAGACAATGGGAAACCATGGAATTTACTAAATAGTTGCATGGTCAAATCAATATATCAGGAAAATCATTTTATTAGCCATGTAGAAGATGATTTGGAGAAAGGAAGAAGAAAAGAGATAGATCAAATGTTATAATGTAAAGTTTGAACTAGTGTGGTAGCTAAAATGAATATAGAACTGTCAAAAATGAAAAAAAGTTATGAAGGTAGAAATGACAAGATATGCCAATTTACTGGCCATAAGGAGTGAGGGAGAGTGATGAAATAAAGGTAATTCTAAGATTGAAAACCTGAGAAACTATAAAAATAATAATGATCTTGAAAGAAATAGGGAACTTGAAAAGAGAAGTAGGCTTCAGGAAAATAAGTTTTGTTTTGGACATGATGGATTTGAAATATTTATGGGACATCCAGTCTGAAATGTCCAATAGGTAATGGTTGATATAGGCCTGGAGCCCAGAAAGGACACTAGGAATAGATATATAGATTTGTGAGTCACATGTACAGTGAAATAAAGGAGATCACAAAGTTGAAGAGTAGAAAGATAAAAGGAGAGCTGGGAATAGAATCATTGTCAACAAAGGAGACTGGAAAAAGAAATCACAAGGTTGGGTGGGATCAAGAGTAACAATAGTGTAATGAAAGGCAAAAGAGTATAGAGTATCTAGAAGAGGATGGTGAAAATGTCTAGCTAAAAACTAGTTGAGAAGGATGAGGACTAAGACAAGGACATTATATACAACAATTAATATATTCTTGGTAACATTTGAAAAAAATAGTTTGAGTGAATATGAATATTGAAATCCAAAGTAGAAAAGATTGAGAAGTAAACAAAAAGAAATCAAGTGGAGACAACGAAAGCAAACCTCATTTCTAGGGGTTTGACTATGAAAGGGTGGAGAAATATAGGTAAATAGTTTAAGGAGTAGATGAGGAATAGTAGGGTCAAAGGAGAGATTTTAAAGATGCTGGAGATTTGAGTGAGTTTGAAGGGCAATGAAAAAGAATGGATAGGGAAAGTCTGAAAATAATAGAAGTTGAGAAATGACTGTGGAAATGATAAGAAGAAATGAAATTCAGAAGAGAGGTAAGGATGATATTGTCAAGTATTTTTTCAATGAGAAAAAAAAAGGAGAAGGATCTCAAGGTCATATGGTAAATGGCCTCTATTTTCTTATTAAGGGCAAGGCAAAGTTCTGAAAGGAGCTCCCTTTATCTATATTATATTGTATTTTTATTTTGTTGAACATTTTTTAATTACATGAACTCAGTTTGCAGGCATCAAGTTTGGCATTTCAGGTTTAGGACAGAAGAAAAGAATTGCCTTCTGCATTGAAAGCCAAAATAACATTAGATTATATACATTTATAGTGCTCTCAGCTTGGTGTCTTGGTGATCTTTACACAGATGATTCCTCGATGTATACAACCAGACCTAATTTCTTTCCTGAGTCTCCCATCACTAACTGATTTAAAAAGCTCAAAATGGATATCCCATAGCCATCTCAAATTGAACATGCCAAAATAGAATTTATCATATTTTCCCAAAAAACTTTCCTTGGTACAACTAGCTTATTAGGTCCAGACCTTATTAGGATATCCCCAACTTGATTTACTGGCATCATAAGTTTAATTTTGACCTAAATTTAACTTAAATTCCCAAAATAGTAAATCCCCACCCAAATGATCCTGCTTCTGACTTTCTTATTTTTGCCAATCATTCATCTTCTTATCTTCAAAACTTTGGTGATATATTTGATACATCCCACCTTTATTACTCATAATCCAGTCCACTGACAAGTTCTGTCATTGGATAATAGAAACTCAGAGTTGGAAGAAAGATCAGAAGTCAACTAGTCCACCTATAATTAAGTTGGAATCTGTTTGGAAACAATCCTGAGAAGTGTTTTCAGAGCCTTTACCTAAAGGCCTCCAGTGATGAAAAACTCACTTTCTACTAAAGTGAACTAAACTAATTCATTTCTAAGAAATCTACATTACATGTCAGCCATATTGATTCTCTTTTAGATTATTCAAAACAATTAATATAAGGGTGGAATATTGTTTGGTATAGTATGAAATAATGAGTTGATAGGTTTAGAAAAAATATGGAAAGACTTGGACCTAAGAAGAATGATATTATCTACCTTCAGAGAAACAGAAAAAAAATAAGCATAGATGTATATGAATGTATATGTGTATATATGTCTATGATTATAGATTTCTATGTACATGTATGTATGTGTGTGAGTTTTTATATATTCATATTTATACATAAAAGTATCCATAATTAACTATAATCTGCTTGGGGGAATTAAGGGTAAGGAAAGAAGAAAAAAAAGAATAAATAAAAAATGCACAGCAAAGTACAAAAGAAAACCTAAAAAGGAAGCAAAAAAAAAAAATTATGGGCAGTTCTGAAAACAATGTGTAGTATTTATTACATATGCTTTCTTGAAATGGAAATATATGGTTTCATATTTTGAATCCTCTCATGTCCTGCTGTGCTCATGACAATTTTTTTTCTTTTTTCTATTTTTCATTTAAAATTTTAATACATACTTTTTTTTTTCAAAACAAAGTAATCCATTTTACTTTAGCCAACTCTAATTTTAGGAACAATTTCTAATTATGAACCAAAAATCCTCTTATGTGCACCTTCTGTCCATTTGCTGCTTAAACTATTCAAGCCTAATTCATCTCAGAGTCTTTCAAATATTTGAAGATACCTTTCTTTCCTGTAAAGAATAAGCATCTCCACCTCCTTCAACCATTTCTCATAATTTCTTGCTCCCTCACCATCGTAGTGGTATTCCTCTGACCAACTTTTACTTGTGAATGTAATTACTAAAATATAATGCTAAGAACTGAAGAAAACATGATATATGCAGCCTAACCAGAAAAGCCTGACTAAATTTCATGTACTCTCTATACCCAATTCCTTTTTCAAAATTTTGTCAATTCTGCCTTGAAATTATCTCTCACATCAATCCCATCTCTCCTCCAAGTGTCTAAGAGGATGGGTTCAAAGATTCCCAAAATACTCATGAGTGGTTTGCTTACTAAGAATCACATAGCTAGAAAATGCCTGAGGATGAATTTGAACACAGACTTTCTTATCTTTCTGCTGAGGACATTTTGACTGCTGTGCTACTAGCTGTTCATGCATGGGAAGACATGAGAACTTATGCAAACTGATATAAACAGAACAAAATATATATATATATATATATATATATATATATATATATATATATATATATACAAAGACTATGAAATTTAAAATAATAATAATAATAATAAACTGAAGCAGCACTGTTACAACCTGTGTGATCTTGATTGACTCACTTAATTTCTCTAAATTTCAGTCTCCTTATTTGTGAAATGAAGGGGTTGGTCTAGAAAATGAGCTTTAAGACATCTAGTCCTATGATACAATTATACTGATCATTTCTGCACATAAACTGATATAGGAAGGCAACCACTCCTTTCTTTTCACAAATGGGGACTAGGAATGTGATAAAAATAGCTAACTTTTGAAATGCACTACTTGTCAGGTACTGTGCCAAGCACATTACAATTATTATCTCATTTGATCCTCACAACAATCCTGGGAGTTAAACACTATTATTAGCCCCATTTTAAATATGAGGTAATTTAGGCTCTGAGAAGTTATGTTCTAAAAACAAAAGAAAGTGGGAGATGTTATGGGCTAGAACTCTGAAACAAGGATTCTTACAAGGTGTTAAGTCAGTGGAAATGATAAATATTATGGTTATTTAATTTAGCATGGTGCTTAATAGTTCTCTAGGTTAGTACATATACTTAGTATTTAATATAGTTCCACAAGATTCACACCTATGATAATGAAGTACATAACAACCACAAGGACTGGACGAGATTCATTCCATCTTCATCAGCCTCCTGGTGGCTGCCTGGCCTCTTGCATTTCCTTTACTGAGACCAAGTCCTGTCTGAAGGCCCTCCAGAAAACTAGCTGAGCTCCAAGTGAAGAAGATAGGATTCCAAAGGAGACAATAATGACTTTTGGACCTATTTGGTGTCCGAAGGTGGGACTAAGAACCTATATCTGTGACCTACAAACTAAAGTAAGTACAAAAACAGACAAGAAAGAAACTTTGTAAAGGCCTAAACTAGTATTGCAGCTAAAAATGGGACAAATGTTTTTTAAGGATCCTTTTCCACTTCAAGGAAAATATGTAGAGAGCATTGTTAGACTTATGAAAAACCAAGGTTTGATTGTAACTTGGATGCAGATCATTGAACTCTTAGAAATATTAAAATACACATCTCCTTGATTCTCAAAGGAAAAAGAATTAGATTCAGATGAGTGGAAATTAGTAGGGGAGAAACTATGTGAATACTACAATGACAATGGTAAGAAAAATTTTATACATATAACTTAATACAACTGGCTTTAGTAATATAAGTTTTAGAATAAGAAGAAAGTGCAGGAGGGGCAGGATACTGACAAATGATAAAGAACTGGGTGAAAATGATAAAGAATTAAACAAGAATGGAGTTAAGTACAATTCTTATGAAATTAAGGAATGTGGTGCTGCACAACAGGAGACATTGGGGCATTCCACATCTTCTGACCTACTCCCCTCAATTAACCCCTCATGGGTGGAGGCAATAGGAGGAGGGGTAGGGGCAGTGACACCATCAGCACTACTTTTGTCCACCCCCTGTGACAAGATTACAAAAGGCACTAGTTAAAGCTAAAAAAAAAAAAAAAAAAAAAAAAAAAAAAAAAAAAAAACAGGATATTTTGATTTGATTTATACCCTGTAATTAAAGAATTTGATTCTTCAAGTCAAGCCAGGAGAAGATATACTTCTTTTGATCTGGAAATTATTAAAGATTTTAAAAAGAGTTGCACTCTTTATGTGGCTACATTGTCTTATGTTAAGATGTTACTAGAGAATTTGGTTTATGAAAGTTTAACTCCTAGAGATTGGAAATCTATAGCAAGGACATGTTTAGAACCTGGACAAAACTTATTGTGGCTTTCAGAGTATAGTGAACTAAGTTGGATACAAGCCCAATGAAATAGGCAAACTGGTGTTAATATACAAATCTCCTTTGACCAACTAGCTGGTAAAGGTCAGTATGAAGACACTTCAGCACAGATTAATTACCCTTAGATATCATATGAGCAAATTGCTGCTGCTATAAAAGCATGGGACACCCTCCCAGGAAAGCAAGATCAAGGGAAAGCCTTCACAAAAATAGAGCAAGGTACAAATTAACCCTTTGCTGATTGTGTGGGACCTCTGCAAACAGCTGTCATACAAATGATTGGAGAAAATTCAGCTACAGGAATTATGATAAGACAACTGGCTAAGGAAAATGCTAATGAGATTTGTAGAAGAATTATTCTGGGACTACACAAGGATGTTCCTTTACAGGAGATCATAATACAATGTGTCACAATGGGCACAAATGCCTTTTATACCCAGGCTATGATACAGAACATGGGAAGACAGGGTCCCTCTTGGCAAGGGACTTCCAGAGAGACTTGTCAATGCTTTCAATGTGGTAAAGTAGGGCATCTGAAAGCTCAATTTATGCATAAAGATAGAGTGAAAAGACAGGATGAGAGAACAAGACCCAAAACCTTATATACAAAATACAATAAGGGCTTCCATTGGGCCTCAGAATGTAGATTGACCCAGGCAAATGAGAGGCAAAGACTAGCTCCAAGACTTCAAAAACAAGTGGGGGCGAGTTTACACCCAGAAAGTCTTTAGAACTTCAGGACTCTGTTATGATCAATCAGCAGAGAAGCAATCATATGGCAGAAAGGAATTATAATTATGAAGAATACAGGCTTTTTAACACAACAGAAGGGCAATGTCCAGTGCAAGCAGCTCCAATATGATCTCCAGCTGATGTGGAGAGATCTAGAAAATGGTGAATGGAAGGGACTAGATAGGTTAACTGCTTGGGAGAAAGGGTTTACTTATATTTCTACAGATGGAGAAGAAATCAGATGGGTGCCAACTGGAAAGAGACAGAAAAAGAGAAAAACCTTGAAACAAAGGTGAAGATCTAAGAAACATCTGACACTGAAAGAGTATGGCTGATAATGAAACTGTTACAGAATTTCAAAACCAGCAGGAATCATAGGATTCCCTGAGATGAAAATTGTTGATAAGACTGATACAGGACTTCAAAATCTACAGGAATCATTGGATTACCTAACACAAGATGAGACAATTACAGGACTTTAAAACTTGCAGGAATTATTGGATTCTCTGACACATGAAGTGAAGGACAATAGATTGGTTTTGGACTATTTCTAGGACTAATGGATATGTATAATTCCTCATGTCGACTCATGTTATTTGTCACATCACTACTAGACTGTATTATATTGCTTTGTGCTTATGTAATAACTAACATGTTGATGGATTTATGTATACCTGTTTCAAGTGAGACCCTTCAGAAACCTGCTAATCTAGTTTGATTCCCCATTTCCTTTGGTTTTCATCTCCCTTCCTGAGACATCAGAGAGTGTGACCACCTCCTTTTATGGTGTTTTTGCCCCTTTTTTGAGGAGTCAGGGAAGGTGTGATCACCTACTTTTTGGGGTTCTCACCTCCTTGAGAAGTCAGGGAGGTCAAGACCACCCTATGTTCTAAAAACAAAAGAAAGCAGGAGATGTTATGGGCCAGAACTATGAAACAAGGTGTTAAGTCAGTAGAATTGATAAATATAGTGGTTATCTAGTTTAGCATGGTGCTTAATAGTTCTCTAGTTCAGTACATATACTTGGTACATAAACAGATCGTATTATTCTTTGTTATTGAATCATTTTAATCATGTCTAATTCTTTGTGTCCACATTTGGGGTTTTCTTGCAAAGATCCAGAAGTGGTTGGCCATTTCCTTTTCCAGCTCATTTTACAGATGAGGAAACTGAGGCAAATAGAATTAAATAATTTGCCCAAAGTCACACAGCTAGTAAGTGTCTAAGGTTGGATTTGATCAGAGTTCAAATCCAGAACTGTGCCTCCCAGCTGCCACTAAACATATCATAGATTCATAAATTTAGAGTTGAAAGGAACATTAGCAGCTGCTTAATACAACTTGCTTATTGATAGATAAGGAAATGTAGGCCCATAGAGGCCAAGTGGTTAACCCAAAGGTGTAATGTTCTCTTCTCTAAAGTATAAATGTTCTCTGAGAGCAGATTTCTTGGGGAGCTTCTGGAGGCAGCCTTAGTTTCAGTTCAGTTCAATAATCCCAAATGCAGCCAGGAATTAAAGTTCAGATCCTTTACTGTCTCCTTCAAAGTCTTGTCTTTTTTCCTGGGCCCAGTTAGCTTTCTTAGAGGCCTATCTCTCTCCTTCATTCTGAGAACTCTTGCTGCTAGTCCTTTTTCTCTGCCAGCTTCAGCCTCTCATCTTCCCGATTGTCTCCATCCAGCATAAAGGTGGAAGTTGAAATGAATCTAACTCCACCTCCAAGAGTGGGATTGTGGGTTTCTATGGGCTTGTGAATCTCCTGGAAGTCCAAGAGTAGGTTTTTCCTTTAGTGAGTTTGTCAGCTCCTCCTTGTATATGCTCTCTTAAAGGTGTGAATCTTGTGGAAATATAGTAAGTAGTAAGTACATGTCAATTAGAGAATCATTATCTCATCAATTCCACTTAGTACCTTATTTCAAGCTCTGGCCTATAATATCTCCTGTAGGATCAGAGCAATCATACTGAACCATGCTAAATTAGATAATATTGTCTCTATCAATTTCAGTGACTTAGCACCTTGTAAGAATCCTAACACAAAGGCAAACTCATAATGTGAGAGAGGCAAGATTGGAATTCAGGTTGTCTGACTAAATTCAGTATTTTATCTACCAGTAAAGTGGCACAGAGTCAAGGTCAAGAGCTAGAAAGAAATGAGCTCAAATCTGTCCTCAGATACTTAGTAAGCTATGGTACCCTAGGTAAATCACTTAATCTATCTGTGCCTCAGTTTCCTCATCTGTAAAATGGGAATAATAATTACACCTAACTTCCAGATAATAATTGTAAAATGTTACAGGTCCAGCACTTGACAAATAATCAGTGCCTTACTTAGCTTTTATTATTACATTCTCAGTCTCTATTTATGCAAAGAAAAGGGTAGTTTACTTCCTACTTCTGTTTGTGAATAATCATGGTCTATATAATTATATAGCATTCATTTGATCAAACCCTTTCTTAAAGGGCTTCTTAAACTTTTTTTCTACTAGTGACCCCTTTTTGAGTGAGAATTTTTTATGTGACCCCAGGTAGATAGAAATATAAAATAGGTAAACAAATGAAAGATTTACTGAAAATAAATCATAATTTCATGATCTCCCCATTCAGTTGCATGACCCCACATGAAGTCACAAGCACAGTTTAGGAAGTTTTGATCTAGACCAACCCCCTCATTTCATAGTTAAGGTAACAAAAGAATAAATGGCTTGACCAGAATTGAAAAGTACATGGCAATGAGTAAAATCTAATCTAATAGTCTAGTTATTGAAGGAAGGACTTTGAATGCCAAAAATAGGATTTTGCATTTGAACTTGGAGAAATAAAGAGTCACTGGAGTTTATGAAGAAGAAGGTTGATAAAGTCGGTTCTGAAGAAAGCACCTTATAAAGTGAAAAGCACTATATAAATGTGATATATACATACACATATATACTTATGTATAAAGCTACATAATCATTATGAATTATATAAATGTAACCTATTGCTATAAACTATATAAATGTAAACCACTATATTGTGTATATAAACACACATACACATTCTATTTTGATAATCTGCATTTATCATGAAATTTAAATACTTTAGAAAAGCTCAAGTTGGTAAATGGAATAAGTTTACATATATCATATTCAAACATGCAGCAGGTAAACATAGAAACAATTAAATAGCCATAGTGTCATTGATACAACAAGGATTTCTCAGATGTATTTTTTAAAATAAAAAATCTTGACTGCATAATCTCCTGTCAGCCAACTGTCCCTTCCTCCTCCTACAAATCTCCACTTTCTATTGCAATTAAGCTGTTATTTTAAGGCTTATTATGAGAAAGGGAAGTTGCTCTCTAGTTTAGATTGAATTAACTGCCTGGAGATAAAAAATTTATTCAAGAATTCAGGAAAAGTTCACCTTAAACTGGAATCTAAAAATAAGAAGGTTCAAAGGATGTGTGAGACCTCTAAATGAATTTTAATTTAATCTCTTTAGATGTTAATGGCTTTTGTGGGTAACACTGTTTTCTAAATGTCAAGGAATATGGGTTTCTGTAAGCACTGGTACTTGGGAGGAAAAAAATGTATTAAATTTGGCTGTTAAGGTGAGTTTGTATGAGAACAGATGGAAAACTTAAGGTCACAAATCTTGTTTAGAAGAACAACATAGTCCAATGACTAACTTAGTCTTAATATGTATTAGAGTGGAATGTCACACAGTCCACAATCTCAGATAACAGAACCTGAGAATTTGAGGCAATTCAGTTATATTAATGGTAAAAAGATACCATATGAATGCATCCGGAGGAGTTAATTGGACTCAAACCATCATTTTTGCCATTTTTCTTCATTAGGCCATGCTATTATTACACAATATTGTTAGCCTGAAAAATATTATACGTGTGTGTTTCATTTGGGGAAAAATAAAAGTAAATATCTATAAAGATTGCTAACAAAATGAACAATGAATTTTCATGACTCTATATCACAGTAGAAACTATATTTGGAGTCACAGTAAGGAGATAGGGGATGTAGAATTTCTCAGCTGTTATAATAACATGTACTAGCATAAGATTTTGCTTCAACCACAGAATCTGAGTTTTCTAGGGAAACAGGATGGTATGTATATCATTATTTATTCTTCCAAAATAATCCTTTTTATGGTACTTTTGTGAGGGTCCTACATACTACCAGTCAATTAGATTGGCAAATATAGAGCCATCTTCAGAACTTCATTTTACCTCACCTCCCATGTATCAATAATCAAGGTTTGCTGATTGTATCTCCACAAAGTCTCTGACATCTATCATCTCTTTCTTCCCAAGAACAAGTCACCAGGCTCTTATCATTTCTTATTAGAATTATAAGAATAGTTTCTTAATTGAACTCTCTGACTCCATTTTCTTTCCTCTTCAATTTATTCTCCTCAGGGCTACTAAATGTATCATTTTTTTTGAGGTTTTATCTCATTTTTTTCTTAGATCTGAAGTCCAATGGCCACTCAGAGAGGTTCAATATCACTGCTGCTTAGACCAGGAGTTTTGATTTGCTCCATTTCAGATATGGCCTGGTTTGGCCCACCTTAGACAGCCTGATATCCCTTTGATCTCTAGGGCTCATCATATTGGTGTTGATCTTAGTGTAGATACCCAATTAGCTTAGCACATTCTACAGCACAGAACAATCTACAAACTTCAGCTTCTGTGACAGCAGGGTCATAGGGCCAAATTGGCCCAGATGGATATTCCTAAAATATAGTTCTAACCATGTCACTTTCCTGCTCAAGAGGCTTCAGTGGTTCACTTTTGCCTCTGATATAAAATACAAATCCTTCTGTATGACATTTAAAGTCCTTTACCATCTGGCTTCAGTCTACCTTTTCCAGACCTCTTATACATTACTTCTCTTTGTTCATTCTACATTCTAATTAAATTGGTCTGTTAGCTGCTCCCTATTAAAAGGCAATCTATCTCATACTACCATGCCCCTGCATAGTCTATCCCTCACATATAGGAAAATACAGTCCCTTGTCACCCTCATGTCTTAGAATTACTGGCTTCCTTCAAACTCAGCAAGTTTGTGAGATTGGCTAGAATGGAAATTGTGGAGAGTAATATTTAATAAAGTGTGGAAAGGTATTAATGAAGTCATGTAAAAAAGAGGGTTTAAAGGACAAAAAGAAGAATTTGTATAATCTCTCTTAGAAAGAAGGAAGAATCATGGGAACTTTTTTAACTTTTTATTTTTAATTTATTTTTAAATTCTAATTTTTCATCTCTCCTGACACTTCCCCCTCCACTGACAAGGCAAGCAATATGGCATCAAATATACATTTGAAATTTGCAAAACATATTTTCATATAAGCCATTTCACACAAAAAAGCAAGAAAAATATGAATTTTTTAAGTGATCTTCAATCTAGACTCAGATTTCATCAGATCTCCCCCTGGAGATAACATTTTGTATTCTGGGTCCTTTGGATTTGTCTTGAATCACTTTCTTAATCGGAATATCTAAGCCTTTAGAGTTGATTATACTTACAATATGTCTGTGACTATGTACGATGTCTCTTGGTTCTCCTTATTTAATTTTGCATCAATTTATATGTCTTCTCTTTTTTCTGAAACTATCCCGAGTGTTATTTCTTACAGCAAAATATTATTCCATCCCAATCATATATCAAAACTTGTTCAGCTACTCCCAAAGTGATGGACATCCTCTCAATATTCAATTCTTTGCCACCACAAAAAAAATTAGGTGCTATAAATTTTTTTGAATAAATAGATTTTTTTTTCCTTTTCTTTGATTTCTTTGGATACAGACCCAATAGTGATATTGCTGAGTCAGACTTTGCAAAGTATAACAGCCCTTTAAGCATAGTTTCAAATTGTTCTTCTGAACCAAGTAACAATGAGTGTATTAATGTGTCTATTTTTCCACATTCCCTTCAGCATTTATCATTTTCTTTTTTGTCATGTTAGCCAATCTGACAGGTTTAAAGTGATACTTGAGAGTTGTTTTAATTTAATTTTTTTCTAATGGATAGAAATTATAGCATTTATTTTCAATATGACAACAGCTTTGATTTGTTATTCTAAAAAGTTCCTACTCATGTCCTTTGATCATTTGTCAACTGGGGAATTACTTGTATCTTTATAATTTTTTCTCAGTTTTCTTTATATTTCTGAAATGATTCCTTTATTGGGTGCACCTAGGTGGCACAGTGGATAGAGCACCAGCCCTGAAGTCAGGAGGACCTGAATTCAAATCTGATCTCTGACCCTTAACATTTCCTACCTATGTGACCCTAGATGAGTCACTTAACCCCAATTGACTCAACAACAATAAAAAAAAAAAAAAAAAGAATTGAACAAATTGGAAATGAATGAATCGATGAGACATCAAGAATCAAAGAAAGCCAAAACAAATTTAAAAAGAAAAGAAAACATAAAATACCTCACTAGAAAAAAAAATTGACTTGGAAAATAGATTCAGGATAGACAATCTAAGAATTATTAGACTACCTGAAAACCATGATTAAAAAAAAGAAAGAAATCATCAAAGAAAACTGTTCTGGTAGCCTAGAACCAAAGGGTAAAATAACCATTGAAAGAATCCACTGATCACCTCTTGAAAAAGACACCAAAATGAAAAGTCCAAGGAACATCATAGCAAAATTTCATAATTATCAGATTAAGGAGAAAATACTGAAAATAGCTGAAAAGAAACAATTTAAATATTAAGCAGCCATAATCAGGATTACCCTGGATCTAACAGCTTCCACTTTAAAGGCTCAAAGGGCAGAGGAGCTTGAACTTCAGCAAAAATCAACTATCCAGAAAAATTAAGCATTAATGGACAATCAATGAAATAGGTGAATTTCATTTATTTTTGATGAAAAGACCAGAGCTGAACAGAAAATTTGATCTTCAAATATAGAATTCAGGAGAAGCATAAAAAAGGTAAAAAGGAAATTAAAAAGCTATGTTTTTAAAGGTTAAAAAGTTTCATTCCTATATGGGAAGATGATATATTTAATTCTTGGGAACTGTATATTTATTAGGGGTATACTTGGAGGGTATAAATATAATTTGACTTTATTGTGATGATATAAAAAAGAAACTAGGGGTGGAAAAAAGGATTATACTGCAAAAAGAGGGAAGAAGAGGTAAAATGGGGTAAATTATGTCACATGAAGAGTCAAAAAAGAATTATTATAACTGAAAGAAAGAAGGGAGGGAGATAAATGTTCTGTGAACTTTAATCTCATCAGATTTGACTCAAAAAGAGAATAGCAGACATATTTAATTTGACAGAGAAACTTGTCTCTCCTTATAGGGAAGTAGAAGGAGAAAGGAGAAAAGAAAGGGAAGAGGCTAATAGAAGTAAGAAGAGAAGGAGAAGGAGAAAGGGATAAGAAAGGGGAGAGGGCCTGTAAAAAGGAAGGGCTGTTTGAGTGAGGTGATGATGGGAAGCAAAACATTGTGGAGGAGGGAACAGGGGAAAGGAAAGAAAAAAGTATAACTTGGGGAAAATAAGATGGCAGGAAATACAGAGTTGGTAATTTTAACTGTGAATATGAATGGGATGAATTCTCCCATAAAATGGAAGTGGATAGTAGACTGGATTAAAAGCCAAAATCCTACAGTATGCTGTTTATAAGAAACATTTAAAGCAGCATATTACGATCAAACTAAAGGTAAAAGAGTAGAATTTCAGTTAAAATATAGAAGAACTGCACATGTTTAACATATATTGGATTACTTGTCTTCTAAGAGAGGGGAGAGGAAGAAGGGAAGGAGAAAAAAATTTAGAACACAAGATTTTGTGAGAGTGAATGTTGAAAATTATCTATGCATAAATTTTGAAAATCAAAAACTTTTAAAAAAGATAGAAAGATCAAGTTTGCATATGCAGATCTTGTAGTCATCTACATACAATGTAAAGAAAAATGAGAAGACTCAGGGCAGGAGCCATGGAATATATATCCACACATAAGAATGGCAATACATACATATATTGTGTTTAACTTATATTTTAACATATTTAACATGTATTGGTCAACCTGCCATTGGGAGAGGGGGTGGGGGAGAAGGAGGGAAAAGTAGGAACAAAAAGTTTTGCAATTGTCAATGCTAAAAAATTACCCATGCATACATCTTGTAAATAAAAGGCAATAAAAAAAAAAAGAATGGGGATACATCAAAGTAAACTGAAAACAATCAGCTAGACTGGAAGGAAGAAAACAATAAGAGATATATGTCACCAAACCAAGAAGAATCAAATATGGAGGTGAGAAGAGATAGTATTCAACAGAATTAGAATTTATAGAGTGGTCAAGAAAAACAAGGAATGACATGAAATCATTAGATTTGTTAATTGATGGGTCATTACTAACATTTTCAGCTGCATAATGATATCAGAAGATTGAAAAGTTAGGAGATAAGAAAAGTAGGAGTAATGAGGCAATTTCTTTACTTCACAAAAAAATTATAACAAAGGAAAAGATACAGAATAGTAGCTTGAGAAGATGGTAGGATCAAGTTTAAAAAATTTGTTTTTAAGGTCAGGAAAGTCTGAGTCTATTTGTAAGTTTAAGAGAAAATGGGATGGGGAGTTAGTATCAAAGAAGCAGTTTGCTAGAGAATGGTATCAAAGTACAAGGACTAACATTTACAGGGAAAAAAGCCATATCTTCCTCTGAGCAAATTAGGACAAAGTAGAAGACAGTGTGTGATGAATAAAATGAATTGGAAAGTAATTCTGGAAGGAAGTGGCAGCTCATAAAGGATAGCCTTGATTTTTTGCAATCAAATATTATGTAAGAAAAAGAAAGGAGAATATAGGTTGCTTGAGGAGAGAGAAAGAGTTTTGGAACAGGAGTAGGATAGATTCAATTAGGGAAGAGAAAAAGAATTAGAATGTTGTTGTTAGTTAGGATTCAGATGAAATTACATAATGTGGCTCTGTGGTGGGCTAATATGGGATTTCTTCCCTTCATAGTCATTCTATCTCATACACACACACACACACACACACACACATATATATATATATATATAAATATATATATATATATATATATATATATATAAGATGTTGGATAACAGAAATAAGGAATAAATGTTGGAAAAGGATGAGTAGCAATAGCACAAGACAGCAAGCAATTTAAAAGTAAAGCACAGTGTAAAATTGAATTGGTTAACTACAAGATTAAGACTTTGAAAGGAGAAAAGGGACACCAGAAAAGAATAGTTGTAATGTATTTTAAAAAAAGGAGAGAATGTTACAGTGACTGAAAATTGTGGTAATGATGGAAAAGAATTAGGGAAAAAAAGGAAGAATGAGAAATTATGCATCTAGTAAAGGAATATCAGTATTATGGGTCTTGGAGACATAACACTTATGGGTGATGACCAACCCTCTTATAGTGGACTGAAAATAAATCTCATAGAAGTTGAGCAATTTGATAAAGTGGGAAACAAGGGTAAACATTGACGTGATTAATGTTGCTTATACTAGTAAATTCATAACAATATTGTTGAATACAAATCTTTACTTCTACATAAACTGGAGCAAAAAATTAGGGAATAAAAAAACCCACAGCCACAATGATTAATGTTCCAGTCCTCAATAATGTCCATAAATAAGGCTTCTTTCAAATCCCAGGGTCTGTCAGACTGGCTGGAATAGAGAATGCAGAGAGTAATGTACAATAAGGCATGGAAAAGTAATGATGAAATAAGATAACGAAGATTTTTAAAGTCCCAAAGAGGAATTATATATTTCATCCTAGGAGCAAAGGGGAATCCCAAGAAATTCTTGAATAGATTAGAGATATGGTTGGAAGAATACTTTAGGAATATCAATTTGGCTTGGATGTATAATGTCATACCCAAGTGTAAAATTACAAATAATTAAAAAATAAAAGTAGAAGTTAAACATATATGTTGAATTTATATAGGAATACATTTATATGTATATGTGTATTATATGTATGGCTATTTTTTGATGGCAATATTGAATAGAACACAAAGAATAAGTGTAGTCTAATAGAATAAGCTCTCAACCTAAAATCAGGGAAGGCCAATCATTTGGCCAATTGATATTTATTAAGCATTTCTATGTGCTGGGCATTTTAACTAAGCCCTGGGTTCAAATCCTACTCTTGTTATTTATGCTCTAAGTCTCCATGGGCATATTACCTTCTTCTCTGAACCTGTTTTCTTATCTGTAAAATGAAGTTAATAATACTATCTATCTTGTAAGTAGGTTGTTGGAGGTATATATATATATATATATATATATATATATATATATATATATATATATATATATATATATATATATATATCACTGTGCAGAACTTACTTTAAGTAGAGCCCCTTCTTAATGAGTGGCAATTACCTAAATTGTTGTTATTCAATCAATTCAAGTCATTCAATCATATCTGACTCTGTGTGACCCCTCTACTGTCTATGGACTCTCATCGAAAAAAAAACTGGAGTGTTTTACTATTTTCTTCTCCAGTGGATTAAGGCAAACCAAGGTTAGCTGGTTTGTCCAGGATCACACAGCTAGTAAGTATCTGAGGTCAGATTTCAATTTAGGACTTCCTGATTCCAGGCTCAACACTCTATCCACTGAGTCCCTTAAATAAGTGGTACCTAAATGATGACTTTACCTAAAATGCCTTACTCTTCTCAGTTATTCAAATCTGCAATTTATGTGACCATCAAATCAGCTTAATATAAATGGGTTCATCTGCTCAACTAGTGGCAGACACAGGTCTGTATATCCTTCACCCATTAAATTCACCTCCAAAGAGTTCTAACCTACAATGGAAAACCCTTTAAGGGAAGCTAAATTTTATATCCATCATCAGACGACTTAACCTGAGTCAGTCCCCTGCCTTCAACCTCTATAGACATTAAGCTCCCGCTCCAAGCAAAATAATGTATTATACACTGGAGATGTGAAGATTAAATAAGATGTGGTCCCTGCCCTATTGGAGTTCACAATTCAGTGGCACATGCACAAATAACTCTATTACAAAATGATATGTGATAAGTTCTAAGAGAACTGCAAACAAATTGCTTCATTTCAGAGATGCCAAGCCAAGCAGGGCTATAGAAATTATATCAAATCAGCCAGCCTAGGGGCAAGGTGACCCTGCTATAAAGTACAAATATTTCCTATAAATCTCTAAAAGTGAAGGTCTATTTGTGCAACTACCACAGTGTAAGAGAGTTAATTCTATTCTCACAGATACTATCCTAGCATAATCCCTTCCCCCTCTCATTTCCCACCTGGATTATTACAATAATCTCTTAATTGGTCTCTCTCTACCTCCAATCTGTCCCCTTCTCAATTTATTCATCATATATCATAAATCACATAATTTTGTGACCATATAACTCTATTGCTCAAAAACATTCAAAGGCTCCCACTTGTCTCTTCTAGGTTGACATATAGCAGAGATACTGGAGTGATTTCCCATTTCCTTCACCAGCTCATTTTACATATGAGGAAACTGAGGCAAACAGAGTTAAGTGAGTTGTCTAGGATTACACAATTAGTGTCTAAAGCCAGATTTGGATTCAGGAAGATGCGTCTTCCTGACTCCAGGCTCAGTATTCCATCGTGGGCCACCTAGATGCCTGTCATTTGGCCTTCAGTCAGGCTCAAATCTACCTTTCCAACCTTATTTCACATTCCTCTCTTGCCCACATCTTATTCCAGGACAACTGACCTCTACTTTTTCCTATAACTATAAATACTGTCTCTGTTTTCATGTATTCTTCACAAAGGCACTTTCCCTTATCCCCTTACTTGAAAGGTATCCTCTCCTTATCTCAATCTTTCAGAGCCTTTATTTTCCTTTGAAGATATTTCCTTCATCTTCCCCAAAAAGATTTCCTGAGACTTCCTATGTAATGCTCTGCATTATCTCCCAAAATGACTTTACATTAACTCACCTACACTTTGTGTTTACGAGTCTGTTTCAATGCCTACTTCTCCTCCCCCCCTTAAATGTAATCTTTATTAAAACTAAACTATTTTTTTTGAAAGACAGTGTAGGGAATGGACCTGCAGGTAAATTAATCCAGGTCCACATTCCATTTCAAATACTTAATATCTTTATGATTATAGGCGAGTGATTCTCAGCCTCAGTTTTCTCAAGTATAACATAATGATAATAAGAGAACCTACCTCAGAGGGTTGTCAGAATTAAACAATATAGGCAAAGAACTTTGGAAATCTTAAAGAGCCATATAAATGTATTAAGTAATACTGTTAACACCTTTATATCTCTGGAATGCAGAATAGTGCCTTGCACAAAGTAAGTTCTTAAAAAACAATATTCATAGAATTGACTGAAATGATAACCTAATAAATGTTTTTCATTGAATTAAAGTTAACAAGAATAAACTTGCCTACATGTTGTTTTTCTTCTTTTTTTTAGGATGGCCCAGATGGCTAAATTTAATCCCAGGTCAATTACGGTCTATCTATCATGACAATCTCTTCCCCACAGGCCCACTCAGTAAAGACAATTTTAAGAGCACATCCTATAAAAGAGAGTTTTCCTTTTAATATAGTAAAAATGATGGAGTTCTTCATCAATACCATTTGCAACTTGAAAAGAAGTTTCTTTTCAAGATCTTAGACAATTTTTTGAGTGAAATGTTTGTAGAAATCACCTCCACATTCAATCACTTTAGGGTTTTCCAGTGCCTTCTATGTTATTATTTTAAAAAGCAAAAAACCAGCTTCCCTTGGCCACAAGAGCCCTTGGCTGAGCAGATGGACATTCTTAGTTTATGATAAGTTTTGGAGTTAATCCAGGCTATTGCTGAAGGGTGCTGACCATCCAGATAAAAACTTTTTTTAAAAAAGTCAAATATTTCTAACTATCAGCATAATAGAATGCCTTTTTTCAGCTTTATTTTCAATTTTTTTCATCCTTTGGGCACACCCTACAAGAGTCTTATGGAAAAGTTCTTGCAAAAATAATGGCTTATGTTTATATTGTGCTAAAATAATTGGACAAAGCACTTCCCCAACACAATTGTGTTAATTGTGTGATCATACCCTATTTTAAAGATGGGGAAGGGAGATTTAGAACATTCAAGTGTGACCAGTTCAGGGTCCCATGGCTAAAATGAATCAGAACTAGAACCTGAATTCAACTCTTTAGACTATATATTCCACTCTTTTGCAGTCACTATTGTATTAATCCAATATAAGTTATAAAACCTATTTGGTTTTTTTGTTTTTTTTAATAAATTTTTATTATATATATATTTTTTTTTAATAATATTATCCCTTGTATTCATTTTTCCAAATTATCCCCCCCTCCCTCTATTCCCTCCCCCCGATGGCAGGTAATCCCATACATTTTACATGTGTTACAATATAACCTAGATACAATACATGTGTGTAAATACCATTTTCTTGTTGCACAATAAGCATTAGATTCCGAAGGTACATGTAACCTGGGCAGTCAGATATTAGTGCTAACAATTTACATTCACTTCCCTGTGTTTCTTCTCTGGGTGTAGCTACCTCTGTCCATCATTGATCAACTGGAAGTGAGTTGGCTCTTCTTTATGTTGAAGATTTCCACTTCCATCAGAATACATCCTCATACAGTATTGTTGTTGAAGTGTACAGTGATCTTCTGGTTCTGCTCATTTCACTCAGCATCAGTTGATTTAAGTCTCTCCAGGCCTCTCTGTATTCCTCCTGCTGGTCATTTCTTACAGAGCAATAATATTCCATAACCTTCATATACCATAATTTACCCAACCATTCTCCAACTGATGGACATCCATTCATCTTCCAGTTTCTAGCTACAACAAAAAGAGCTGCCACAAACATTTTGGCACATATATGTCTCTTTCCGCTCTTTAGTATTTCTTTGAGATAAAAGCCCAGTAGTAGCACTGCTGGGTCAAAGGGTATGCACAGTTTGATAGCTTTTTGGGCATAATTCCAAATTGCTCTCCAGAATGGTTGGATTCTTTCACAACTCCACCAGCAATGTATTAGTGTCCCAGTTTCCCCACATCCCCTCCAACATTCATCATTATTTGTTCCTGTCATCTTAGCCAATCTGACAGGTGTGTAGTGGTATCTCAGAGTTGTCTTAATTTGCATTTCTCTGATCAGTAGTGATTTGGAACACTCTTTCATGTGAGTGGATATAGTTTCAATTTCTTCATCTGAGAATTGTCTGTTCATATCCTTTGACCATTTATCAATTGGAGAATGGTTCGGTTTCTTATAAATTATGGTCAGTTCTCTATATATTTTGGAAATGAGACCTTTGTCAGAACCTTTGTTTTTAAAAATATTTTCCCAATTTGTTACTTCCCTTCTAATCTTGTTTGCATTAGTATTATTTGTACAGAAACTTTTTAGTTTGATGTAATCAAAATCTTCTATTTTGTGATCAATAATGACCTCTAGTTCTCCTCTTGTCATAAATTCCTTCCTCCTCCACAAGTCTGAGAGGTAGATATCCTCTGTTCCTCTAATCTATTTATTATCTCCCTCTTTATGCCTAAATCATGGACCCATTTTGATCTTATCTTGCTATATGGTGTTAAGTGTGGATCCATATCTAATTTCTGCCATATTAATTTCCAGTTTTCCCAACAGTTTTTTCCAAATAATGAATTTTTATCCCTAATGTTGGTATCTTTGGGTTTGTCAAAGATTAGATTGCTATAGATGTACCCTTTTTTGACCTTTGTATCTAATCTGTTCCACTGATCTACCGGTCTATTTCTTAGCCAATACCAAATGGTTTTGGTGACTGCTGCTATATAATATAGCTTTAGATCAGGTACACTTAGACCACCTTCCTCTGAGTTTTTTTTTTCATTAGTTTCCTTGCAATTCTCGACCTTTTATTCTTCCATATGAATTTTGTTGTTATTTTTTCTAGGTCATTGAAATAGTTTCTTGGGAGTCTGATTGGTATAGCACTAAATAAATAGATTAGTTTGGGGAGTATTGTCATCTTTATTATATTCGCTCGGCCTATCCAAGAGCACTGAATGTCTTTCCAATTATTTAAATCTGACTTTATTTTTGTGGCAAGTGTTTTGTAATTTTTCTCATATAATTCCTGACTTTTCTTTGGTAGATGGATTCCCAAATACTTTATACTCTCAACATTTGTTTGGAATGGAATTTCTCTTTGTATCTCTTGCTGTTGCATTTTGTTAGTGATATATAAAAATGCCGAGGATTTATGTGGATTTATTTTGTATCCTGCAACTTTGCTGAAATTTTGAATTATTTATAGTAGCTTTTTAGCAGAGTCTTTGGGGTTCTCTAAGTATACCATCATGTCATCTGCAAAAAGTGATAGTTTGATTTCCTCATTTCCTACTCTAATTCCTTGAATCTCTTTCTCGGCTCTTATTGCCGAGGCTAGCATTTCTAGTACTATATTGAATAGTAATGGTGATAGTGGGCAACTTTGTTTCACTCCTGATCTTACTGGGAAAGGTTGTAGTTTATTTCTATTGCATATTATGCTTACTGAAGGTCTTAAATATATGCTCCTGATTATTCTAAGGAATAGTCCATTTATTCCTATACTCTCAAGAGTTTTTAGTAGGAATGGATGTTGGATCAAATGCTTTTTCTGCATCTATTGAGATGATCATATGGTTCTTATTAATTTGATTATTAATATGGTCAATTATATTAATAGTTTTCCTAATATTAAACCAGCCCTTCATTCCTGGAATAAATCCTACTTGATCATACTGTATTATCCTGGAGATGATTTTCTGAAGTCTTTTTGCTAATATCTTATTTAAGATTTTAGCATCAATATTCATTAAGGAGATTGGTCTATAATTTTCTTTCTCAGTTTTCGATCTACCTGGTTTAGGTATCAGTACCATGTCTGTGTCATAAAAGGAGTTTGGTAGGACTCCTTCATCCCCTATTTTTTCAAATAATTTATATAACATTGGGGCTAATTATTCTTTAAATGTTTGGTAGAATTCACATGTGAATCCATCTGGCCCTGGGGATTTTTTCCTGGGGAGTTGATTAATAGCTTGTTCTATTTCTTTTTCTGAAATGGGACTATTTAAGCAATTTATCTCCTCCTCTGTTAATCTAGGGAGCCTATATTTTTGGAGGAAGTCATCCATTTCACTTAAGTTATCAAATTTATTGGCATAAAGTTGGGCAAAGTAACTCCTTATTATTTCTCTAATCTCCTCTTCATTGGTGGAAAGATCCCCCTTTTCATTTGTAAGACTATCAATTTGATTTTCCTCTTTCTTTTTTTTGAT
Source organism: Sminthopsis crassicaudata (assembly GCF_048593235.1). Lineage (NCBI taxonomy): Eukaryota > Metazoa > Chordata > Mammalia > Dasyuromorphia > Dasyuridae > Sminthopsis > Sminthopsis crassicaudata. Next base: position 413,376,952 of record NC_133617.1, on the reverse strand, counting down.
CAAATTTACCAAAGGTTTATCTATTTTATTGGCTTTTTCATAAAACCAACTCTTGGTTTTATTTATTAATTCAATAGTTTTTTTACTTTCAATATTATTGATTTCTCCTTTTAATTTTTGTATTTCAAGTTTAATTTTTGGTTGGGGGTTTATAATTTGATCTTTTTCTAGCCTTTTAAGTTGTAAGCCCAATTCGTTAATCTTCTCTTTCTCTATTTTCTTCAAATAAGCCTCTAAAGATATAAAATTTCCTCTTATTACTGCTTTAGCTGCATCCCAAAGATTTTGATATGATGTCTCATCATTGTCATTATCTTGGGTGAAATTGTTAATTGTTTCTATAATTTGCTCTTTCACCCAGTCATTCTTTAAGATGAGATTATTCAGTTTCCAATTACTTTTTGGTCTATTTACCCCTAACTTTTTACTGAATGTAGCTTTTATTGCATTGTGATCTGAGAAGAAGGCATTTATTATTTCTGCCTTCCTACATTTAATTTTGAGATCTTTATGTCCTAATATATGGTCTATTTTTGTATAGGATCCATGAACTGCTGAGAAGAAAGTATATTCCTTTCTATTGCCATTCAGTTTTCTCCAAAGGTCTATCATACCTAGTTTTTCTAATGTTCTATTTACTTTTTTAATTTCTTTCTTGTTTGTTTTGTGGTTTGATTTGTCTAAATCTGAGAGTTCAAGGTTGAGATCTCCCACTATTATAGTTTTACTGTCTATTTCTTCTTGCAATTCTCTTAACTTTTCCTTTAGAAAGTTAGATGCTATACCACTTGGTGCATATATGTTTAGTATTGATATGGCTTCATTATTTATGCTACCTTTCAGCAGGATATAGTTTCCTTCCTTATCTTTTTTAACTAGATCTACTTCTGCTTTTGCTTGATCTGAGATAAGGATAGCTACCCCTGCTTTTTTGGCTTTACCTGAAGCATAATAGGCTCTGTTCCAACCTTTTACCTTTACTCTGTATGTATCTCCCTGCTTTAAGTGTGTTTCCTGCAGACAACATATTGTAGGGTTCTGATTTTTGATCCAATCTGCTATCCGTCTCCGTTTGATGGGATCGTTCATCCCATTCACATTTGCAGTTAAAATTACTAATTCCGTATTTCCTGCCATCATATTATCCCCAGATTATGCTTTTTCCCTTGACCCCCCTGATCCCCCTCCCCGATATTTAATTTACAGACCCCCCTTGTGATGCGCAACCCTCCCTTTTTTTTTGTATCCCTCCCCCCTCCCTCCAAGTCCCTTTACTTATTCTCCTTTTCCTTTTCCCTTTTCCTCTCCCCCCTTTTAATGAGGTGAGAGAAAATTCTCTGAAAAACAAATATGTTAATTATTTACTCTTTGAGCCTCTCCTGATGAGAGTAAGATTCACACAATGATTTTCCCCCTTACTAAATTCCCTCAGATATGGTGTATTTTCTATGCCTTTTCCTGGGATGTAGTTTCCCTCTTTTTATCATTCCTTCCCCTTTTTCTGAAACAACCTCCTTCCCTTTACTACACCCCCATTTTTTTCTTTTATATCAGTAAAATCAAATTATCCTTGAGTACTTTTTATATACCCACAACAGAGTTACAGTTCTCAAGGGTTCTGTGTACCTTTTTCTATGTCTCTTCAGTCTTGTGGATGAAGATCAAATTTTTTGTTTAAGTCTGGTTTTTTTTCTTAGAAACATATAGAATTCCTCTATTTCATTGAATGACCATCTTCTTCCATGGAAAAAGATGCTAATCTTAGCTGGGTAGTTCATTCTTGGTTGCAGTCCTTGATATTTTGCCTTACGGAATATCAGGTTCTAGGCCCTTCTATCTTTTAATGTGGAGGCAGCCAGATCTTGAGTGACCCTTATTGTAGCACCTTGGTATTTAAATTGTTTTTTTCTAGCTGCTTGCAGGATTTTCTCCTTTGTGTGGTAATTCTGCAGCTTAGCCACAATATTCCGTGGTGTTCTTTTTTTAGGGTCTATTTCAGAAGGAGTTTGATGAATTCTTTCCACATCTACTTTCCCTTCTGTTTCTATTATCTCTGGACAGTTCTCTTTGATAATTTCCTGTAAAATAGAATCTAGGCTCTTTTTTTGGTCATAGTTTTCTGGAAGTCCAATGATCCGCAGATTATCTCTCCTAGATCTATTTTCCAGGTCTATAGATTTTCCCAGTAAGTATTTGACGTTGTTCTCCAGCTTCTCATTTTTTTTGTTTTGTTTGACTGATTCTTGGGTTCTCTGTGAATTATTCATTTCTATTTGTTCCATCCTGACTTTTAAGGAGTTATTTTCTTCTTTCACAGTTTTTAGTTCTTTTTGTAAATGCCCAATTTCGTTTTTAAATGAATTATTTTGCTCTATTGAATTTTTTTTCCATTTCCCTAATTTTTTTTGAGAATTATTTTCTTTTTCCAATTCAGAAATTCTATTTTCTTGAGACTTTTTTATCTTTTCCAATTCAGAAATCCTACTTTCCTGTGATTTTTTAACTTTTTCTAATTCACAAATTTTGTTTCCCTTCATCTCCTGTGAATTCTTTATTTTTTCCAACTCCAATTTCAGGACGTTGTTATTCTCTATCATAGCTTCCCTTTCCTTTCCCCATTTTTCTTCAAACTCTCTTAACTTTTTAATAGTCTCTTTTAGGAGAGAGTTATGTGATGGGGGGCAGGAATCGTTCCCCTTTAGGTTGTTATCTGCTGACTCTCTGCTGTTAACTTCCTCGGGGTTGGATACCTGCTCTTTCTCTGTGTAGAAGGAATCTATAGTTTTTCTGGCTTTTTTGTTCATACTTAAAAAATCTTTTGGGGTCTGTCCCTGGGGTAGGAAATTATTTATTTACTTCTTTACCAGCTTCCTCCCAGACCAGATGGATGCAGCGGCTCCTGAGCCTGAGCTAAGAGAGAGCTCTGGGAGAGAGTTCCCCACCCCCTCCCTGGAAGTGCCTCAGAGGTGATTAGCACTGCTGTGCCCCAAGGGCGCTGTGTTTTAGTGGCTTCCCTGAGGTTGAGATTGAACAGTAAATACGGCACAAAGCCCAGCCTATGTGTCCCAGTGGGGCGTGGATGTCTGCAGCAGGTGACGTGAAAAGCCCCTGTGCTCAAACTGGAAGTGTCTGCCAGAAACCGCGGTCCCTAGTTCAAAGGTTCCGCTTCTCTGGGACTTCAGGAGCTAAGCTAGGCAGTGTCTGTTGCCTTGGGCCGTATCCGCCCACTTGTCAATCTCTTAACTAGTCTTAGGTGGGAGCTGAGGCCACACCCCCTGGTGCCGAGATCTGCTGAGTCACCCCCAGGGTCCTGGAAAATCTAATCTATCTGAATTTTTTAAAGTATTTTAGCTTTCTCTTCTGAACTGCTATATTATAAGCAGAGAAGAGCTAACAGCCTGTGCCAGATTCCTTTATCTCAGTGGCTTCTCTGATCCCAGAGCCCTCCCCAGCTCGATTGGCGCAGTGTGCTAGCACCCAGTCGTCTGTGCTGGCCTCTCTTCTTCCTCCCCTGGGAACTGACCTTTTCTGTTGAAACTCCAGATTCTCTTCAGCTGGTAAGTCGTGCTTCCAGTCCTTGTGGTATCTATCAGTCCAGGGCTTATTTTGAGGCTTAATTTATCTAATTGGTTGTGAAGGAGTGAGGACGTTCACAGAGTCGTGTATTTCTTCTCCGCCATCTTGGCTCCGCCCCCCTATTTGTTTTTTTTAAAGTGTTTATTTTCTAAGTGTTATAGAGGCAGTGGTGGAAGGGAAAGTATATTTATAGATTCAAATGGTTTTGCTTTTTTGTGCCAGTTAGCCTAATTTTACTACTCAATGTAGAAAGGAATAAACACTTATTCAGTGCCTGCTACTCGTCACTCCCTGATTTTTAACATTTACTATCTCATTTGATCTTCTCAGAAACCCTGTGAAATAGATGCTTTTATAGTTTCCATTTTATAATTGAGGAAACTGAGGGAGACAGAGGTTAAATAACTTGCCTAGGAATCACTGGATTTGAACTCAGCTCTTCCTGATCATAGGCTCAAACCTAATTGCCACCTGACTTTATTAGCAGTAAAAGAAGGAAATATTTGCTCCCGTAGGTGCATGAAGACATTTTTCCTGATGTGCAACTTTTGATTCTCTTTAACTTCTGTGATATACTTTTGATTTGGTATAATACCAAGGGTATCCTAAAATAAATAAAAAATAATAAAATTTAAGGAGAACTGCAGTCCTGCCATCTGCACTTTCTAGGAGTAGTATTTAAGAATCACAGGTGTTGTGAAAAAGGATTTTATACTATTATTATTATATAAAGAATAAGTCTCCCTCCCACCTTCCATATCTGTTCTTTGAGTGGTCCTGACTATACTGTTCTTATTTTTAGTTAGAATCAATAGCATAGATTTCCTCAGAGATAACAGACTTTTGTTATTCTGCCAATTCCACAAGTCCCTGACTCCCTAATTTCGTTCAAAAGTGCAATATTGTTTAATCTGTTGTTGGAGAAGGACTCCCTATCCACTATAGGCCAATTTAGCATCAACTGGGGAAAGGCACGATTATTTTTAAGTACCTTTACTAATAAAACACAATATATGCATGAAACTCATTGTCTTCCTCTCTTTTAATTACTTCTGTAATAATGGCTGAATTCTGGAAATGGCTTATACTTAGTCTCTTTTGCAGAAGTTAAGAAACAATAGCTGTCAATGGCATCTGGAAGGCCAGAGAACAGAATTATTTTCAGGAAACTCAAGGATAATCAAATCTCTAATTCTCAGATTATATTTCTTCCCCTTTCTTGTACATAGTAATTCTAAAATGGTAAATGCTTTTGTCATGGAACAGATATTAAAGATCAGAGCCTTAACTAGGGCAGAATCCTGGGCTTAGCCCCAGAGTGCCAAAACTGAGTGGGTGCTAACAGGCGTTACCCTCCTTCAGCAACAGAGAAACAACTCAGTTTAGCACCTAGTTAGCAAAGATAATTATTTAAAATAGGGAACTAACAGATGGCTTAGGCTTTCTCCCACCAGCTGCCACCCACCAGGTGATCTCCCTCCTACCCCTGCATTAGAGCAGCCTCACTGAGTTCAGGTGCTTCTGATGATACCTGTTTTTCCTACCAACATACACACACACACACACACACACACACACACCTGAAGTAGTCTTTAGAAGTTGACTTGTGTGTGCTTTTCTGCTGTTTGCTGAGATTCGTTTCATCAAGCTTGCCTTGGACACATTTTGGGAAGCTTGCCTGGGTCATTAAAAAGCTAGTTTCTATTCTGTCAAATACTCTGCCAGGGGAACCCACAGTTCTGGCAAGTCTTACCAAAATGGAAAATCTCTAGTGATATATTGTGTGCCAACCTAAGTGTTCAGAGGCTCATTACCAGAGGGGTAGCCTCCAGCTAAATTTTTTCTGGCCATAGAAACTCTTAAAGTTCACTTACTGGGAAAGGGTAGAAATCTGCATCAGTAGAACCATTAAACTGATGAATGTGCAGTTGATGGAAACATATAAGTCCCTGGAGAGCCAGAAGACCAACTGGTAAAGACCAACTGTCATAAGAAAAGTATTAGTAATTGAAGAGAAAATTGTGACTAGGGAAGTGTGCTGGGAATCAGAAGCACCTGGGTTCAGATCTTACTTTAGTTAGTCATGGAAGCTAATCCTGAATCTCAGTTTCTTCATTTGCAAAATGAGGAAGAGCATGTTCTTAATGGCCCCTAAAATCCCTTCCAAAACTACATATTTGAGTTTATAATTCTGTATTACGAATTCTAACATAAATTATCAAAGTTTATATCCTTTCTGTTTCCAAGTGCAACCTTGCCTCCAAAAGGCATCCATCAGGGAGGCAAGCACTCAAAAAAGGAGCACACTATCCTGCCAACTCCACTACCAGTTAGTAATCAAGTGCCATCAGTGGGCCAGGCGGTCCAGATTAGCCAAAATACTCGGAATCCTGAGAGAGTAAGTATAAGTACATATATACATAAGTACAAAGTAGGTACAACTGTACCCCAAACACCATCCCTCCTAAAATGATGGGTGAAACAGCTCAGCAGCCGTTAGCCAAAAGCCCGGGGCAGAGCTATCACCAAGACCAACTATCTCCAAAGGCTTAAAAACACAAGAGCCTGGGGAAAAATAGCACTACCAACCACTGACTCTCACCCATCTCTGGCAGCCAGCTACAGAGATGAGCCATCATGATTCACATCAGCTGAATTTCATAATCCTTCTCTAGTTAAACATTTATAGTTAGACAATATCAATGTAATAGAGTATTAAGAACCTTGCATTTCAAATCAGAACACCTGCCTGCGTTTGAATCCTCATTCCACTCTTTATTTTTATCTCCTGATTATCATGAACTTGATATTATCAATAAACATTTCACTATACACTATACAAAAAAAATTTACACAATTTTTTTTGGTTTAAGTTACATTTAGCATCATCTTTATGTCTCCTTTTGGATTTCTTTTTGTTGTCCCTTAATGTTTTAAAATAATGTCTTTTCAATTTTTCCATTCTGCTCATTATTTGTAGTCTTGTGTAAGTCACATTGTCTCAGTTTCTTCCTTTGTAAAATTAGGTAATTAAATTACATAAGATATAAAATGCCTTCTCTAAATCCTAAAAATAATAATTAAATAACATATTTTGTGCATTTTATTATGTTGGGGTGGAAAATATTTAGGTCCTATGAAGGATATGATAATTAGAAATAGACCTCAGAGACCATCTCATTGAAGTCACTCATTTTATAGGTAATGAAAGTCAATTCAGAGAAGTAATAAATTATGAATGTCTTACAGATCATAATAGAGCTAGGAGAAGACCTAAGATTATCTAGGGTAGAATTCGGAACCTAGAAATCAGAAGGGCTTAGTTCCAATCTGACCTCAGACACAAGCTTTGTGACTCTGGGCAAGTTACTTATCCCTAGTGGACTCAGTTTCCTCATCTATAAAATGATAAGGTGAAAGAATGACAAATGGCTTCAGTATCTTTGTCCAGAAAACCCCAATGGGGTTAAGAGTAGGATGTGACTAAAACAAATAAAAAACAGCAACAAATGGGCAAGATCATAGGTCACCTAAAACCAATTTAAGGCTCTTTCCATTATAATATATTGTATTCTCTATGTTAAAAATATGGATAAAATAATAATAAATATTTATACTGCAATGAGTATGTACCAGGCTAACTGTGCTAAATACTTTACATTTTTTATATCCTTTGATTCTCACAAAAACTTTAGCAAGTAGGTGTTATTTTTACCCCCATTTTATAGATCAGAAAATTAAGACAAACAGAATACTAAATACATAATTTCAAATTTGAACTCAAATCTTCCTAACTCGCAGCCTGTTTTTCTATCCACTGTACTATCTAGATATCTTTGTTAAAAAAAAAAAAAAAAAAAAAAAGAAACCCAGAATATTTCCAAGATAGCATATAAATAGTATGAATGTAAGAAATAAACAAAAACAGGATTGATACTTGGGTGATTTAGAACTCTGGCTAAAATGAAAGGTTAGAAGAGGAGAAATACACACACACACACACACACACACACACACACACACACACACACACATGCATATATATGTTACCTCCCAAAGCAAACATTTCATGAATCTATAAGCTAAATGTAACTTGCACAATTCAGGATGTATGCTGAAATATGAGGGCCTAGAGAATTCAGAGTAAAGAACAAGACTAATCAAGATAGAATTCTTGGAAGAAATCAAATCTTGAGATAATCCTTCAAGAAACCATAGAACCTGAATATGTGAAGGAAAGAAGAAAATTTCAGGGAAGATGAAATAGATACAAAGTAGGAATAATTATCAAGATTTGTTCATATTTATAATATTGTTATTGCAGTATAAATTGTTCATTTTGTTCTTTTCACTTTGTTCTGCCTCAATTCATACTAGTTTTCCCAAATGCCTTTGAAATTTATGACACAATAAGCATTCCATTCTATCCATATTCCATAAATTGTTCTATCATGATAGGCTAAGCATAGTGGGGTGAGGGAGCAACGAGAGGATGAACAAGAGAGGATTTAAGGCAAAGTAAGATTTCTTCTGAAATCATTTTTTTATGTCTAAATTCCTAGGAATTCTGATTTGGAAAGTTTCATTGGCAAGATTTTTCAGCTGAACAAAAAATTTCTCAATTGCATATTTTTCTGACATGTAAAAACTGGCCTCAAAGCCAAGAAATTGTTGTTTTTAACCATCTCAATCATGTTCAACTCTTTGTGACCCCATTTGGGATTTTCTTGGCTGAACTACTGGAGAGTATTTTGCCATTTCTTTCTCCAGCTCATTTTACAGATGAGGAAATTGAGTCAAAGAGGGTTAAGTAACTTATTCATGGTCACAGCTAGTAGGTATCTGATGTCTTATCTTTAACTCAGGATGATGAATCTTCTTGAGTCCTAGCCCAGCTCTCCATCCACTGAGCCGCCTAGCTGCTCCAAAGCCAGGAAGACCTGAATTTAAGTCCTGCTTCTGACTTCTACTAAGGATGTGAACTTGCACAGAAAAAGCCCCAGAAATCTGAGACCATAAATTACAGAAGAAATAACAGCCAGCTTTAGGAGTGAGCTTTTCTTCACTGAGAGATCACTTATACCAATAAAATCCAGTACCTATATCTGATTCTTGACTGTTATCTGTTCTGTGTAATGTCCCTAATACAATCCCCATATTCATTCACCTTTCCTTTGTCGCGTATCTGACACAAAGGCAAAAACTGTGAAGTTAGTTTGTCTCCCATTACACTATTTTCCTTTTCTTGTCCTTTCTCCTTTGGGTAGTACCTACTTTTCCCTCTTCTCTCCCTTTTTATACTCTAAGAACTCTTACTTTCCAATGCCTCTACTCTATTACCACTCCTCAACCTTATCTCCATTTCTCAGTCAAAAACTTTTTTTTTTAAATATTCTTCCTTCTTTCACAAAATATAACCTAGCTACTAGTCTTCTCACGGGCAATTTTAAAGAAGAGAATCAAAGGCTTAAGAAAGAATCAAAATTATGAAGGTAATATTTCAGGAGATGGTAACAAGAATGTGGAGGCAAACCTGTAGGATTGTCATTGGGGGGTCTTTCTGGAACCCACAATATCATATACCAAGAGTCTTTTCTTACATGTAAAGTCATTTCCTGCAGTCTCATCCCAAGAAATTCAATATTCTCCAGCTGATGCCTTCAGAAGTAAAAGCTGTTTTGCAAACAACATCCACTCCTCTTATCTCCTAATTGTACTTTTTTTTCCAATTGAAAGAAAAATTGCCTTTAATTTATTTCCTCCTAGGGAAGAAGCCTTAATCTTCCAGGAACAAAAAAGAGAAGCAGATTTAAACTATCATATGCAAATATACTCTTTAGAAAAGAGACCAGTCTGCTATAAACAGCCTTATGGTGAAGCTCAAAATTTGCAAAGGGTACTTTGCATCCACAGTATATTCAAATGAATATTTCCCAGGAGGTCAAGTTAGTACATTTTCCATCCTCAATATATCCAGTGGAATATGCCATTTAATTTGGGGGGGCAGGGACAAAAAAATCAGTATGATCTGAGCTATTCTGTTTCTTTCTTTTAACCCAGGGAATATTCCTTTCCCTTATTAGGCTATTTCTTGAACCATCTTGTTTGTATACTAACTAGCAGCTACATTATGCAAAATTTAGTTTTTAACACTAAAGAAAATGAATGTTTTTCTCTTTTAAATCTATTATTTGCAAAATACATAGGCATATATGTACATATATGTCCATTCACATATATTAAGTTTATTACCAATGTCTATCTTGGTGTACTTTGTTACTTAAAATACAGGATTCTCTTTCTACTTCAAAACAATCTGCAACTGACACATTAGAAGTAGATTTAATTATTCAGGCATAAAAAGCTACCAAAGCAAAATAAATATCCCTAATACACATAGAATCTCAGCTACCCTAATTGCTGGAGCACTATAAGAGCTTTCAAATAATAAGTCCTTAAATAATAAATTGATATGGGAAAGAATAATGATACCCAGGTGTGAAACCTTAACCTTAGAGCTCTGCAGCTTACTCAATGGCATAATTGCCTCTATTACCATATTCTCGTCTGGCATGAAGGTTTGAGTCACAGAAACTGGATTTCAATGAAAGACAAATCCTACTCAAAACAGAGGTGAGTTTTGAAGCAGGAACATACAATGAAGACCAGGTATCTAAATTGCTACTTGAAATTTAAAAGCGAGACTCAGTTTGTGTGTGAGAGAGAGGGAAATTACATTTAAACAATACCTAAGCTCTGATAATACCCACAATAGCAAGGGTTAAGAAAATTGCCCATTATACACTGAGTTGTCTTTGTCAAAGAGGCTTCAAATGAGGAATAGCTTTCAAACTTTTCAATAAACATCTCTCCTTCCCTATTATAACTAAATAGCATTCAAATGGCATCTAAAAACAATACCCCACTGTATTAATTTCATCTCTATTACTAGAGAATCATTTATATCAGATTTCTTGGATGTTTCCCAATTAAATTTTAAATCAAGCTAAAGTATTTTGTTTTTTGTTACAGACATAGATGCTTATAATTCGAACCTATGGGCACTTAATACAAACATGCATCCTAATCCTGGGTTTGGTCTCTCTCTTTTTTCTACATAAGAAAATCTTACTGAATTAAATTTGGAGGATTTGTCCCTATGCCTGATGAATGAGAAGATTGTGCATCCTGGGAATGCACAGAAAACAGAAAATCCCAACCTTTTTTTCCTCTCTCCTCTTCATACCTACATCCATGTTCCCAATGCTGAGATGCATGGGTAGTCACTCAGAAGCATATTTAACTAGAAGAGCTATTGATCATTATATCATCTGATAGATCATCAGAATTGGAAAAGACTTAGAGATGATGTAATCCAATGTAATCAAATCAAATCAAATAGGAAGCAGAAATCCAGAGAGTGAAATTAACTTTCCCAAAGTCTGACTAATGGCAGAGCAAGAATTATAACCCAGTTCTCACAAACTGTATTCATTCTTGTTCATTTTGCCAATTAGGAACCAGTAAGAATAGAAGTTTGCTGATATAGTCTCTGAAATATCCAGCTTCCCCTAGTTTATAACAAGGCCCTAAAATGATCCTAGAATCTTGGATCTAGAAAAGATTTAGAGATCATCTAATTAAATGTTTGTTTTAAAGATGAAGATGAGAATGGGTGGTTATATATGACTTAAGCAAGGTCATAGAGTTAAGCAGTAAAACCAGAATTTGAATCAAGATTTTCTGGCTTCCAAATGCACTCTTCTTTCCATTACACCACACAACTATTCATGAATAGTTCTACCTAGGTGACATTTTGTCATTTACCGAATTCACCTCACAGGTCATGAAGAAATGTCAGATGAAGACATTCATAGTTCTCTTTCTTTTCCCATTTCTTATTCCAAAGTATGTAATAATAACAATACTTATACAGAGTGGGGGATTTAGACCTTTTTGGGGGGAAGGGTATCATATTCTCTTGGGCATATGATACCAAAACCTTTCTACTTACACCTTTTTAAAAATAATGCTTTTAAATGTATGAAGGTAAGGATAAAAGCTTTTATCGTGCTTCTACTATGTGCCATGATATGTGTTAATCCCTTTATAAATATTTTCTCATTTGATTCTTACAAAATTAAGTAAAATACATAGGATTATAAAAGATACTAATCATATTGAAATATTTTATAATCATATAAAATATTTTAAAAACAAATTCATAATCCCTTAAATTAAAAATCCTGGAATAGAGTTTTAAAGCTTGCAAAGAATCTGACATATACAAATATTATCTTATTTGATCCTCACAACTACCCTGTGAGGTATATGCTATCATTATCCCCATTTTATAGATTAGGAAACTGTGACTGAGAAATTAGGTAATTTGGCAAGAGTCACATATTTTATAAGTGTCTAAGGCCAGCTTTGAACTCACATATTCCTAATTTCAAGTCTAGCTTTCTAAGTACCATGTGACTTAGCTACCTGTAAAAACACAGAAGGATTCTCTATATGAATATATGTGAGCCTAAATATATAAGAGCTAAATGGCCTATATCTACAATAACATTGTTTATATAGATCAAAGAACTTTATTGGGGACCCTAATATGGGTTCAAAATAGTCCCCTTGCATTTTTATAGAACCTTAAATTTTATTAGTGTTTTCCCTAAATTTACTGGTACTCCTCAGCTTATAAATGTTACGTACATTCCAGAAAATACAGAGGGTAAGACTCTATGTCCCTCCTAAGCCCTAGCTAGCTGGAAAGCAAGATATGGTCTTCTAGTCACCAAAATGTAACAGGCTATGAGTCAGCAAACTTAGACATAGACTTTAGTCCCTCTTTCACAATTAACTAATTCTGTTACCTTATATATGAGTCTTAAGAAAATAAGACCCAGAATAATTAACTATAAAATGAAGGGTATTACATGTGTTAGTCTCTAAGGAGCCTTCCAATTTTAAAACTCATTGCCTTTATTTTTTTTTTTAACTACCATGCACCACAGAATACATAAGATAGTGATCCTTCCATGGCACAGAATACCAACTATGAGCTCTCCACCCTCAGTGTAGAAGGCAAAATGCCAGCCCTAGAACCTTGAGGCAACTAGGCTGGCCACCATGGAATAGTGGACAAGCCACAAGCATTTCAGGCCATCATACATAGCCAGGCTTGTGGCCCCTAGAACTAGAAATTTGGGATAGTGCCCTGTGTGTTCTAAGAGCACAGTTCAACTTTTTTTTTTTTTTTTTAGCGAATAAAAAAATTCTATGACAAAAGGGAAGATTGAAACACAAACTCAGAAAAGGACAAAAATGTCAAAATGCCTACATCTAAACCCTCAAAGGGGAATTCAAATAGGGATCATACTTAAAAAGCCCTAAAGCCCTCTTGGAAGAACAAAGAAAGGATTTTAAAAATCAAGTAAGAGAGGAAGAAGAAAAATTGGGATTTAGCAGCTTTTACATTAAAGGATTGGAGGAAGTAGAATATGGTATTCTGGGAGACAAAAGGACTTGGATTACAACCAGGAATCAACTACCCAGCAAAATTGAGTCTAATCTTTCAGGAAAAAAAGATATATTTTTAATGAAATAGGGGACTTTAAAATTTTCCTGATGAAATAACCAGAGCTGAGGAGAAAATTAATCTTTCAAATACAAGATTAAAGAGGAACATTAAAAAGATTAGCATTAAAGGGGGGAAGGTTATTCATAATTAATAATCATAATTGTGAATGTAAATGGGATGAACTCTCCCATAAAATGGAAGCAGGTGGCAGAGAGAATTAAAAAGCATTATCTTACAATATATGATTTATAAGAAGCATATTAGAATCATATAAATGATAAATAGATAGATGTAGATAGATATATGCACACAGAAAATAGATAAAAGGTTGTTACATAACATATTGTGCTATGCTGAAATGAAAAAAAAAAAAAAAAGCAAGGGTAGAAATCTTAAACTCCAACAAAGCAAAATTAAAAGAGACAAGGAAGGAAACCACATCTTGCTAAAAGTTACCATAGACAATGAAGCAATGTCAATACTAAAGATATACACACCAAGTGCTATAGCATCTGAATTTTTAATGGAGAAGTTAAGAATCCCTTTTATGATACAAATATGGTGCTGATACCTAAATTTGGAAGACCCAAAACAGAAAAAGAAAATTTCCCTAATGAAAATCGATCCAAAATTTTTAAGTTAAATCTTAACAGATTACAGCAACTTATCACCAAGGTGATACTCTATGACCAGGTAGGATTTATACCAGAATTGTAGGGCTGTTCAATATTAGGAAAACTATCAGCATAAGTGACCAGATCAGTAACAAAACTAACAGAAATCATATGATTATCTTAACAGATGCATAATATAGCAGCCATTCCTATTAAAAACACTACAGAGCATAGGAAGAAATGAAGCTTACATTAAATGATAAGTAACATTTAATTAAAAACCATCAGTAAGTGTTATCTACAATAGAGTAGACTATAAGGTTTTCCAATTGAATCAATCAAAGATGCCCATTATTACTGCTATTATTCAATATTGTACTAGAAATTTTAGCGTTAGCAAAAAGAAAAGAAAAATTGAAGAAATTAGGATAGGTAATGAAGAAACAAAACACTTTGCAGATGATATGGCAATTTACTTAAGAAATCTAAGAGAAGATACTAAAAAACTACTTAAAATAATTAACAACTTTAACATATTTTCAGGATATAAGATAAACTCATATAAATGATCATCATTTCTATATATTATTATCAAAGCTTAGCATCAAGCCATTTAAATAAGTATAGACAACAAAAATATTTGGTAGTCTACCTAGGTACTATATGAAAACAATTACAAAACACTTTTCACACAATATTGGATCTAAATAACTATAAAAAAAATTAGTTGATCTTGGGAAGATTGAACTAATGTGATAAAAATGACAATTCTACGTAAATTAATTAAGTGATTCAGTGTTACACTAAACTATCAAAACAAATTTTCTGAAGCTAGAAAAAATAATAACAAAATTTGTCTGGAAATGGCAAAAGGTCAAGAATATCAAAGAAATTAATGAAAAAAATGCAAAGAAAAGTGCTGAACCAGAGCTAAAACTATGCTATAAAGCAGCAATCATCAAAATTATTTGGTACTGGCTAAAAAATTGAATAGTGGATCTTTAAAATCTGTTAGATACACAAAACACAATAGTAAATGACTGGTAATACTGTTTGATAAACCCAAAGACCCCAGCTCCTAGGATAAGAACTCACTATTTGACAAAAACTGCTGGGAAAACTAGTAAATAGTATGGCAAAAACTAAGCAAAAAATCAACATCTCATACCCTGTACCAAGATAAGGTCAAAATGGATACATGATTTAGACATGAAGGGAAGTACCATACTCAAATTAGAAGAAGAAATAGTAAGTTTCCCTGCCAGATCTGTGGAGAAGAGAAGAATTTATGACCAAATAAGAACTAGAGAACATTATAAAATATAAAATGGATAATTTTGATTACATTATATTAAAAACCAATGTAAATCAAGATTAGAAGGAAAGCAGAAAGCTGGGAAACAATTTTTATAGCCCAAGTTTCTGATAAAGGCCTCCTTTCTCAAATATATTGAGAATTGAGCCATATTTATAAAAGTACAGATCATTCCCTTATTGATAAATGGTCAAAGGATATGAACAGGCAGTTTCCAGGTAAAGAAATTAAGATATTTATAGGCATATGAAAATGTTCTAAATTACTATTGATTATAGAAATGCTCTGAAATACCACCTCACACCTATCAGATTGGCTAATATGAGGGGAAAAGATAATGACGTGAGAAATGAATGGGCATTTGGTCTCTACTATTATGAACATTAAATTGGATAATGAAACTTAAATTAGAAAATTAAAACCCACAAGGACATCTCAAAACAATCAGTTTTGAACAGGAGTCCTCTGAACTTTGCCCTTCCCCTCCTCAGGTTATCTTCCCCAAAAAGAACGTACTTCCCTTGAAGGTAGGGACTGGCTTTTGTAAATCAGGAGTGATGATCTCAGATTTGTAAAGGGACCCTGAAACTTTGGCCCTTCTTATCTTCCCCCCATAATGGGAGGTTCTAGCCTGTAGGAACTGGCTATGAAATGAGGGGTGGAAAATCACATTGTATAAGTTCTGTAACAGCTTTTGTGGCATATGAATATAATGGAATATTATTGGGATATAAAAAATGGTGGCGAGGTAAATTTCAGAAAAACCTGGAAAGACTTACATGAACTGATGCAGAGTGAAGTGAGCAGAATGAGAACATTATACACCATAACAGCAATACTGTGCAATGATCAGTTTTGATAGGGTTAGCTCTTCTCAGCAATAGAATGATCCAAGACAATTCCAAAAGACTAGTGATAGAAAATATTATCCATATCTATAGAAAGAACAAAAAAGTCTGAATGAATTTAGGAGCAAGCTATTTTCACTTTTTTGTTTGTTTTTTCTTTCTCATGGTTTTACATTTTGTTCTGATTCTTCTTACTCAACCTAACTAATGTGGAAATATGTTTTACATGATAGTGCATGAATGACGGATGTAAGATTGTGCAATATCTTGAGGAGGAGAGAAGGAAAGGAGGGAGAAAATTGTGGAATTCAAAATCTTATAATAAATATTGAAAACTATCTTTACAAGTAATTGGGGGAAAATGCTATAACTATAAAAAGTAAAATAGGGCGCCTTCTCTCAGTAAGCTTATAAGGTAGAAACAACAGTGAGCACTGTAAGGAAGGCAGGGCATCTAAGACATTGAAGTTTCAAAGCTACAATTGTGGGCAAAGTTTTGAGAAGCATAATACTTTTTCTTAAAAGGTGAGACTGAGGTGGAGAAGGGAGTGTAAACAGAGGCCTGGCTCTATTTGATATCAAAGCAGAAATAAGCAGGAATTCTCTATTATTTCACTGCCAGTCTTTGGAATATGGCTCTCAGTTATCCTTGTGGTATTGAATGAGAAAAGTGCAAATGGTGATCAAACCTTGTAACATCACAGATATGAAATTATCTGGAGTTTAGAAGTCCTTTTGGGTCTTTCACTCAGTGATTCTGAAGTTTTCCTTCCTTAAATATGTGAGTTCTCTGGGGTAACTTTGTGAATAGAGTTAAACTGCTGAAATTTTAAACACTAATTTCAACTTCACTAAAGATTTTCAGCAGTAATGAATCTATGTCAGAAAGTCATTAATAACTTGTGTGTATAGGAAGAGGTAGGATTCATGGATAAGGAAAAGGAAATAAAGTAAAATTCAGTCCATTTTTTTGTCAGAAATTCTTACAAATTTAGCAAAACAAGTCTGAAGATATTGACTATATTGAAAAATAGGCTTTAATTTGACTCCTTTATACTTTCCATCTATTCCTTTATATAACCAACTATCAATATTGATAACCTAAAAACTTAAATATCCAAGGAATGTTATGTTCTGTGACTTAATTTCCTTTTTTTTTTTTTTTTTAGTAGTACCCAGTGACTAGAAAATGTTGAGGCTTCCCAAAACTTCCTAACTTACAAATGGAAAGAAATTAAAATACCACATGAATCTAGTAACAATTCTATTCAACAAATATTCATTTACTACAGGCCAGGAACTCTATTAGGTGTTAGAGGATACCAAGGCAAATTATTCATATTCCAGGGAGGCTTAGAAAAGAGAATACAAAATAAAAACAAAATAATTTTATGAGATGTTATATGAAGTGTATTTTGAAGGAAACTACAAATTTAATTAGACAATTGTAAGGAAAAAGTCCATTCTGGACATAAGACTGCTTTTACAAAGGCACAGAGTCCAGAGATGAAATGTCATTTATGGGAGACAGCAACCAGATATGTTTGATTGATTGAGAGAGTAGCTGAAGAAAAGATAAAAGAAAACTGGAAATGTAGAAGGGATCTGTATTATGGCTAGAATCAGGTATCATATTGAAGATTCTGTATTTTATCAATACAAGTGACAATAGAGAGTCACTGAATATTTTAAGGAGGGGAATAAAACATGTTTTAGGATATCTATTTGGCTGCTGTATCACAGGTATTCAAGACATTTTCATTTCATGTTTTTTAGAGTTCTCAATTGACATTTTGGGGTCAAATGCTAAAAATGAACATTCAATATTTTTTTCTTCGCCTTTTAATTCCTAATATATAGACTTCATTGTTTATGCCCTCTGGGATAATCCAGGGTGACTGGTGTCATTATCTGAAGATTTTCTAATATCATCCTTAATTCACATTGTTCATTTATTCATTTTCATCTTCCCTGCTCTAGTTTCTTTTGGCTGCTTCTGAGTTTCCTCTGCCTTTTATTTCTGTAACTGGAAGCAAAGTAAGCAACCCAAGAAAAGATCTTGTGAACATAAGTTTGTAAGGCTGATTCGTGACATTTTTCATAAATTTCTTGGTATTTCAGTTGTAAATTGAGTCTAGGGGATTGAAAAAGATTAATGTAATAGTGAAGTAGAGTTCCAATTAATTACTACTATGTCAATCTATGGCTAGTAACTACAGAAATTCAAAGTAGGGACCCCATAAATCTTCAAGTCCATTGACTATTTAGGATCTAGACTTTCCTTGAAGACTTCTAAAACAAGTGCCTGTTGTATCCTAAGGCATCCCATTCTAGTTTGTGATATCTCCAGGAATCGCTCTAATAATCTGATTCCTCTAACTGTCCAAGGTACAACTCTCTTTTTCTGTTATCTTTCCTACACTCTTTATGAACCCTCCCCTTACACATTCCCTTATTTCCTGCTTCTACAGAACACTTTTGAACTTGTTTTCTCATTACCAAATGCTCCTTCATTCTAGATCTCTTTTCATTGTTTCTTCTTGCATACAAGAAGCTAGACTCCCCAGTAAACAGAGTGCTGGACCTGGAGTTAGGAAAACCTGATTTTGAAGCTACCAGCTGAGTGACCATAGCCAATTCACTTAAATTCTCTCTGCCTCAATTTCCTCATCCATTAAATGGGGATAATAATAGCACCTATCCCCAACCCTGAGTTTTTATGAGAACAAATGATATATTTTAAAGTCCTTTGCAAACTTTAAATTGCTCTATAAAAGCTGTCAGCATTATTATCATTAAACTGATAGACCACCCAATTCTCTCTGGAAGAGACCACATTGTCACCCTTTCCAGCATCCTCCCCTAAACTTTCTCCTCTCCTACATTTTTCTAATTCTGAGGCGGATAACAAGCATTTGTTAAATGCTTTCTTTATACCAGTCATTGGAGAAGCAAAAATATAATTAATGTGCTAGTCCTGCCCTCAAGGAGCTTTCATTCTGGTATGGAACTGGTAAAATATAAATAAAATTATATAGAATAATCTTAAAGAAATATAGAAGAAAGAATTGGGAAAGTCCCACCCCCCAGTGGAAGACTAGATTTGAGTTAATTCTTGAAGGAACGCAGTACATGGTTAAAAGCGAAAGCATTCCAAGCTTGGGGGATAGCCAGTGTGTGTTGTGCTTGAGGAAGAACAAAATGATGCAGAAGGATAGAATAAGAAAAGAGGGGTAAAGTGTAAAACTGGAAAGATAGGAAAGTGCCCAGTTAATGAAAAGCTTTGAATGCCAAAGTGGGGGTGGGGCTTATATTTGATCCTAGAGGTAATAGGAATTCACTAGAGTTGATTGAAGTGGGTGATGGGAAGCAGGACATGCTCTTAGCTGATCATTAGAAAGATTAGTTTTTAATCAATCAACATTGATTAAGTGCCTACTATGTGCCAGGCATTGCACTAAATGCTAAGTGGAGGATGAATTGGAGTGAGGAAAGACCTGAGAAAAGGAGATTAACCAGAAGGCTACAGCAACAATCCAACCCTGAAGTAATGACCTTGTGTATCCAGTGTGGTAGTGATAGGAGCTATATTGGAGAGATCTTCTGAGAATGGAAATAATAATGAAGAAGGGAACTGAAACTCTCTAAAACTCCTTGAAGGAGAAAATTTTCTTCAACTCTGCCTCTGTGAGAGACCGCCCCAGGGAATCAGATAAAGTGGTTTATCTAGGTGGGATTGATTCAGTTCTGAGCTAAAAAATTCCAACCCTATTTAATTAAAGAGACTCATTCCATTCTATTCAAATTCCAGCCCAAGCTAAAACCTGGCTTGTAGATAAAAAGAGCCAACTTAGAACAACTCCTTGTAGAGGTCCTGACATGCCATGCTAGGCTATGCCATGCTATGCCAAAGAAACCTCTGCCCACTGGAACAATATTCTCTTCCAGTGTTTCCCTCTCTTTATCCTCATCTATTTCCCTAATGAGACTTTTTGCCTCTCTGTTGGAATTTCTCTCTGCCAGAACTCCTCCACTGAGGAATTCAGCCTTTCTATTCTTGTGTAGTAAAGGCTGACTTCCAAATGCCAATAATAAACATCTTTTATCAGTCTAGCCTTTTGGGGTTTGTAAACTCCTTTATAGAAAATCCCTGTGCCTCCCGAAGGGGGTTCCCAAACTACCTACCCTTGCACCGAATCCCAAGGGGGTGTAGAGGAGACAAACCTCTCCATTTGGTTCCCTGAACTCTGAACCTGCCACTAGACCTTATCATTTAACTCCCTGACCACCAGAAACTCTAATCTCATTTTGGTTCCCTAAATCTAGACCTTATCATTTGGTTCCCTGACAGAAGGGAACCCCAAAACCTAAACCTTATCAATAGCATTATATGTATGACAAAATACATATATGGGATACAGATGTGGATAAGGAATTAAGAATGACACTAAAGTTGACCTCAACAGTAAAAGAAAATTTCTGGAGATAGGAAGAATTAGGGGTTTGGAGCAGGGATGGGAAAGATAATGAATTCTGTTTTGCACATGTTGAATTTGAGCCATAGAGACAGTGAGATAACTTAGCTGGGCCTGGAATCAGCAAAAGGAGTTCAACTCCAATCTCAGACACATAATTGTGTGGCCCTGAACAAGCCACTTAATGTGTATTTGCCTTACTCCCCCAGAGAAGGAAATAATCAGTGGCTTTGATAAAAAACAAATAAAATCAACAAAAGAAAACCCAAAACAAACAAGCAAATAAAAAACATTGGCAGTCAGACAAAACTGAACAACAAAATGGGACTGTGAAATAGGCAATAAACACCTAGTAATAAACGGTAATATACAATTGAACCTTAGAAGAAAGAATATAGCTAGATAAGTAGTTCTGAGATTTAGCTTATAAAACTAGTAGGTTAGCCCAGGGCTTCTTAAAATTTTTCCACTCAGGATCCCTTTTCACCTAAGAAATTTTTGCGTGACCCCAGATTATAAATATATAAAATAGTTATGCAAATCAAACATGTATTAATAATAAATAATAATTTCATGACCCTCACATTTTAATTACAAGAATCCAATGAACCACAGTTTAAGAAACTTTGGTCTAAAAAACAGTCATTACTTTATACAAAGTTCTACAAATTCAACAAGTGACATGATGTTTTTCATCTTCAAGAAGTGGTTCATAAAGACCCAGAGGACATTCATACCTGTCTCCAATTGCTGAATACTTGAGACAATTTATTTCTGAATTCCTTGGGTGAATTGGAGTCCCCTCACTGTCCATTGATAGGATTCATTCTGACTTACAGTTCTTCACACATGATTCCTCACATCTACTGCTTATTCTCAATGCCTAAAATGTTCTCCTCTTTACCTCATCTCTTAGATTACTTGACTTTTTCCAAGATGACTTAGATTCCACATTTTCCAATTCCCCTATCTGCTAGTAGCATCTTCCTCTGCCCCCAAAGTTACCTTGCACCTACTCTGGATATATGTGTATATTATATAATATCTGTATATGTGTATGTTATATAAATATTACATACACACATATTTTTGTATATGTATATATATCTTGTCTCCCTTAATAGAACATAAGCTCCCTGAGGACAGGGACTATTTTCCCCCACTTTTTCCTCATAATCTCAGCACTTACTCCATAAATGCTTTATGGTTTGTCTATTGTTACATGATAAAAACAGTAGAATTTTGGAAAACATAGCATTGTCAGATTTAATAAATATTTATTAATACCTACTACAAACAAAGCACTGTTGTTGCTACTCTCCACAAACATCTTCTGTCCCTTCTCTTCAAACAAGCTAATGTCTCATTATCTCACCTCCAAATTGGGCTCCCCATTTCCAATCTTTTTCTCTCCCTATTGAACATCAACTCAAAACAAAATAGTTCCTGCCTTCAAGGGGCTTATAAGTGTTCAATGAAACTACTAAAAAGGATTTAGCATTTGTTATTTAAGGATTTCAAAATCCTTCACAGCTTTATCAAGAATGAATTGTGGTATTCTATGTCCCTTTCATGACCAGGAAAAACAAGGCACAGAAAGGTGAGCATTATTCACAAGAAATTAATCAGAAAGAAAGGGGTAGAACTACTTACTCAAGAATCTATCTACTATAGCATTTTATGGTTGATATTCCCTTATTTTTGACAATGGCCTCTTGTTTCTGGGATGCCAATGTGGGGGAGGGGGAGAGTGAAGCTTATTTTCTTATAAAGAAAACATCTCCAGTTTCTACTTGGCCCCCACCATTACCTGGATCCTTCTTTGCCTAAGCCAGGCCTTCCCCATTATTTTGGCATTCAGAAAGGTAACATTCCATAGAGGGCAATGAGGGCACTCTTTTCCTCCCCATTATTCACTAATGTTTAATGGCATTTAAGGCTTTGAAGTTGCTCTTTTGAAATCGGATCCAAAAATACCACTTCACAAGGCAATAAACTGATCTCCAGAGAAAACAACCAGGGTGAAGTTTTGAGTTACCATTTACAGCAAAGGATTAGCATTACAGGGCAGCCATCTTCTTACCATTGCAATCGTTCTAGGTGTTTCCCTAGTTTTCCATTTCCGGTCCAAGATGGGATGGCAACCAATCAAGTGAGCCATCTGTTATCACTTTGGTTGTTTTTGTCAAAAGTGTTTTATCAGATTTGGTTCAAATTTAAAATTACTCAAGTGAATAGGGGAGTCTCCAAGTTACAGGCAAATTAGTCAGTAAAATACTGAGAGGAATAAGGGAAGAATATGTCAAATGAATGTTTTACATCATTTCCTACTGCTAGGTCTGTAAAAAAAAAAAATGTGGGTAGGGTGGGACTTAATGAAATAAATTAGAAATCAGGGAGCTAAAGCAAGCTTGGAATACTGACAACCTCCAAGGAAACAGAGAAACCAGATCTCTAGTCATTTAATAGTACTTAAAATTTCTTTCAATAGAACTTTCATCTGAAATTGGTTTTTAAACAATGTCTCAGGAATGCTTTGACCACTGAAATGCAAATCTCTAAAGATGCCCAACAGCCAAAACCCTATTCTATTAAAAACCAAAGGACATAATCATCATCATCATCATCATCATCATCATCATCATCATCATCATCATCATCATCATCATCATCAAAACAACACAAAGCCTAATATTTATATGGTGCTTTAAGGTTTGCAAAGTGTATCATATATATTTTCTCACATATTCATCACAACAACTCTGAGAGGTGAGTGCCATTATTCTCACTTTACAAATGTCAGTACAGGGTGAGAAAGTTTAAATCACTTGTCCAAGGACCTTTGGCTAGTATCTAAGATAGAATTTGAACTCCTATTTTCCTGACTCCCAAGCCAGCACTCTACTAACTATAACATCTGACTGCCTCCTCGAATCATCTTATATCTAAGGGACTCCAGTTCTCAAGAAGAGGGGCAAGTCATTTGTCTTCTCATTTGTTGGCAAGGACTTGCTGTGTACCATGGTGAAAGGGAATCAGTGAGATTCTTGTTATGAGTCTTTGATGTATTGATGTATGAGTACTCATACTCGTAGGAGTATTGATTTTGATGAAGTTTGGTTTCTTTGTAATGTCATGTGTTTTATTTTACAAATTAAAATAGATTGAAAGAAGTATCATCAGGCATCTTGTCACAGACCTCTAGTCTTTGCA